>NW_026555325.1:10037500-10425000 GCF_021234165.1 Pteronotus mesoamericanus
TATACAAATGTTAAACTATGGTCGGGGGGGCGGGTGTTAAATAATAGAATGATCATAAACCTAAGTTCACTGAGTGACAAAGGCAGATTTTCTTTTGGGGAAGCAATGGGAGGGTTCTCTGATGTTACTAATCCAATTTCTGATAAGACAAGTAAATTAGTCCTTTAAAAAATATTCTTGTTTACTAGTGCCTGAGACATGGTGAAATGCTTGGTGCCAGAAAAGGTGTTTACCTTCATACAGCTTCTCTGGGTTAGGTGACTGAGGTAGAGCAATAAATTTCATGTGGAAATTGTTTTTTTTTTTCCCTTTGGAAATATGAAGAGCATGAGAGGCAAACAAATGATATTTGTAGTATGAGAATGAACTATTTTTAATCTCATTTTTAAACATATACAACTTTCAAACAGCTCCCAAATTTGGATACTGCATCATTAAGCATTTGACATTTGTCCAGTTAAAACTATTGACTCATGCTTTCATTGCTCCCCCCTCAAATTACTACAGTGCCACAGCTGATCTGACTATATTTTCCATTTCTTATAAATAGCCACAAGAAAAGTATTAATTATCCTTGTACGATTTAATGCACCAACTGCCTTAACCTTTCAGGTTTTCTTAAACGCCAGCATAACAAGGCATATCCATGGCAGCAAATGTGATTTATGACAGGAATCTTTAATTTCTGTTTTTAAATATGTTACCCACCGATCTGCATACATTTAAATTCGCCTGCAACACTTTTCTCTGTCTTGAGGCTGTTGTTTAATATTCAAAGATGATTTTTGTCCACATACATTTTGGTCTATGTCACCTCAGATTAAATTATTACTGTTTTCAGCCTTTTCAGAGCAGGCCTCAGGCCCTTATTTACAAGAATCAATGAAACAGTAATGAAAATCCATTTTTCATACTATCAGCTCTGGCCTGCTTTTATTTAGTTAGCTGTGTCTAAGCAAGCAATTCATTTTGTGCAAATGTCATGTAGAGAAAAAAGGATGAGCTGTGAAAGGGTTAATCATGAAATAAGACCTAAGCTTTCCCCCATATAAAAAGCATCCGTAATGTTAAATTTTTTTTAAAAAAAGCCCTTCTTAATATATGCAAAGTAATGTATATTGACACATAAGCAAGGCTTTTCATGATGAATATTGAAATATATATGCAAAGCACAGGAAATGTGTAACATGTTATAGATCTTTCAGTGTACATTTAGAGGAAATGAACCATTTATATTCTACAATTTAGTGAATACCTACTGTTTATTGGTACAGAGCACATAGGAGTATATTTGTCTTAGTAATTTATTTAGGTAAATATATTTATTCTTCTAGGGGTTCTTGTGCTTTTCTTGGTTCTATAGTCCTAGACATAAATATTTAACAATGCATTGTCTCAAATGTTATTCATGTAATTTATCAGTGAAAACAGTGGAGTTGTAATAACTTTCAAGCCTGCACCTTCTCTTAAACCTGAGATTGATTTAGAATGCAGAAAACTGAGCGGGATTTTCTTCATACTGCTGAGCAGAATTATTTACTAGTAATAACTGAGAAAAGCTAACCTAGTCCAGCTACCAAAAGAACAAGGTTCATTTACTCCTTTTTGAATCAGCTTTCTTAAGCAAATACTTTGGCTATAAAAGAAAAGGAGTTAGTGAGAGAAGAAAGCATTTAATTATTATGAATACATTTTCCTATATTTGCTGACCTGCCCACTTTTCTTTACACTGAGATATATATACACAGAAATATACATATATATTACCCCTTGTGAGCGTTCCTCTTGGGAATTTCTTCTAAATTTTAATGCACTTGGCTATAAGATGTCAGTTCAAATTATGGCTAAGATCTTGTAAAAGTGACTGTCCACTTTTTAATATCACAAAAGAAATGAATAGAGACTAAAAGCACTTGGAGTCTTCTTCATCTTTTTGATGGACTTTCTTGGAAATACATTTTAAAGACATAACCTGGATTTTTATATTTGTACTTTTTTTCATTATATTTGGCTTTTTAAAACCTGTTACCTATGTTTGGTGATAGAATTTCTAATACTGGTATAATGTGAAGATCTGAAGACTTGCTGATTTGGTAGTTTTAATTCTATTTTTAAAAGCTGACAGAAATTTTTGTTGAGACAAAGCAGAGAACTTCTGAATCTGCACCTTAACAGTGGTTTCCATACTGCCAGCGCTCGCATGGATCAAGGCAGAGGCTGGTGATGAGACAGGTCACTGTAAACTAATCAAACATGAAACCATATCACTTAGTCAGCCCCAGTTCTTACCTCCTCAGGTGTTGTAATCTATTACAATGTGTGCACAGAGTAGTTTTTATTCCAATATTAAAGCCATGTGTCGATATTTTAAAGTACGAGAAGAGCACAACTATCTGAATTATCAGACTCTGAATTATTCTGATTCTGGGAAATTGGCCAATAAAATCTTTTATTATTGAATGAATGTTGTTAACTCAAGTTTGATAAAAATAATAATTAATTGACTGGTTAGTAGGTGGTAGTAAATACATTGCCATTTTATATATCTATATTTTGTTATAAAATCAGCCTACCAGTGGGTTGTGTTCTGTACTGACCTTTATAAAAGGTGCATATGACTAAAAAGTTCCTTACCAGATGTATAAATAGAAAACATCAAGGCAGTGTACTTTTAAAAACTGCTGTTAATTTCTCAAAATACTTAAGATAAGGGGGGAAAAAAAGCACACAGCTTTACTTTTAAAGTCAGAAAGCAATCCATTTGGGTTTCATTTATTCCAACCAGTAGCATAAACTTTTTCACTTACATATTTTTCAAATACATACAGTTGCATTACAAACCCAACCTTTACAGGAAGGACAAAGAGGTAAAGATTATGTTTGCAAGCTATTTGCTGAATTATCAAATTCCTGTTTACAGATGACTGGTAGCTCTAAGACCTGATTTCCATGCTTTTATATATGATGAGATATAACTCATTTATTTTACATTGCATCTACAAAATTTTAGTGGAAAGTTAGAAAAATGCCAACTATATATTAAGTTTTAAAAAAGAGAAATCTGCTATTAGTCTCTTAGCTGTATATCTATTTACAAAATACATGAGATTGGATGTTAGGAAGAAGTATATATAATTTTAACATCTGATTTCTCTGTTGGATTAAATTTAAGATTACTTATTTTTTAAATCTTTGTATATTTTTATAATCTAAGGTTCATAGGATGATTAGAGACTAGATGGTATTTTCATAATGAAAAGAATATATTTTAACATAAATGAGGTGAAGAAGGGAACCTCTATGAGAAGGAGCAAGGCACTCAAAGGGGGCCCAGAACCAGTAGCAGCTCTCCCATCCAAACAGGGTGTTACTTTTTTCTTCATTTTATTTATTTTATTTTCTCCATTACAATTTATTCCTCTTATACCCTCCTCCACCTGCCCCCACCCCTCCCACACCACACTGCAATCATCACAGGGTTGTCCGTGGCCATGAGTCCTTTTTCTTTTGGGTTTGATCCCTCCACCTTTAAGCCCCTCCCCACCCAGAGCTGTCAGCCTGTTGTCTATCTATGAGTATGTCTATTTTTCACGTTAGTTCAGTTTGTTCATTAGATTCCACATATAAGTGAAATTATATGGTATTTGTCTTTCTCTGACTGGATTATATCATTTAACATAATGTTCTCCTGGTCTATCTATGCTGTCTCAGAGGGTAAAATTTTCTTCTTCTTTACTGTGAGTAGTATTCAATTGTGTAAACGTACTATAGTTGTTTTATCCACTCATCTACTGATGGACAGCAACTGGGCTGCTTTCAAATCTTGGCTATTTTAAATAACACTGCAATGAACATAGGGGCACTTATATTCATTTGAATTAGTGTTTCAGTTTTCTTCCGATAAGTTCCCAGAAGTGGGGTCACTGGGTCAAAAGGCAGATACATTTTTAATCTTTGAGGTAACTCCATACTGCTTTCCACAGTGGCTGCACCAATCTGCAATTGTACCAAAAGTACAAAAGGGGATCCCTTTTCTCCACATCCTGGCCAGCACTTGTTTGTTGATCTTCGATGATAGCCATTCTGACAGGTGTGAGGTGATATCTCAATGTGGATTTAATTTGCATTTCTTTGATGATTAGTGACATTGAGCATCTTTTAATGTCTTTTGGCCATGTGCATGTCCTCTTTAGAGAAGTCTTTATTTAAGTCCTTTGCCCACTCCTGTAAGATAATTATCTAAATTCAGGAGCATTGTCTTTTTAAATTCTTCTGAGGAGATTTAGAAGAGATGGTGATAATTAGATAAAAATTATTGCTTCCTTCCTAATACTTAAGTTCGATTAGCTGTGTGAACAGATGGAGAGTTTGGTGGTAGGGTATAAGCAAGGGAGAAAGAGGCACAAAGTGTGAAGATTAGACCTTGGTGGGGGGCCACAGAGGGATGAGATTTGGGATGAAATGAAGGTGCCGTAACTTGACACTGTCATTTTTCTATTGTGTAAAAAAATTACTGAATCCCCCACTTCTTCTATTTCCCCATCTGTAAAATGGTGATAATTTTAGTACCCACATCACAGAGTTGTGGTTATAATGAAGTAATACCCGTAAAAGCATTTATAATCGTTATGTGCACATAGTAAGAGCTTAAAAAGTATTAGCTACAGAAAGTAAATCTAAGTGCTTAGGAATCAGTGAAGATTATTTTTAATTAGAGGTAGATTCAGAAAAGGAGGTATACAGGTGTAGTTTTTTTAAGTGAGTATTCTAAAAAACATATTGAAACAGATTTGACTCCCAGAAAGAACAGAGGATGGAGAAGTAATTATCTTCATTATCCTCCTCATTCTCCTGTTCCCTGAAGTAGCAGGGCCCCTGCTGTCAAGAACCAAGGCTAGTATGATTAGCATCGATTAAATAGTATGATTTATCTGTGTGCTAGCCTGGGAACCTAACAACTTTATTCTATAGAAAACATGTTCCTAGTGACAAACGGTGATCTACAAATGAACATTTATCTACAAATAAACATTCGGAACATACTCTTTCGCAAACTGACCTTCATATTTTATATATCTTATTTGCCATGTTATTAATAAATGCATTTTAAAATGGCATTGATATATATATATATTCAATTGTAAGCTAGAGAACCAAAAGGAAATAAGAAAACAAGAAAAAATACTATAAATAGAATTTCTTATATAAATATCAGTTAACAAATGTTCTCAATGAGCAAAGGCCAGAAATATTTATTTATTGTTTGGTTTTGTCAGTTCTAGCTTAGAATTTAGGAAATTAACTATGTCTATGAATATATTCTATTGCCTTGTCCACATCTCACATAAACTTGAAATTGAGAAAATAAGATTTCGTAACAAATAGCCGTCTACTAGCTACCTGAAAATCAATCAGTGTCTGACTGACGCACTTCCATTAAACTGGACAAAACATTTTAGTCGACATATTTAGTAACTGGAGAGAAGAAAAAAATAAAATATTTACATCTTTATTTTTCATGAAAACCCTGTCATAGCGCAGAATGTTACAAACATGGACAAAAGTAGTTATGCTTCTAAGAGAATAAGATGAGGAATTAATTCTTCTCAAGCATATTTAGATTCTATCAATGATGTATGACCATTTATGAGAAAAGGAAATATCGATTTCTAAATTTATATTTAATATTTACAAATATGTAAATTAGACTGTCTCAGAAAAGTGTAGCAGATGTCTCTATCTTCTTGATGCTGATGGACTGCCTAGGTATTACTTTAAAATGATAGATTGGCAATGAGAATATTATTTTCTACTCTATTCCATCATATTCATTTGGACGCATTAATTCTTTTAAAAAAGATTATGTATGCAATCCAATCTTGACAGCCTGGCTCTATTTAATGGGATGTTCTATTTAAATGTGAGGACATATTGATCTCATTCTGAAGTTTTTATCTAGTATCTATCAAGAAGATAAAGTTTGAACATTTTCCATAGTGGGTCCTGTTCCAAAATTTTTGAAATTGAATATGCTATGAAGAAAAAAAAACAGTAACTTTTCGCTTTTTGATTTGGAGACATTTTAAGACAAAAGAAAAAAAGAACATTGAAAGAAGTTGTAACATTTCTTTACACAGGGTCTTTTAGCAGGAGAATAAAATACTTACCTAAAGGGAAAAGTAAGCCAAAGGGCCCATTTCTTCTGTATTTTGGAAATTGAATAATTTCGTTCAGGGGCACTGAGTCATAAACTGTCACAATCTGTACAATGTTCCAATTTATGGTAGTAGTGTTCCTTTACATATACATACCATTTCTGAGCTCTCATGAAAATGATTTGAACTAAGTAAATCAATTTACTTTAAGATCTTGGATTGGTCTTGACTATTTCAAACTGGGTTGTAGAATAACCCAGGGCTCTCATGAAATTATTTTTATTTTTTATATCCCTGTGTTAAAAAAGTGACAATTATTTTTAGTATCCATTCAGTGGAGGGTACATTTAATATAGAGAGTGGAATATTTTAAAAAAATAGAAATTGACTATAACCAATGGCTGAAATCAATAACTATCATTTTGATGTGTGTCTGTATATGTGCATGTGTGTTTACAATATATCATATATTCTAAACCAAAAAGTAGAAAAAATTAGAGTGCAGCATAAAGCATAAATAATATTAATAACAAATGTTATTTGTTATTTATTTAAACATTCCACATTAAAGTGTTTTATACTAGTAGTATTCTCCCAGCGAAGTTTCAATTCCATTTTGCATATGAATATTAAGTGAAATAATTTGTAACCATATCATTATATTTGTATATGTGCTGTTGAAGTGAGCACATAATACATTCTATTTGGCTAATTTAAAATATTTTTATTTTAAAACAAAACAGAAATGATTAATATATACAGATTTCTCTATGTGTTTAATAGAAATGAATATAAGTAAAATTTTGAGCTTTAATGGTAGGTAGAGAATACAAATATCAAAAACACAATTTAAATATGTTTATTAGCATTTTTTTGGATTATACTAGTGATTATATTAAATGTAATGCTTACTCTTAAAAGCACAGTGTAATTATATTAATAAGCATCCAGATACTATGTTGTGAAGTTGTCATTAAATCCGAGACAAAAATCTCATACTCTAAAGGGCCTAGAATATGAATCTGGACTATCTAACCACCAAAATACAATGAGCTTTAAACTATAAGTATAAATTATGTGTATCTATAGAGAGAGTTTCTTAGAGTTTCTACTCAAATCTCTGATATAAGCACAGTTATGATTAAAGCATAAGAGCTAGAAATTATGTTACATGTATATATGCTATAGACAGGCTATACAGTTACTTTGACTATTGTTAGTAAAAAAACAAAAAGTAAAATTTGAATGAAATTACTCAGATTACTGGAACTATAACAGATTTAGTGCCAGCACAGAAAAAAAGTGAAAATAAAACTCTATCTTAGAAGTAAATATGTATCCATTTGATAGTCACAGAAAGTGAAATGATTTTCCTAAAACACTCTCCCACTTATTTTTATATTATTTGTCATTATATATTAAATAAATTACATCTTTTTGACAAACTTGTGACTTTCTGCACACGATATATTTTTCTCAGGAGGAATTCTACATACTTTTCTTAAAAGAAAAAGTGTTAGACTCTTTATTAATTACTGTCTAACTGGAACCAAAATGTCAGAGTGATCTAATTATTAAATATCAAAAATGAGAAATGGGATAAATTTTCACTTATCTGGCTTAACAATGAAAAACAAATAGTTCAAAACATATACCCACACAATAGGCATTTCTATTTGTATTTGTAATGCATTATTAAAATCAATTTGTATCACATAGCTAATGACTAAAGGAGTTGGCCCAAATCCACTCTGAAAGATAGTGGGAACTCAGCCTGGGAGTCAATTTGCAGAATATTCCCTCTCATTCAAGTGCGTGTTTCTGTAGAAAGATTGAAGCTGAAAAGTGTTCTTGGTGTATGGCTCTAAATGATCAAAGTTCAAAATAAATTTGGAACCTGTTCCTCAAGGACCTATGCAAGGCAATCTGGAATTAAGTAAAAAAGAAAAAAGAAAAAAAGGACTTTTTTTTTACTATTTTTGTTTATTTTCAATTATAGCTGTCATTTAATATTATATTAGTTTCAGGTGTAGTTACACAATTATATAAATTCATGAAGTGATCCCTCTGATAGTTCTAGTCCCCACCTGGCACCATACATAGTTATTACAGTACTATTGACTATATTTCCTATGCTGTACTTTACATCCCCAAGACTGTTTTGTAATTACTGATTTGTACTTCTTAATCCCTTTATCTTTTTCACCTGGTCCCCCAACCTCCCTCTCCTCTGGCAATCCTCAGTTTGTTCTCAGTATCTATGAGTCTGTTTAAAGACTATTTTTTACTAATGGATGATTACAGGTATTTTCAAAATAATGATCGATAATAAAGTATTTATAAATTGTATCCTATGTGTCATCTTCTGTATATATTTTGAAAAAAAATTTCTAAAGAGGGTGGTTTCACATGTACTTCCAAGTCCATTTTACCTACTGTTCTGCTGTCAAATCTTGGCTGTTCTTCCTTATCATGTTTCAGTCTAAGTCACTGTTGACTTCATGGAAAATGACCTTTTGGAATTCCAGAGTTCATAGTGTTTTTTAGTTCTCGGTGGTCCCTGCTATGCTAACCTCAGTAGAATCATGCTGTAGATAAGGCTACCCTTCCATACTGAATGCTCTTTTCATTTTGTCTGGTAGTCCAAGACAGGAAAATTGTTTTATTGAACAAACAGGAGAAAGTACAGGGGAAATGTCAAAAACTTCCTGTTAAAGACTTAAAGACTAAAAACATACAGATATCTCTCTCTTCCCTCAGTCTGTCTGCCTCTCTCTCTCATAAACACACACTCAAACACAGGTGGTCATTCTGTTGCATATTTTTGCTCTTCTAGGTCCATGTTGCATCTTTCTACATTCTGTTCTACTTTGTGCTCTGGGAAGCTGGGTTGTGAAGACTGACTTTACAAGATGATTTTTCTTTTTGTCTTCGGATTTAGCTTTAGCCAATGGGAGATAATGAGATATGTTTATAAAGTGAAAGGACAGTGAGATGAGAATATATATTTCACTAGTTTCGACTTCAGGGCTTCACTTTCCTAAAGAACATGAATGTTATAAAGTATCCTGCTCTACTAAATGATAATTTTAAGGAATCCTTAATTATTGCCACTATTTTCCCTTTAAACTATAGGTGGTAATATCGTCTTGTTCTTGCTAGTCTTGGGTAAATGTATCATTTATGTATTTTCCCTTAGACTTTACCTGCTACTTTAAAAATAATCATTTTATTAAACCTGCCTCAATTACAAGCCAGAAACCTGACTGAGTAGTCCTTTGTTAGCAGAACCTATTTCTTACCGTGATTTCCTTCTTAAGCCCTTTCCTTTTCTCAGTCTCTCTTTAGGGCACACCCTTTTCATTTTCTTCAGATAAATAAAACCTACCAATCTCAAAGATGGTGTACCAAAATAATCTTGTCACTTCTTGTGCAAAGATGATATGCAGTACAAAGTAGTTCTCAGCACTATCTTGTTGAATGGCTGATTTATTTAGTCCAGGTTATGGCCCTTTTTTGCATTTGCTAACTCCTGGATTCTCCTAGGTAAGTTTCTTCTTTTTTATTTCTTTTATTTTCTTTTTTTTAACAGAACATACACATTTCCTGAGGATAAACCATGATTCGTTTAGATGGTAAAATCAAAATCTCGATAGCAAATCAACAATTTTCTAAAGGCAAGATATAAATAAAGCTACTTGTCTTTCATGGATATGGCTCTATACACTATTTTCCAGAATGTTGTTACTTCTGCTTTTCTCATTTTTCAGTTTCCAGACTTGGCTCAACAGCCTACCATACAGAAGAAATGTGGTTCATTACAGTGCTTTCCTAAAACAACATAATGCCCACCTCTAACTTATTTTTTGAGCAAAAGTAAGTTCAACAACTAGACATTCATGTTCTAAAAAAAGAATCTAGACACATATCTTACACTCTTCACAGAAATTAACTCAAAATAAATTATGTATGTAAGAATAAAATTACAAATTCCCGGAAGATAACATAGTAGAAAATCTAGATGACCCTCGGTATGCAATGACATTTTAGATCAACACTAAATGCACAGTCCATGAAAGAAATAATTAATAAGCTGAAATCATTAAAAAGCAAAAAAGAAAAAAACCCAAACAAAATACCTCCCAACTCAAAAAATACCTTCTGCTCTGCAAAAGACACTGACAAAGGAATGATAAGACAAGCCATGTACACACTGGGAGAAAATGTTTGCAAAAGACATATCTGAAAAAGACTGTTATCCAAAATGTACAAAGAACTCTTAAAATTCAACAGTAAAAACAAAAAACAAAAAACCAACTTGTTTCAAAATGGGCAAAAGACCTGCACAGACATCTAAACAAAGAAAGGGTACAGGAGGCAAGTAAATGTATAAAAAGATGCTATACATCATATGTCATCAGGGAATCCCAAAATAAAACAACAATGAACTACCACCACACATTCATTAGACTGCACAAAATTAAAAACACTCATTAACACCAGATGCTGACAAAATGTGGAACAAAAGAAAATCACATTCATTGGTGGTATGAACATACAATGATACAACCATGTTAGAATAGAATTTATCAGTGTTTTGTTTTTTTTCTTTACAAAACAACGTACTCTCACCATATAACCTAATGACCATGCTCCTCTCTATTTACCAAAATGGGATGAAAACATGACAGCCCAAAAACTTCCACTTGGATAATTATAGCAGCTTTATTTATAATTGCCAAAACTTGGAAGCCAAATATTTACTCTTCAGTGTGTTAGCCTATAAATGAATTGTAGCACTTCCACACAAAGAAATATTATTCAACACTAAAACAAATTACCTATTCATCCATGAAAAGACATGGAAAAACCTTAAAATTATACTTAAATGAAAGAAGGCCATCTGACCAGGATATATACTGTATGATCCAACTATATTATATACTTGAAAAGGCTAAACTATGGAGACAGTGTAAAGATCAGTGGTTGTCAGGGATTGGAAGGAATGAACAGGCGAATTCACAGTGGATTTTTAAGTCAGTGAAACTATTTTTATGAAACTATAATGTTGGATACACATCATTATACTTTAGTGTAAACCAACAGAATGTACAACACTGAGAGTGAACCTTCGTGTCAGCTACGGATATGGGTGATAATAGTGTGTCAATGGAGGGTCCCGATGGTAACAAATGCACTGCTCTAAGTGAAGGATATTGTTATAAGGGACGCTGTGTGTGTGTGTGTGTGGACAGGAGGTATATGAGAAATCTCTGTACCTTTTGTTCTCTTGTCCTGTGAACATAAAAGCACACTAAAAATATTGTGTGAACAACAACAAAAAAGTAAATCTGTAGTGAGGGTTTTCAGTTCTATTTCCACCCTTCTCCGTATCAAAACATAGTAAGTAGACAGAACCCCAAAAAGAAGTTGTTTTCTGTTTTTCACAGTGATCCTTCTTCCACCATTACATCACTCCCTAACGCCAGAGCTGAGCATCACGGATTTGTTATTTCTAGTGACCAAACGCATAAGCATGTAGAATAATGTCAAATAATTCACATTTGATGGAGTAATTTATTGGGCCACAGTTGATAAGCAAGTTTGCTCTTTAACTGTTAAAGGAACTTATAGTAACAATTTTTGAAAAGCTTGTATATACTTACATGGGAAATTAGAGCTAGAGAAAGCTTAGGTCTTTAGAATTCCAGGTTTTTCAAAATATGTGGAAAACATAATGCTATTTCACAGAACCAAGTTATTTTTTAAATTTTATTAAGATATATATGGAGGCTGTCTACATTGTAATGATATAATGTTTCAAGCTATGAACTTGAAGTTAATAATTGGATCGATGTTTGCCTCTAGATATTTCTACTATGATTACCCACTGTAATTTTTTAGAATTTACAAAACATTTTTACATGTGTAATTGTATTCTGTCATCAACTCAGTTAAGTACAAATGACTGTTGATGTTTTCTAATCACCTAGACCTAATCATGTGTTGATTCTACTTGTGAAATGAATCTCACATTTTTCCCTTCTCGTTTTCCTTTCTTAATCAGTTTTTCTATCATAGTCATTTCCTCCACCCTGATAAGAGATTTACCTCTGGTATTATAAATCTGTTCAGTGTGCATATACTCTTCCCATTTAAAATCAAAGAGAAAACTGGTAACCCATTTTCCCCAAGAAAAATATTCAAATCCCACAACCTGTTTTTCTAAAACGTTCAAAATTTATTCTTAACCTACCTTACAAGCCATACTTCCTATTGCTAATCTACTCCTTAACCTATAAACTTTATCTTCAAGGCCACAGAATTCATCAGCTTTCTAATACTATGAGGTTCATGTTTCCATATCTTAAATGTACTTCCCATTCTTGTTAGAAGATCCTCCTTTTTCCTCCTGGTAAATCATCTAAAACCCAGCTAATATCCTTTGATCTGCGAAGTCTTACCAACTTTGACATCACTAGAGAGAAATGGTAGCTTCAACTCTCCCAGGTCTTTATATATACCTATCATATTTAAATCAGTCTCCTTCAGGAGATTGAAATTTCCTGTTGGAATTATTCATTTATGCAAAGCACATAGTAGACACATAATAAATATTTTCTGGAAGAATGAAGGGATAATTGAATGGATCTCCATCTTTCAAACTGAGACTTCGAGAGGATAAGTGACTGGATAACTTAGCTAGAAAATGAATTAATCAGATAGATGACATGGATATTTCAGGATTCTACTCTTCTTTCTACAGAAATCACTGGGTAAACTTTTTCAAAATATAGATGCTACATCTCAGGCCAGACACAATGTACCAGAGTCTCTGAGCCAGAATGTGCATGTTTCTAAGGCTTCACACACAAATAGGTTCAAAAATGAGAGATGAGAACCGCTCTTAATTGTGCCACATCGCCCCCACACCCCATCATACCACCGCTGAGTACAGAAACACAATTGCTGGCACCACAGACACTGAAAGTCTTCTGTCAATATCCCCGGAATTCTGGACTTTGGTTGAGGAAGAGGAGTACTGAGGGAATGGAACTGGAGTGACGATAAGTGTTGTACAGCAGAAGAAAATGTAAATTCAAACCATGCTTGTCAAGGGGAAACGGCATCTGGCCATTCACCCTTTGCTTGTGAGTCTGGGATATTGTGAGAAAGAAGGAATAAACCAGGCTAATACAGAGTTGCTGATATAAGATACAGACACATCAAGACAGATACAGGTTTGCCCACAAATTACATGAAAAAATGGCTGCTCTTTATTCGGGTTCACTTTGGATACTCTTGTAATCTATCACCTTTTTGAAAAGGCACAGAATTTTAATGGACCAGGGGTAATTCAAAACTCATCTTTATTTTTTAACTTTTGCTTCATCCCTTGAAAATGACATTCTGTGCCTTCAGAATAGTGGGGGAATCATATTTAGAAATATGGGCAAAAATTGATCTGTAGGTAGAGGTTATATCTCCAAATACACACTTGTTTTTCACTGTGTGCAATAGGGTTATTTTTGTTTGTTTGTATGTTTTGCCACCAAAGACTTTAATAATAAGACATTCAATAGTCCTTTGTGAACCAACCCAAAACTCAAATCACTGTTTACTGAGCTTTGTTCTGCTGTTATTGATTACATATGAATTCCCTAGTATCCCCAACCATAAATAATTGTATTTTATTTCCCTTATTTTCTACCTCCTTACTGTTCCCTTTGCCCCCGACCTACTAGGTGCCACATTCTGTGAGAGCTATAGACAAGTCATTTATTGGGAGGGGTGGTGCTTTGTTCCTCATTGGCCTGACAAAATCATCATCTCTGTTATTCTTTTGTTTGTTCTCATTCCCAAGTTTTCTTCACCCTAAAACCAATTGCTTATAGTGTGATAAGACCCCCAAATAGAGTCAATGGCATGGTTGCATGATCTTTTCATTATTTTCAGGGCTATCTTTTTTAGATGCTCTGTTTCATTTGTATGTTGTTGAGAAGTTTGAAATCTCCTAATTCTAATGAGCATTAAAATCCTCAGGAGTAACTCTTCTCTTCCTATCAGCTATTTCTGTGTTCTTGCCGAGTTCACTTCCCCTTTAATCTTGGGGCCTCATTAGTGACTTTTATACTGGGATAAAGGGTTGAATTTTACAGAATGGAAGTGCGCACTCTGAAAACACTGCCATTTCCTCTGTCATCGTGACCTTATATGGCAGTCGCTGTTACTGACATTTGTCTAAAGATTTAGTATAAAAGATAAACTTATTTTTCTTAGGTGCATCAAGCTGATCTTTTTTGTTCCATAAATATTCATGTAAAGGATTCAAGAGTCAGGAAGAACCATGGATAATCATATTACTGCTTGTGAGAAAAATTAAAAGAAAACAACAAATATTTGTTTGTATATATGTTATACATATATTAAAAGAAGGAGAGAGAGAAACAGAGACAGAGATAGAGAGGGAGAAAGAATAAGGGTCTAGGTTAGGGCAATTCTCAAAGTCTATTTCATTTATCCACGAAAGAAACAGTGCATTAGGATTTCAGCAGTATATACAGAGCCTAATGTCAGACCTTTGGGATGGATGCTTTAGAGGCACTAAAAGATTATCTCTGACATTGAAAATGCCTGGTCTCTTGTCCTTGCGTTTTAGACCCTCTGTCTTCAAAGCTTCGCCTCTAGAAGGACTGACTGCAGTGATATGCTTATAGCTCCATTTGCAGACTTTCTTATAGGTTCATAAATGGAGACTAGAAGGAGGAGGGAAAGGAATAAAATTTAATAACTGAATAAAAATGTAAATAAAGATTTGCCTAAAATTACTTGTCCAAGAAATAATTCTCCCTCCCCCTTAAGCTAATACTTTGATAAGCTCAGTACAGTGATCCTGATTTGGAGCGTGACCTTTGAAAATGCTCTCCAGCTTGATTAAAGATGTATTAAATTTGTTTAAATAAACCTCGTTGTAATGGCACATCATTTGTAAGAAGCTATTAGGGGGCTGGAAACTGTGCTGCTGTATTTGCATGAAAATGTGCCCTGCTTGAATAGAGGATCTCTCCTGAACTAACTGCAAAGGAAAAGGGACACTTTCATAATTTTTCTGACAAAAAATAAAAGAAAGAAGGAAGGAAGGAAGGAAGGAAGGAAGGAAGGAAGGAAGGAAGGAAGGAAGGAAGGAAGGAAGGAAGGAAGGAAGGAAAGAAAAAGGAAAGGAAGAAAGAAAGAAAAGAAGGGAGAAGGACTTTATGTGAAGCTCTGCAAGAGAAGGACAACTGCATGTCAATTACAGAGCCCTACATGAAGTCAGTGCTCTCAGTGCAACCAGTATTCTTGATGTTCTCAAGGTATTTGGTTAAATGCACTCAACAATATTTATTTGACCATTATTTTGCTCCCAGAATGGCTTCATCCTTAGTCTATGTGTGTGAGCACAAGAATTCTTTGAGAGTAACCAAATCCACAGGGATGTCCAAAAGAAACTTACATTATCATGTCCTGAAATTTCACGATTGGAATTCTTCCCTGGCTACAATGTTGGTGCCGTGTTTGCAAAGGTAATGCTCTTTGGATTTTGGGAGAAGTTTAAGCATGTGAACGCCTTTGTCCACCACCCCCATATGAAGTCTATAGTTATCAGATGTACCGTAATTCCTACCAATGGTTCCCAGACAAGCTGCCACTCTGATGAAAAAGGCTCTCTCCTCTAAATCAAATATTAAATTAAGACCTTTCACATCTTGTAGGAGTCGGGGTTCTAAGCCACTTGCCAACTTGGAGGAACTCCAGCCTCTTCCTTGCCACCATTTTCTCATCTTCTCAGGTACAAAAATGCCCATTTTTAACCTAGCTTCTTCCTGGTCAGTTCTTTTATTTCACTGTCAAAAAATTTTAATTTTACCTGTTTGCTGAAAATTGCCACAATTGATCCAGTTTACAGAGTCTTCTCACTGAGGTGCATAAGGGCCAGTTCTCTATGACATAGGTGGTGATAAGGGAGTGGGATTCAGCCCCCTGCCATGCTCAAGCAGCTCCTCTGTTCCAGGCATTGTGCTAAGAATTTTCTCTTTTAAATTCTTAAAATAGCCTCATAATTAGATAATATTCCCATAATTATAAGTTGACGAGCAGAGGCTCAGTAACTGGCCTGAAATCACATAATTAGCAAGTAGTGAAGCTGTGTTTTCAGCTTAAGTGTGTCTGACTCTAATGCCCATGCCATTTTATTATACTAACTTTGAGTCAAATTTACCATCTGGAGGTAAATTAAAGGACCCAGCTATGAGGCATGACTGGCAATATTGATTAACAGTCGCAGATTCAGAGACACATAGGAATGTGTCCTCCGCAAGATAAACTATTCTTGTAGCAGGACAGTGTAATCCTGGCCAGCAATGTGTAGGAGGTTAAATCATTGTCTATCATTTAGAACCTATCTCTTCTTCTTCCTTTTAAAATTTTCTTTAAGGCTGTGGCACTTTCTGTTAAATATTTTTAGATAGCACATTTTCAGCATTAAAACTAATTTGTTTTATTTTTCCAAAAGAACTTAATATTTGAGATTAAACCTTATGATTAAATTGAGTTATATTTTGAACATGACTTGTATTAATCTGAATAATAATGTTTCTCTGCTGTCTAAATTTATATGAAGGCAATTCTAAAAAGTTTAGAGTAATGGAAACATGTTTAGAGTCAGTACATAGTTTTCTTAAGTGACTACTATAAAGGAGATAATGAGAAATGAAAGGAAGGGAAGAAAATTCAAAAAGGTTTACCAGAAAACTAGAAAATGCATGAAGGGAGGTGAGGCGGTGGAGGGAACACGCAAAAAGAAAAGGACTCCTGGACATGACAACAGTATGGCGATTACCGGGGGGAAGGAGGGTACAAAGGGGTTAAATGATAATGGGAAAAAGAAAAAAAATGCGTGAACAAACATTCTTTGATTGTATCTGAGAGGAGATCAAAGCATGCGTGAGACAATTCCTCTTTAATTATTATTATTATTGTCATTATCCTACCAATATCCATATGAAATTTTAAAAAGAATGTTTTTAGTACTAGAAAATTTTTTAGAATATTGTGTCTAACACCCTCCTTCAATCAAAAAAAGGACAAAATAAACAAAAAAACCCCCCAAAAGACCTGTTATAAGTAGTTTCCCAATCTATAGCTTATCCTTGTTTACTTTCTGTTACATGGCTCAGTCACAATTAATAATAGGTCTTACATTTGATGTCTTCAGAACTAAGGAGACCTTCAGAGAAAGTGTCATGTCAACCTTGTAAACTTTTTGCATTCTTTTGCTTTTCATCTGAAATCTACTTTTAATTTTTCCTCCTAATTTGAAATAGAAAAAGTCACAATATAATAAATGCTCAGGAAAATCAGGAAGTGGTAAAGCTATAATTTCTGCATAGGGTTTCAGTTAAATTTCTGTTTTATTTGGTTCAAATGAGCTACCTGCTCCTACTCACAATCTTCTTCAACATGAGGTTCTGAAACTCCACCTCCAAACCATTTTCTAATATTTTCCTTGAGCAGCATTAACATTAAGACTGTGAAGAAAGGCACTTTTTTTTTTACTTAAGTGGGATACAATTACTAGGTGTGTTCCCTGAGGTTGGTAGAGGCCCGTATATGGTTACACACTCTTTGCCAGAGATTGATATATCTTTGTTCTGCTGCAGAAACAAAAGTAAAAGGGCACTCTTTCTGAATCTTTTGCATAGAGGCTCAGAGTTTAAACTAATTCTCCTGCCTTCTAGTGCTTTTTTTCCTCCTCATTTCCTTTTAGTTTTTAATTTACCATTCCCAGCTGAGATACTTGAGCAGATAGAAGCAACCCAGCTCCAGGCTAATTGGTTCATCATGTACTTTATGATAATTTTCATTCTGGATTTTGATTAGGTCAGTGTGGGGACTGCTTTGGTCAAAGATTGTAATGATCTGCCCATTAACTCTGAAATAGGGTCTTTGACTGTACTCATCTTATTAGATATGTCAGTTGCCTTTAACTGTGCTAACCATGAAATATTACCGAACTATCTTAATGTCCTATGCTGGACTCTAATATTTTCCATATTTGTTTCAGTCCTATTCAACTCAATTTGTTACTTTCATTGGAAGTTCTAAATGTTGATGATGGGCAGATGACATACCGATTCTTCTTAAGAATGAGTAAGAATCTGTAGGATCAGCTTCCCACATATATTTAAGGTAGTAAGGTGTGTCACTGTTCTGAATCAGCAAGACATAGTTGCATTTGCAGCCCCACCGCTTACTAAATTCTCTAACTGGTGACAAAACACTTAACCTACTTTTTGCCTGTTTCTCCAAGTTGGTCCTAGAATCTGTGACACATCTATGATGCATAGCACAATAATAGGCATTTAGGAAGTGTACAATTAATGCTGCTACTATTTCTTCTGTTTTAAAGATTTTAAAACATTATAACTCATTGAAATGTAGATGTAGAGTAAAACATGGGGAATATGGCAGTTATTCAGGGTTCAAGCTGTATCAATTGAGATTTGGCTTTCTTGATATTTAGACAGTGGCATTTGGGGAAGTAGAAGTATTTGGACCGTTGATTCTATTCTCACTTTCACTTTGTGTGTCTGACATTTTATTAGGTTTTGGTTAATTTCATCTTGAACTTGATTGGTATCTACTTCTATGAAACAACATTACAGAGGGATGACATTTTCTTTGTTTACATTTTGTTGACTGATTCATTTCAATTTATTTGTTAATAGTTTTGGATCCTAAATTTTCTAATTCATGGTGAACCACTGCTTTCACTCCAAGTTCTTATTTGGCTTCTATTTAAGATTCAGTAACTTTAACCATTTGAAAACTTATTTTTAAGTCCTGATGTGATTTAATTTATTTCTGATATTATTTCCCCTTTACCTTCTGTTATTTAACTTTTAGACATGAGCAAATTTTATTCTCAAAAGGTTAAAACTGCTAACAGAACTGCTTTTGCACAACCAAAGTGGAAATTTGAGATATGGTTTTCCAAAAACAGATGTTTTCAGGGAAGTAATTCACTTATCAAAAATTATCTCAATAATCAAGATTTTTAGAGGAAAAAACTTCTATTTTTCATATATATATAAATAATGTTGATCTCAATTGACCTTTCTTTTCTATCCTATTATATTTTATAAACTTCTATTTTTTAATGACTGAAAATAAGTAAAATATCAAACATATAATTTAAGTATTTTTTCAATTTTGGTTATTCTGTGATGAACTGGTGCAGTTTGTATGGTTAATAAAACAAAGATATAAATTAACAAAATAAATTATTATTTATTCTATTTTTAATATAATTTTTATTTGTTAATGTTAACTAAATTACTAAGTCATTATTTGTGTATAATTTTAATTATGGCAATGATGATGTAAAGGTTAATAACATAAAATGTCACCACATTCACTATATATTAAATTTGCACAAAAAATGAAATGTTAGTCTGTTTTCAAAGATATTTTTGAAATTTGAATGGTCAAAATCATTAAAATGAAAAGTCAAATGTAAGTGATAATTACTAAATACAAGTTAAATTATTTAAATAAATAATTAAATCTTATTAATAAATAAAATATTTTATTAATAAATTGATAAAATAGTTTTATTAAATCTTATTAAACACATATATGAACAAAACTATCACAGTTCTTATGTTATGTGCTCACCTTACCCAGATGTAAGGAAGTGGTGTTATGCATCACTGTGTGACATCTGGAGCAACATTAAAAAAAAAAAGAAGAAGTTAACCATAAATTGTTTAACATTGAAAAATATTTCAGAGCCATCAAGAGCAACTGTCACAAATACTATGTTAATTCATGAACAGCTCCAGAACTTCAAATTACAACATGAAAAAAAGCATGGAAATGGACACTTGACATTCCTGGGAAATGATACTTTGTGAAAAAATTTATTGCATGCATGCTCTCTGGGAGGGAGAATTTGACAAGTTAATTAATTTGTCTTTCAATTTACCAAGTGTTTCCAGTGCTCATGCTCTCTACTCTCTGTCACACGGTCCCTCTCTGGTATGGACATGAGCAAGCCCTTCACAGCTTTATGGCATTCTGATACACTTGTCTTTCATTTTAAGGACATAAGGCAGGAGATGTGGATGAAAATCTGCCCACTCCCATACCTTGAAGCCAGAATGGTGTGAGCCATAAAGTAGACCTTCAGGGTTATGGGTCTAACTGTGTCACAGTTGAGTGACAGAGGCAGTCATCTGTAATCTAATAAACTTATTTTTTTTGTGCGTTTCTGATATGTGAGGTTATCTAAAGTGTGGAGTTCCTCGTGCCCAGGTCTAAGGATATCACATGCTCTTGGCTTAACATGCTCCAGCCTCCACGATACAACTTCTCCCATTAAATGCTCCCCACTGTCTACAGAAAAAAGTTTTAGATGACATTCAAACCTAAAGCCATGGCCCAAACATTGCCTATTTCTTTAGATTCATTTCTTATCACTCCCAGTCCTTGCATTGGTTACCCTTGCTTATTTTCCTCTTTCCATAACGTCACCTGTTCTTTTAGGTGGTTGAGTCAGGACTTGAACACAATGTCTAAATTTAGGACCTGTGTTCTTAACCAATATACTCTGCTATCTACCATCACCCTATTATCCATTTTGCTATTAATCATCTATTGTTTAACTTTCCTTCACAAGGGCATTTAATTATTCCTATCAGCTAAGGGGAAATGTTTATATGCAATTATGTATACCATCTTTTGAATCTTATATGCTTACTGAAGTGAATCATTCCTTCTCTTTTTGTGTTAGGCATATTTATTCCTAACTAGATTATACATGCCATGAAGGCAGAAATTATGCCTTATACTTCTTGATGTACCCTTTGCTACTAAACACCATGACTGTGGCATTTAATAGTTATAATCTTAATAAATTCTTTTTCTATAAAAGACTACCTATCATTGAGATGTTTTGTGTATAATGAGTCATTTTGTTTTTTGGCTTTTTCTCTCCAATTAATTTGGTAAAATTTCCAGTTAGAACATAATGTCTGTAAATTTTTTCATAGGGCCATTCCTCTTCTCCATTGGAGATACCTTCTTATTCTACATTTGTGTGTACTTGGGGCGGACACCTGGTGGAAGGTCTGTTCACAGGCATGCAGATGGGTACTGGGAGCACACCGCCCCCTCGTGAAAGCTGGCTAGCTACTGAGAGAAATACCTTATGTCCTCTAATCCAAAGCCATCCTGTGTGTTTTCTTTACCAGGATTTAAAGAACATAGCCTGTTCCCATCCAAATGTGAGAAGTTTAATTTCAAAATAAAATGTGTCACAATAGCAAAGAAACAAAAGTAGAAAGATTCCTTATTATCAGTCAGTGTATCTTACTTTTATTGGTTATTTACATAGTATAAACCCTTCAGAAATACACTGAATAAAAGATTAACACATATTTTATTCTCCAATCTGAATCATTTAGGAAGAAATGTCAAATAACAATTTTCATCACATTGTCCAGCATAGACATGATAATTTAAGAACAATTTGTCTTTACCTCTCAAACATGTCTATAATCTCTTTTCTTCTGCCTTGAAAATGTTCTTTTCTAAACCAGCACTGACAATTCTTTAGAAGGGACCGATATGCAACTAGTTGTTATGAATCTAAGGAACTTACAATTTCAGTTGCGATTAACTTTTTCTACTAGAGTGTCCCAACAATTCATTAAAAAGCAAAGAAACAAACAAAATTAAGTAACAGCTGTAAACCAGGTGTTTTGTCCAGTGGTTATGCAAACAACATTAGATGAATTCCTTACCATCTAGGAAAATTGTCCCTGTTAAGATGCAAATGCCATCTAAATAAGGTAACACATCAAACCACTTAACCACTAATTTTTGTCAACCTATTAGTTAGTCACCAAACAGGACACTTATCTGATGGATGGAACTTGACATAGATAAGCGTGTATAAGAACTAGTGGGGAACAAGATGTCTGCACATGGGATGATGCTGACATGAAATTTTCAAAAGACCATTTGATAGATTCCGTGGGGTTTGTCAAACAGGTTAGGTGAATAGAAAAGTAAGCTCAGAAATTTTAGAGGCACAATTATTTCAATTTTCATTTAATCCTTCAGCTACCCCAGGATAATGCCTATATCAAACATTTATGGCTTTAATATTTTCCTTCTACTAAGACAGATCTGCTCAGGATACTTCTGGATCATGTGCTTTATGCTGACAAATAAATGGGCTAAATAATTTTTTAATAAAAAGCACACTGTTTCTTTCACAACATAAATGTTTTTTAAGTGAAATATTTGTATGACAGACTAGGGTAAATACGAAGGCTGCTTATAGCCCAAGGTCTCTGGGCCCATGGATTTCCACAGGCCAAAGTTCCACACAGTTCCTCTAAGGTATGGGAGTGGGCAGATTTTCTTATACTTGCTTCCCATTTGTAGCACATGAGTTTCTTGGGGCACATGTATTAAGAGGCTCCCAACAGAATTTGGAATAGTGCTTACAGAGAAATTTGGTATTATTCCAATAAGATTTTTTATGATTACTTATATTTCTGATTAAAAAAATTTAATAGTGAGAAATGATTACAGTTTGTGAGATCAGTTCAGCAGTTACCTTTATTTTGAAAAATGAACACCTTGCCTCTTCCAGAATCTTTGAATACTTTATTTTGAAATACTTGTAAAATATGGGAATTATTTATTTAATTTTTGTTTCACTATACATTTCAGTCAATAAAATATTCAAATTAATACATTAAGTGACATTTATGAAAAACAAACCCATTTTCCCTGAATTTATGATAAAAAAGAATCATCTATGTAAGATTTATATTATTAGATGATTGACTATTATTGTGTGTATAAGTACAACTATATATATGTGTATATATATGTATATGAGGTCTGTCCAGAAGGTATCCAACCATGTAATAGGAAAAATAGACACATTTATTAAAGAAGATACAAGGTACAAGAAACATTATTCATGGGACAATGATGACTCAGTCTTCTTCAAAGTAGGCACCTTGGAACCTCATGCATTTCTCCCAATCACTACCGGCTGCCTGTTGTATTTTCCTGAATGTCTTAAACAGTCTGAAATCCCTTCCCTTTTAAAAGTGATTTTAGTTGTGGGAAAAGCCAGAAGTCACATGGTGCCACATCTGGGCTGTAGTGGGGCAGAGTCACCTGGGTGATTTGATGTTTTGCAAAAAAAACTACACGAGACGTGATGAATGAGTGGGTGTATTGTTGTGATGAAGCTGCCAGCACCAGTTGCCCATAGCTGTGGCCTTCTGAATCATCTGAATAGTTTCCATGGAGTAGTGTTCAAGCCTAACACAAAATCTGAATCAGATTCGTTGTTCTACTCGCTGTCAATTTGATTGCGATGGCCACAAGGTACACATGCACACTCAACAGTGTTTACCACCCACACTGACCAGTATAGTGAAATGGTCATTATTCATGCATGCACATTCCAGTCCACTCTCCTTGGCTGTTAAGTTACACTGATGTCACACAAACTGTTCTCGTTATGTTAACAATGGCTTGACTTTTTCCAGACAGACCTTTGTATATGTATGTGTAAGACATCAATTTACAGCATTAAAATATAGGAAAGGGAAAATTCTTAGATCAGGTATACTTAGAGAAGTATATAGTATTTTTGTCTTAGAAATTGCCATTTGGAAGGAAAAAAGCTGATCATTGGAAATTGGAAGTTTAGATGTAGAAATCAAGTAGTTTTAAAAGGACAGTAGTTTCAATAATGAAGAAAGAAAGTACTCAGAGTTAACAAATATTAATATATAAAAATAAATGTTACTTTCTCTATTTTTTTACTTTTCATATTAGCTACAATGAGAATAAGTACTTTTATTACTAGAGAAGATTATTTTGATTAGAAGAATTAGAAGATTCTTCAGAATGTGTCATGGGGAGGAACTTGGTCAGACCTTTCCAGTTCCCGCTGGCTGTATACAGCTGTGTTCAGGGAACCTGGAATGCACCATCTCACTGCTTCATGTACTTACCATAGAGTAACAGGACCTGTAGATATAAATTCAATGCATATTGAGGAGCTAAGCACACTTAATTGAAAGTGCTACCAGTGTCTACTCTAAGGAGCTATTAGCTATATTGAAAATACCAGTGGATTGCCTCTCCTTTACTTTGAAACCTTTAAATAACTTGGAGAAAGAGAAGTGGAAGTAGGACTTGAGAAACAGTTGAGCAATATCATAGTTGTGAGTTTTACCTCCTCTCTCAGCAAAGTGTCCCTTTCCTTTCAGTAGCATAACTTTTCACATGTTTGATGTTTGTTCTGATGAGGGTTATCAAAGTGTGACAACCTTCCTTCATTTAACATGCTATTATTTGAGAATGTAATTTCAAACTCATTTCTGTTTTCCTTTAAATTTTAAGAATTTGTTTCTAAAAATATATAATATTGACTTCATTGATGGTTGCCTTGAGATAATCATATAATGAAGTTGCATTGTAAGTAACAATTTAAAGACAAATTAATATTGATTAATTATAGGCTCTATTTGCTACATTTCAAATGCTTATTATCTGTTTCAACTTCTTTGACCATGAAGAGCTAAATGTATCTTAAACAATGAATACTTGTCACTTGGTTATCATAAAGTATCCTAAATCCTAAAGTCTATTTTTTATTTGGAAAGTTAAAAGTATATGACTCAAACTTTTACATGCAAAGCTGCTCATAGTCTAAATGGAGCTTGGCTTTTGCTAACTTTTTCATCAGTGTCATTTGTTGATGTATTATTATTTTCTCAAATAAATAATAGCTAGAGAGAAAAATATGAGAAGAGATGATACTCAACCAAAAACCTCAGAAATTATTTTGACCTATGAATTTGATAATAGGTTACAAATATAGAATAAGGCAAAGAAGTATAAGTATATCATTGACTGAATATTATTTTATGCTTGAAAATAAACAATAAATTTAAGATGATGGTTAGGAGAAAAGTAATTGATAAACAGAGCAAGTAGTGCTGCCTGTTATTTCACTGAAGAACATATCTCTCTCAAGGTAGGAAGAAACAGAATTTTTTCTCCACCAGTCCCTTTTTCTTCATATTACTTCTTAAAATTAAATTGTAGTCAGTTAGGTTCTGATAAGATGGTATGTTAGTCAGCTTGAGAATGTGATAACAAAATATCATAGACTTGGTGATCTAAACAGCAGAAATTTATTGGAAGATGGGGCATATGTGGTCAAGGTGCCAGCAAGGTAGGTTTCATTCTGAGACCTCCTCTTCTGATTTTTAGGCAGCCAGCATCTCTGTGTGTGCTCACATGACCTCTTCTTGTGACCACACAAGGACAGAAAACAAGTTCTCTGGTATCTCTGTATATAAAAGCACTAATTCCATTATGAGGGTCTCTTTCTGATGACTTTACCTAACCCAAATTACCTCCCAAATGCCATCACATTGGTGGTTAGAACTTCAACATATGAATCAGGGGTGGGTACAGTTAGCATTCAGTCCATAACAGATGGTGAGATACCATTTTTAAAAATAATACTTTTTAAACCTTAAACCTTATGGGAGCCATGGAGTGCTGCGCCCTAAGATAATTTTTGTGAATTTCATTAAGCTGTTTGCTTGTTTTTTTGTTTTAAAGTAATAGGGATAATGCTGGCCTGACCATCTGAACCAATTAAATTTCAGTTGTGTAATTTTATAACTGTGTATGACTTTGAATGTCTAGTCTCTCTGAACATAAAAATTCATGGGTAATTATTTTGACCTCTTTGTTGTATTATGAAGGACAATTGAAGCAATGTACATACATATGTTTAGAATATAGAAAATAATAAATGTTTCTAAAATTCTTTTTTATATTTAATTTATTGGGGTAAAATTGCTTAATAAAATTATATAGATTTTAGATGTACAATTCTAAAATACATAATCTGTATATTGTATTATGTGTTTACCACCCTAAGTCAAGTCTCCTTCCATCACCATTTTTCCTCCCTTTTTCCTCTTACTTTCTCTCACTCCCTTTTCCCTCTAGTAATCACCACACTTTGTCTGTGTCTATGAGATTTTATTTTGCTAAATCTTTTCCCCTATTGCATCCAGCTCCCCAACCTCCTCCCCTCTGACAGCTGTTAACCTGTTATCGTACTTAGGACTCTGTTTCTATTTTCTTTGTTAGTCTATACTGTTTATTAGATTTCACATGTAAGTGAAATCATATGATATTTATCTTTCTATCACTGGCTTATTTCACTTAGCGTAATGCTCTCTCTAGGTCCATTCCTGTTGTCAAAAAAGGTAAAAGTTTCCTTCTTTTTATTGGCCAGATAGTATTCCATTGTGCACATATACCACAGCTTTTTTTATTTTACCCACTCATCACCTGATGGGCACTTGAGTTGCTTCTAAATCTTGGCTATTGTAAATGATGCTGCAATGAACATAAGAGTGCATATATTCTTTTGAATTAATATTTTTAGTTTCTTCAGATATATTCCCAGAAATGGAATCATGGGGTCATAACCCCATTCCATTTTTAGTTCTTTGAGATAACTCCGTACTGCTTTCCACAGTGGCTGCACCAATTCACATTCCCACCAATAGTGCACAAAGATTTCCTTTCCTTTACATCCTTGCCAACACTTGTTTATTGATTTATTCATGATGGTCATTCTGACAGGTGTGCAGTGGTAGCTCATTGTGGTTTTAATTTGCATTTCTTTGATGGTTAGCAATGTGAATCATCATTTCATATGTCAATTGCCATCTGTATGTCCTTTTTGGAGAAGTGTCTATTTGGGTCCTTTGCCCAGTTTTTAATTGGATTTTTGGGGGGTGTTGAGTCCAATAAGTTCTTTATAAACTTTGGTATTAACCCCTATCTGATGTATGTATTATTGGTGAATATTTTCTCCCATTCAATGGGTTGACTTTCCATTTTGTTGATAGTTTTCTTTGCTGTGCAAAATCTTTTTAGTTTGATCCAGTCCCATTTGTTTCCCTTGCCCGAGGAGACATATGAGAAAAAAAATGTTTCATATTTTACTACCTATTTTTTAGAGGTTTTATGGTTTCAAGTGTTGTTTCTTCAGGTAGGCCTGTTATGCTATGAATTGTCCTTTTAGAACTGCTTTCACTGCATCTCATACATTTTAGATTGCTGTGTGTTCATTTTCATTTGTTTCAAGGTATCTTTTAATTACTTCTTTCATCTCATTGTTAAACTATTCTTTATTTAATATCATGTTAATTAGTCTTCATTTCTTTGTGTCTTTTTCAGTTTTTTTCTTGTGATTGATTTCTAGTTTCATATCATTATGGTCAGAGAATATGCTTGATATGATTTCTATCTTCTTAAATTTATTGAGACTCGTTTTGTGTCCTAACATGTGGTCTATCCTAAAAAACAAATGTTTCATGTGTGCTTAAAAAGAATGTATATTCTGTTGCTTTGGGGTAAAATGCTCAAAGATATCAATTAAATCTATCTAATCTAGTATGACTTAAAGTCACTGTTTCCTTGTTGATTTTCTTTCTGGAGTATCTATTCATTGATGTTAATGGGGTTTTAATATCTGCTACTATGACTGTATTACTGTCAGTCTTTCTGTTTATGCCCATCAGTACATAACTTCATTTATTGAGGTGCTCCTATGTAGGGCACATAAATGTTTACAAGGGATATTTCCTCTTGTTGGATTGATCCCTTTGGCATTATGTAATGTCCTTTTTGTCTCTTATAATGGCCTTTGTTTTGAAGTCTATTTCTTTTAAACATTGCTTCCTGAGCTTTTTTTTTTTTTCACTTCCATTTGCATGAAATATCTTTTTCCTTCACTTTACTTTTAGTCTTTGTTTATCTTTGGTTTTGAGGTTGGTCTTTTATAGGCAGTCTATAAATGGTGGTTTGTTTTTTTTTTTAATCCATTCTGCTACCCTATGTCTTTTGATTAGAACATTTAGCCATTTACATTTATTTATTTTCTTTTAGAAATATTTTTATTGTTAATATTAACATATATATAGGATAGTTCATAAAACATGAACATAGTTTTATAATTATAAAGTGAGCACCCCTGTAACCACAATAAAGATCAAGAAATAGAACATTGCCAATGCCCAATAACCTCCACTTTTGTCCCTTTTAATCATAATATCCTCCTCCCTCCTGTCAAGAGAAAATCACAATCATAAGTTTTGAGAAAATAATTACCTTGCTTTTTAAAAATAGTTTAACTATTATGTACGCATCTCTAAACTATACAGTTACTTTGCTTATTTTATTATTTTTTGTTTTTTCAGTTTCTCTTTTTTTATATATTTTATTGATTTTGCTATTATACTTGTCCCACTTTTTTCCTCCCCTTTATTCCTCTCCACCCTACACCATCCCACCCCCCACCATTCCCCCCCACTTCCAGTTCATGTCCATGGGGTGTACATATAAGTTCTTTGGCTTCTCCATTTCCTATACTATTCTTAACTTCCCCTTGCCTATTTTGTACCTACTATTTATGCTGCCCATTCCTTGTAACTTATTCCCCATTTCCCACCTCCCTCCCCTCTATTTTACTGTTCATAGTTTTTGATCTTCTTTTTTTTTAGATAAGTCCCTTTAACATTTAATATAATAAGGGTTTGATGATGATGAACTTGTTAACTCTACCTTATGTGGGAACCTCTTTATCTGCCCTTCCATTCTAAATGATAGCTTTACTGGATAAAGTAATCTGGGATACAGGTCTTTACCTTTCATGACTTTGAATACTTCTTGCCAGCCCCTTCTTGCCTGAAAAATGAGCTGATAAGTCTTATGGGAACTCCTTTGTAGGTAACTCTCATTTTCTCTTGCTGCTTTTAAGATTCTCTCTTTATCTTTAATCTTGGGTAACTTCATAATGATGTGCCTTGGTATGTGTTTCCTTGGGCCCAACTTCTTTGGGACTCTCTGAGCTTCCTGGATTTCCTGGAAGTCTATTTTCTTGGTCAGATTGGCAAAATTCTCCTTCATTATTGTCTCAAATTAAGTTTTCAATTTCTAGCTCTTCCTCTTCTCCTTCAGACACCCCTATGGTTGGATTTTGGAATGTTTAAATTTGTCCCAGAGGTTCCTAACCCTCTTCTCATGTTTTTGAATTCTTGTTTCTTCATTCTTTTCTGGTTGAATGTTTATCTCTTCCTTCTGCTCCCAAGCATTGATTTGGATCATGGTTTCCTTCCCTTTTCTATTGGTCCCCTCTATATTTTTCTTTATTTCACTTTGCATTGCCTTTGCTTTTTCCTATGTTTTGCAACCATACTCAACCAATTCAGTGAGCCTCCAGATTACCAGTGTTTTGTACTGTGCATCTGATAGGTTGGTTATTTGTTCATTACTTAGTTCTATTTTTGGAACTTTGATCTGTTCTTTAATTTGGGTCGTATTTCTTTGTTTCAGTACCCCTTGGAATTAATTGGAAGGGGTGGAGCCTTAGGTATTTGTCAGGGCTGGGCAACCACATCCCTGAGTGACACTGTCTGTGACTGAGGGGTCTGAGAGGGAACAATGCCACTTGCTGGGCTCTCCGGCAGCTTTCTGTCACTTCTCCTGTTATCTACAAACAAATTGGTCCCTTCTTGTGCTGATTCTTGGGTGGGTGAGTTTGTGTATGTTCTAGGATCCTGTGAGTCTCTCCAACAGACTCTCCTGTGAGGCTAGGAGTTTCTCCTGCCACTGTAACTCTCACAGATTTTTACAGCCAAAGGTTTTGAGGCTTTCTTTTCCCACACTGGAACCCTGGGTTGCCCAGTCTGTCTCCCTTCCCAACTGTTCTGGTTTATCCTCATGCAAATGTGGGACCGCCCAGTCAGCCAACAGCCACTGTGTTTGCCCAGGCCTCCAGCTGCTGCCATGACATGTGTCCTCGCCACCTTAGCTGCCTATCTCCACCCCTCCTACCAGTCAGGATGAATGTTTCTTCTTTAGCCCCTTGGTTGTTGGACTTCCATATAGTTCAATTTTCTGGCAGTTCTGGTTATTTTTGTTTTTAAATTGCTGTTTTCCTTCTTTTGGCTGTGCAAAGATGCAAAGTTTATCTACCTATACCTCCGTCTTGGCTAGAACTAAGCCGTTTACATTTAAAGTGATTGTTTATAAGTACATATTTATTGCCATTTTATTCTTTTAGCTATGTTCCTTTTTCTTTTTTTTCTTTTTCAAGAAAACCCTTTAACATTTCTTGTAATATTCATCTGGTGGTAACAAGCTCCTTTAGCTATTTATTTTCTGGGAAGCTCTTTATTTCTCCTTCAATTTTAAATGATAGCCTTGCTATGTAAAGTAGTATTGATTGTAGGTCCTTGCATCCCTCTGGCCTAAAATATTTTCTTGTTGTTATTGAGAAATCAGCTGATCGTCTTATGGGAGCTCCTTATAGGTAATTAATTGTTTTTCTCTTGCTGCTTTTGATTCTCTCTTTTTCCCATATGTTCACCATTTTGATTATTTTTTTATTTTTATTATATATACTGTTACAGTTGTTCCCATTTTTTCCCCCTTTCTCCAACTCCACTTAGCCCACCCTCCTCTCTCTTCAAGTTGATCCCCACACATTATTGTCCATGTCCATGGGTTGAGCATAAATGTTCTTTGGTTAATCCCTTCACCATCTTTGTCATGCTGTCCCTTCCTTCTCCTTCCCACAGCTGTCAGTCTGTTTTATGTGTCTAAGCTTCTGTTACTTTTTTTGTTCCATTAGTTTATTACATTCATTAGATTTCCCATATGAGTGAGATCATATGATATTTTTCTTTCACTGATTGGCTTAATTTACTTAGCATAATTATCTCCAGGTCCATCCATTGTGTTGTAAAATGTAAGAGTTTTTTTCTTTTTTACTGCTATATAGTATTCCATTGTGTAATGTACCACAGCTTTTTTATTCACTCATCTACTCATGAGCACTTAGATTGTCTCAAAATCTTACCTATTGTAAATAGTACTGCTTTAAACATAGAGGTACATACATGTATTTTTTTGTATTGGTGTTTTGGGATCCTTGGGGTATATTCTCAGAAGTAAAATTGCTGGGTCAAAAGGGAATTCCATTTTTAATGTTTAAAGGACACTTCAAATTGTTTCCAACAGTGGCTGCACCAGACTGCATTCCCACTAAAAGAGAACTAGGGTTCCATTTTCTCCATATACTCAAAAGACCTTGTTATTTGTTGATTTGTTGATGGCAGCCATTCTAACAGGCATAAGGTGATCTCTCATTGAGGTTTTAATTTGCATTTCTCTGATGATCAGTGATGTAGAAAATTTTTTCATATATATATGAATAATACACTTCTATATACACATATACGTATATATGCCTTCAGTATGTCCTCTTTGGAGAAGCATCTATTTAGGTCTTTTGCTCACTTCTTCATTGATCGTCTTCCTTCCATTGAGTTGTATTATTCTTTGTATGTTTTGGAGATTAAACCCTTGTCAGATTTATCATTGTCAAAAATGTTCTCCCATGAAAGGAGTTCTTTTTTCTACTTGCCGAATTTAGTCAAGGAGGTAAAAGACCTGCACTCAGAGAACTATGGGCCACTGAAGAAAGAAATTGAGGAAGATTCAAGAAAGTGAACGTATATGCTATGTTCAAGGACTAGAAGAATTAATATCATTAAATTGTCCATTTTACCCAAAGCAATCTGTACTTTCAGTGCAATTCCTATTAAAATACCAATGGCATCATTCACAGAACTAGAACAAATATTCCAAAAATTTATATGGAACCAAAAAAGATCCCAAATAGCCTCAGAAATCTTGTGAAAAAAAGAGCAAGGCTAGAGATATCACAATTTCTGATATCAAACTATACTAGAAGGCCACTGTATTAAAAACAACGTGGTACTAACATAATAATAGACATATAGATCAGTGGAAAAGAACAGAGAACCCTAGAATAAATCCACACCTGTATGAACAATTGATATTTGACAAAGGTGACAAGAACAATAGAGCAAAGACAGCCTTTTTAATAAATGGTGCTGGGAAAACTGGACTGGTATGTGCAAAAAAATGACACTAGACAACCAACTTATACACAAAAATAAACTCAAAATGGATTAAAAAACTTAAATTTAAGTTGTGAAATTATAGCAATCCTAGAAGAAAACATAGGTAGTAAAATCTCAGATATCCAACATAGCAATATTTTTACTAATATAACTCCTAAGGCACTAGAAACAAATCAGAAAATAAATAAATGGGACTACATCAAATTCAAAAACTTCTGTCCAATCATTTTAACTGTGGTATGTCTTGGTGTGGGTCTCTTTGGTTCATCTTATCTGGGACACTCTGCACTTTCTGAACTTTTGTGTCCTTTTTTTCACTAGGTTAGGTTATATTTAGTCATTATTTCTTCAAATAGGTTTTTGATCCCCTTGTTCTCCCTCTTCTCCTTGTAACTTATAATGTGGATGTTGTTATATTTTATGTTATTCCAAAAGTCCCTTAAGCTGTCCTTTTTTTAAATTATTATTCTTTTTTTCTTTAACTGTTCTGATGGGGTGTTCTCTGCTACCTTGTCTTTCATATTGTTGATTTGATCCTGTGCTTCATCCAACATATTATTTATTTCTTCTAGTGTATTCTTCATTTCAGGTAGTGTATTCTTCACTTCTTACTCATTCTTCTTAATGATTTCTAGGTCCTTTTTATGCTTGCTATTTCTTTGTTGAAGTTAGAAGCTCTTTGAGCATTGTTATAACCAGTTTTTTTAACTCTTTATCTGGTAAATTACTTGCCTCCATTTAATTTAGCCCTTTTTAAAAGAGATTTCTCCAGGTCTTTCATTTGGGTCATGTTTCTTTATCTCCCCATTTGGATGACTCTTTGGGATTTTTCTATGTATTAGGTAGATCTGTTTTGACTCCCAGTCTTGATGGGGTGGCCTTATATAATAGGTGTCCTGTGGGATGAAGTGGTACAGTCTCCTGGATCCCCTGACCTGGGTGCTTCAGGAATGTCCCTTGTGTGGGTTATGTAGGACCCCCTGTTGTAATTGAGACTTGATCATTTTTGGTCTGCTCATGAGCAGTTTAGACCTTCAGGCTGGCTGACTCTGAGATTCGACCCCATCCATAGATTATGAGCTGCTCTGCAGGTGCTGACCACATGAAGCAGAATTTACCTCAGTGGTGTCTTGTGTCTGCCAAGATCTTGTGAAGCTAATTGAATCCTAACCTGATATTGTCTGAGGTTGGCCGCTGTATGAGGTTTAGTTCTGGGGCCTCTTGGGAGGCACTCAGATGCTTCTTTTGACTCGCCCTAGGCAACATGCTTGGAACTCTGGAGTTTTCCACAGTTTGTGGCTGTCTCTGCTGGTCCTCGTTGTGTGCAGAATGGACCAAACTGCACACTACAGTCAACTTTTACCAGCATCTGGCCCAGGGGAAGTTCAGCAAATGTCCCAAGGTACCTTGAGATCTGCCACCACTTGCCTCTGCCTTCCAGCTGCCTATTAAGCTCAATCACTTAATGAGCCTCTGTCAGTACTTGAGTTTCATGAAGTAGGGTCTCAGTTGGTCACCAGGCGGGGGTGAGTGGTGTTCACCAAACTGATACAGATTCAAACTCAGTGTCAGTACTGGGTCTAGGACTACTCAGCAAATATCCCAAGGAATACCAAGTCTAGCTTCCCCAGCCAATTTGCCTGTAAACCTTTGTGGTGGAGCACAGGTATCAGAGTTTCATCAGAGTTAGGCCATCAGAATTTATCAGGTCCAAACAGAGTAAGATTTGGCCACATGAAGGGAGGTCTCTGAACTGGTAGATAGTGTGAAGGAAAAATGACCCCTGTCCCAGAGCCACACAATTCAGTCTGTCCAAGATTCTGCTGACTCTGAATTCCAAGATTCTGTTGACTCTGAATTCAACAGGGCAGAGCCCTGGGTGTTAGGAGATTGGGGTTAGTGGCTCTCCCATGATTACAAGTTCTAGTCAAGCTTGGGTGAAGATGGGAGAGTGGCCCTTGCCCCAGTGTCACACAATTCACTCTACCCTAAATTCTGCCCAGGCCTTGGCAGGGTGGGCCCTCTAGGAGTCAAGAGGGTGGGACTGCCTGGAGCCCAGAGAACTGAGCTAAAGAATCTCCCATGAGGGTGGGGCCACCAGTCAGGTTCATGGGAAAGTGGGAGGAATGACCTCTACTCCCAAAGCAACACCACTCAGTTACTGACACCCCTGAGCCTGCATAAACCTGTACACCAAGGCCTACTTCATCCAGGAGTGAGCTCCACAGCCTAGTGCAACAAGGAGTTCAAAGGTCGAGGGCTATTGCATTCCCTCATGCTGACACGGTAGAGAGGGGAGTGCTCCAGCTAAGAAAGATGGCTTCTGCAAGGTGGGAGAGGGAGTCAGCACAAGGATCCTGGTGGCTGTTACTTCAGTTTTCTACCCAGAACCACAAATCCCATTTCCCTTTACATGACTCTAGTCCACTCTACCCCCCTCTGATGGAGCCCAGGGTGAGTGTCTGTGAATGAGATTTTGTGTATTGGACCTTTAATGGGGTGCCTGTGTCTCTAAGAGACTCCTTTCTTTCCCTGACAGGCAGAATTCTTACTGCTTTTTATAGCCAGATGTTATGTGGGTGCCTTTCCCCAGCTCTGGTGCTCTGGGTGTGGGAGCCTGGCATGGGGTGAGACCCACGCTCTTTAGTAGGAACCTTTGCAACTGAGATATCCCTGTGGAATCTTAGCCCCTGCCTATAGGATCAGGGTTAACTCTTTTGCATCTTTACACTTCCTACCAGTTTCAATTTGGCTTTTCCTGTAAATCTTTGGTTATAAGATTTCTATTCAGCTAGTCTATAGTTAGTTATTCAGGTTAATTGCTCTATATTTTAGTTATAATTTTAGTTTGATCCTAGGAGGGAGTGACTGTAACATCCACCCACTTTGCTGCCATCTTGGATCTCAACTAGCTCTAAAATACTTTTCAATGAATATGCTTCTATGTATTATTGGGAAAAAAAAATAATACTGTGTGATTAAGAAGCAATTGTAAAAAGTAGTAACTATAATTGTCCACAGTATCCACAGAATATGTCTCCACATATGCAAGGAAGACATAATCTATCTTTTGAACTTTTCATTATTCCATTGGGTCCTAAAGTCACTACATTAATTATAATAAAAAAAAAAACAACAACTTAGAACAGAAAAAATTCTTTCAAGGTATTAGCATGTATTTAAATGACATAATAAGTGTATCAGTAGTTTTACAACCAGTAAGGAAAAAAAAACTTTTTTTTAAGAAAATTGTCTATAAATATGATCTATAGGATTATAGCATGATCTTCTATGGATGACCATTTTTCTTGAGATTTCTAATGTTTCTAACATTTTTGTTTTTTTTCTCTTGGTTTATTTTATGTTCTTGGCCATGCTGAGTCAAATTCTTTGTATGTATTTCTTTTTCTTGTTGCAAATTTTATTTAATATTCAATGGAGGGATTTAAAAATATATTTGTGTCCTGGCTGGTGTGGCTCAGTGAATTGAGTGCTGGCCTGCAAAACAAAAGGTCGCTGGTTTAATTCCCAGTCAGGGCATATGCCTGAGTTGCAGGCCAGGTCCCCTGTTGGGGACGTGGGAAAGGCAACCGTGGGATGTGTCTCTCACACACCAATGTTTTCCTCCCTGTCTTTCCCTTCCTCTATCACTAAGAAAAAATAAACAAAATGTTTAGAAAAATAAAAGAATAAAAATATATTTCAAATATATTTTGTACTCAAATTGTCCTCAATTTCAAAAAACCCATAATCTGAGCAGCCGTGAATCTGTGTGTTCATGCAGAGAACATTTTTTTCAATATAAAATATATATTGGTTTATATCATGGTTTATATTTTTCCAATATAAAAATAATAGCTTTAGCTCTTAAAGTATTTTGTCATGTTTATGTCTTGCTTTACTGTAGATAATTCCCGAAGAAAACTACTTGAATGGATGTTAATGAGTCATTTCCAATTTCCAGTTACTCTATTGACTAGAGTAACCAAGATAAAATTTTGGAAATAACTAGTACTTAGAAGGAAAATAGGCTGTAAAACTACTTTTGGAGATGTGTATAAGCGGAGAAATAAGTGTGTCAACTCCCATTTAAATTGTTAATTTCACCATCCTGTTCTTGAGAATCTCTGGAGTAATAATTAGCCAAGTGACAAGAGAAGTTTCAGGGTTTTGACCAAGGTGTAGTGTCACCTAGGCAATACAGCTTGTCCCACGGTGTTTTACATCATGTCATGGTAATATCACAAAACAGAGGCAAAGCTCTTCAAATGATGTGCTACATCATCTTGCGCCATAGATACACAGAGAATGTAAATGGCTGCTGATCAATTTAAACTATTGTCACTGCTGCTCAGACAGTAGCAAGTAAGATCAATAGTATATTCAACAGTGCTCAGTTATAAATTCAGTAGGACAAAGAAACAGAATAAAAAATTAAACATGACACAGAAAACTCTGGGTTAACACATTTGGGGCAGCAGTATATCTTGCATTTGATTTAGATAAGATTTTAGTAGATTAGGTGTTATAAATAGCCTTGTTGAAGAAATTCATGTTGAATGATTCTAGAAGGAGAAGAAGGCATGTGAGTTGTCAGGGTGCTCATTCTAAGTGTCGATACTCCAAGAACAACGGTTACTCCAAAAGACTACTTCCAAGAATAATGTAAATAACATTATTAACAAGTGTATTAGAATCTGATATTGCTCGCTTGTTTGAGATTCTTTAATTTTCTCTTACTGAGGGATGTTTTGAAATGTAATACACTCCTCACCCCAAATTAGGTCTGGGTGATTATATAGTTAAACTAGAGTTTTCAGAGGTGATCATTAAAAATGATAAATGATGAATAATAAATAAAAGTTTTGGTGCCCCCATACTACAGAACTCCAGAAGACACTATTTACCTTGTATTCCTTATTATAAATACAAAATACACTTATATTGTATTTTATCTAAAAATAAAAGTAAGAACTTATTGATATAACCCATTGCAATATGTAGGAACAGTCTACTGTGTAATCATGCTCCTCTGGAGGCTTTTAAACATAGGTTGATCATGTCTATAGAATGGCTTATAAAAGGTTCATCTCACTAAAAGTTATAAGGTCTTTATGAGGGGGTAGAATGAATAGAAATTCAAAACAAAAACAAAACATCTTCATAAGTTCTCTCATTTAAAGATTTATTATTATCTATCATGGAGTAGAAAAGAATATTTTTCTGTTGTTCTATTGCTTACATAACTGGCCACTACAATTTCAATTAAATATGATGTGTTCCCATGCTCTCCTCTTTGTTTTTTCCTTTGTTTTTTGTTTTTAAGAGGCATGACCACCTTAGTCTTGTCATAAGACTATTACCACTGAAATACTGTGATATGAGGGGTGCAAGAACTGTCAACATGCTTTCCCCAGTCCCTGAGCAAAGATATCTTGGCAGGAGAAAGTCTAGGGGAGGGAAAAATTGTAAACTACAGATGTTTAACCTTTCAGATTTTTGTCACAGGTGACTCTAAAGCAGATCTGTGAAACTACCCTATTCCCCACAACCCTGCAGAGAGCCAGTAAAGTTGGGCTCAATATCTTTTTGTTAACATTCCAATAGTACTATCTTGGGAAGAAACTACTTCCAAGAAAATATGTTCAATTCTGGAAATGCTAATGTGTTGGCAGCATTCCTCCAAGTCTTTCTAGCTTAAAGGAAAGAACAAGGGCAGAGTGCAGCAAGTTGCTGGGAGTACTTGCATTTCCTAAATCCTGCAAATTGCTTACCTATAATCTCCAGTGCTTTGCTTTCTTGTGAAACAAGTCCCATTTCTGGGGATTTAAAATTGCTTTAATGGGTAAGGTAGTTCTGGGGACATGCTATTAGCTATATGTGCACATAAAACTCACATACATGCTCGCCTCAAATCAAACATTTGTTTTCCAACTAGAAAAGAGGAAGTAGATTCAGCTTCAAGCTTCTTTAGGGACATGCTCATGCTGAGAGGCAAATGAATGGCCACTGTGGGGAATTTATTTCTCCTGCTGAAAAAGCAAAGGCTAATAATAATTGAGGTTGATTTGCAAAATGCACAGCTTTACAATAATCATATGATACCTAGTAATTTTGAAATTGAGGTAAAAAAAAGGAAGCACTTCAGAAGCCGGAATTATGAAAATCAAGAAGTTGCTTAAAATATTTGAGAGTGTGCTTAGAAAATCAATTGCCATATGCTTTATTTGCTTCTGAAGAGAAGTTGTGTTTTCTGTTGGAATAAATTGCACACACAGGTGTTTGATAGAGGGTTTATAAGCTATCAAGAGGAACCAGAATGTTTGGGATTGAGATAGGAGGTGTTAATTTGGAAAAGATGTTATGGGGGGAGGATGGAGAGAAGAGCATAGTACTTGTAGAAGAAAAGAACTAAGTTTCTTAACCATATTTGCAAACTGGGTGGAGTTGTTAGAATTTACCACCTGAGTGCATACCCACCTTGATTTATGCAGTCAAATTAGAACTCTATTCTCGACTACTTTGCTTATGAGTCACGGGTGTAACAGAAATGAGATGAATAATAGAATTAACATATATTTGCTTGTTCAGTTTCTGTTTCTGCCTATTTTATGGGAACACTACATAAAGCTACATTCATAATTTCTCTTCCCACTCACAGGTCCAAATGGAATTAAGTATCACCCATGCTATTGATGAGAAAACTGAGACTGATTTCTGACGACTCCCATATGTGTACGGCTTGTGTGACTACAGTGACACACATTGCTTTTCATACTGACAGATGTTGAAACATAAAGTCATCAATGTCTGATACATAATGCATCAATATACTAATCTCTCTGGGGGAAATACACAATAGTGTTTTGAGGTGGAGTTTATATTGAAACATCACCAATGCAAATTGATTCAGGTTCATAAAGTAGATAGGCAGTTTGACATTATAGAGTCATGCTTCATGATATCCTAAAACAAAAACAAAATGTATTAACCTGAGAGAATGAGGCCCACTCCACATATTTTAGTTACTACATTGACTTTTCAAACTAATATGTAAACTTTCATGGTTTAGTCTATGTGACATTAAAACATAGAAAAGAAAGAGTATATTTAGCCATATTCAATAATATTTCTTATTTAATTAGGTTGTTTAAAATCATCAGAATCACCCATTTGTGAAGAAGCTCTCACAACTGGTCTCTATAAAATAAACTGTTTCTCCCTTTAATTTTCATTTAGACTCCCTTCCAGTAAGGAAGCTTTCAGAAAGCCAAAGTATTTAGAACAAAAAGATATCTTTTAAAAGCTCTGAACACATATTTTTAAAAACACATTTAAAGCAATTGAATATGATGGTCAAGAAATTACCCATAAAAATAGAAATTAACTATTTTAATTCTCCAAATTATTTTAATTATGACGAATTTTCTTAATTCTAAAAAAGGTGTTTATTATCCCTGAATATGAAATATTTATGTATTTATTTCTCTCTGAATAAATATTAGATTATTAATTTCCATTGTGCTTTATTTTTGTAACTGTGTACAAAATTGATGTTTTATATCTTATTAAAGATAAATTTATAAAAATTTAAATAATAATGATTATCAGAAAATTTCTTGTAATCCTACGACATTAACTTTTGCTAGTTGATAAATTGTACCAATGCCTATACCATAGAAGCTCAATAAGAAAATCTCCTTTTTGTGTATTAAATAATAAATTCATTGGTAAGGTTTTTTGAAGGAAATCACTCAGATTGGTTTGTATAACTTGAAAATGCTATCTTTAGAAACATAATGAGTCACATTTTATCCATTTTTGATAGAATATAGTAATTCTAGGAAACAGTTGAATTAAAAAGCACTAAGGAAAATAATATGCTATTTTAAACACCAGCTATTAGTGATATTTGAATTTTGAAAGTACCCAAAACTGTATAATATTTATTTTTATTCTGATTGTAATGATTTGAAATATATGAATATATGTGGAGGTAGATCAAAGTGGTTAAGCTGTAATGATTTTGTTGCTGGTAAATTTCCAAACTGGATGACACAGAAGTATAAAACCAGCCCAGTCTGAACCAATTTTACAAATATGAGGGCTGCTGATGATTATGACATTTATAGCTCAATAGTCAAAAGAAATATTTTAGAACAGTAATTTGTTTTTCACTATGTAATTCTTTTTTTTAAAAAAGATTTTATTTATTTATTATTAGAGTGGGAGGGAGAAAGAGAGGGAGGGAAACATCAATGTGTGGTTGCCTCTTGGGCACCCCCCACTGAGGACCTGGTTCACAACTCAGGCATGTGCCCTGACTGGGAATTTAACTGGCAACCTTTTGGTTTTAAGGCTGGCACTCAAGCTACTGAGCCACACCAGCCAGGACTCACTGTGTATTTCTTTGTCTTTGCTTTCTTTCATTGTTTCATTAACTCCAGTGTGAATGGATAAAGTTCCTTTATTATTTTGCATACATATGACTTGATAAGATTTTAAAATATAGCTAAAAAGATAAAGAGAAAATTGCTTACTCTAAACAATTTGACAATGTTATATAGTAACAAAATAGGAAGCATATAAAAGATATGGAAATATCTTTTTTTTTTCCTTCGGAGAAGATCATTTATCTGAGGATAATGACCTAAAGTCATAATGGATCACTACCTTGTTCATATTATTTTTTACTAAAGATTAGCTCTGATAGGAGCAAGGGATTTGGAGAAGATATTCTCTTTTCAAAGTAGTCTACTCAGATAATCAATGATAGAAGAAATTTCTTCATCAGTATTTGGTTGCTCCTTTAGTTTTAATTATTTGTTATGGAAGTTTTAAATATGTACTTTTAATATACTGAGTAGCTTCTTTTAATTTTAATGTGCGCTGTGTGCTTTAATTCTAATATTGTGTGGGATTATCTCCTGTTGTTTTGTCATTTGATTTTTAAGAAAATCCTCTAGTAATCTTCAAAGATAGAGTTTGGCAGCCTAACTCAAGTTCATAAGATCATTATTCACTAATTTATTTGCTAAGTTTCAAACATAAGATGTACCATTATAGAGGCACTTTAGACAAATACATTTTACCAAAATTAAAAAAAAATTAAAACATGGCAAAAATACATTTAATATCGTCCTCAACAGCTATGTTGTAATACAAATAACAATGGTGTATAATTGAAATTATAACACAGCCAATAATTGTTTTAATTTTGGTGGTCTCTTTCCTCTAAGTATCTTCAGTGAGGTTTGTGGAATACTCATTGTACATATCTCTAGAATCTGGAATTAAACATTGGGTTTTCTTTTTCTTCGATTGTTTAAAATAATTTGAAATTTAGAAATAATTAGTGTGTTTTCTCCCTCTGCCTTTACTGGCAGTTGTTATCTGACAACATATTGACTATACAAATAAAATAAAGTTCACACATAGATTACATACTGAAGAGGTTATAAGGGAATATTAGCTGTAAAATGATAAAATTTATAATGCTCTATTTGAGATCAAATAACATAATTTTTCATTAATATCTAGGGAGCATCAGTGAGTAACTGATAATTAAGAAAATTATAACTAAAGGCATCAATCATTTCAAAAAGAATACCATTTCCAGGCAGTGTGGATTTAAGCCAGAAGAATAGAAACGAGACCAATATGGGGCCACATTTGGCTGACTCAATGTAGCAACACTGAGATGTGATGGTGATGGCATAATGACATCACTACTCTCTGGGGACCAATCATTTGAAATGCAGGTGGCAGAGCTTGACTGATCTCATCGGAAAATAGCTAATCCATATAAACTAACTTTTAAGGGTTTAAGACTGCATTTTCTGCCTATTTGCATCACTGGAATAAAGGATCTATATAAGTGATATTACAGTATTAAATTGATGTTATAGGTAATATGGGACAAAAATCTTCTGCTTGACAGTGAAAACATCTCTGTAGGTATTAATTAAAACACTAATACCAGTTGGACTAAGGTCTCTTTGAAAAGCCTAATAGTCAATATATGTAGATTACAGCTACTTTTCCGGTATCAATTCAATGAAACAATGTTTCCTTTCTTCTTTCCTTCCTTCCTCCTACCTTCTCTCCCTCCCTCCCTCATCGTCCTCCCTCATTTATTTCCTAGGAAGGACTATGTAGACTGTAGTATCAACATTTAATGATATAAATTCACAAGGTATAGAAAGAGTTGTATAAATTGAAGTAGAACAATTTCCCATTTATGTGACTTTATCCTTTGAAGTAGATACAATTCTAATATTAGAATTATAAAGGTAAGCTGAATAATTTAATTTTTAAATTCTATTTTTTATGATACTTTATTTATGTACATCCAAAAATAAAGCCACCAAAGTTGAAAATTGTCTTTAAGATGTAGTCTGACCTTTTGGTTCAAAGCAGTTTGGATGGTACCAGACCCAAATATATGACATAATAGTCATTAAAAAAACAAACCTAATGCAAACCTGATTCAAAGCATGTCCAACTGACAGTGTTTTATCCCTTCTAATTATGTGATTCATTGATGTCTCTGCATTTGCATGTGTTCTAAATACCTACGGATTGTCAATGCATCAATAAAGAAAAGCTTGAAATCTAAAAAGAAGAATAAATCACATAACTAATATATAATAATTGTTGTTTTTTAGTAATTATCCCTAAATTTTCAAGGAAATGTCACTATTATTCACACACAGTACAAACACAGATGGATAATTCTTCGTTGCAATAACATCAATGTTCAGATGAACTTTATTTTATAAAACAGAGAGCTAAACATATTAGGGAAAGGGCAAATAATCAGTTTACTGAAACATGTAGGGGATTTTCTTTGGGAAATTAGTTTGTTTTGACTTGGGTAAGTTATCAAAGGCAGAAGAAAGTTGACAATCTATTTGTAGCCATAATTTAAAATTCATACCATTTCCTTCTCACAGTCACTCATTTACAAAAAAAAAAACAAAAAACAAAAAACAAAACAAAATAAAACACATCACTCTCTATATTCAAGGTTGCACAAGTAAAAAGTTTGTCCATTTGGATGGCCTTAAGAGAGGCTTGCAATGACAGATGGTTTGGTTAATTACAAAATTAAACTTTATGCTATTGAGACATAATTTCAGTGAATAATATTTTCCAGACAGAGTTTAATAAGCAGCTTGCGGTTGAGTAACCTTTTGCCCAAAAAAGGGAACCAGGTTCTGTGACTACCTTCTACATTCAGAGAGCATGAGGGTAGAGGGTGTTAACTTGACCACCCTAGGAACTAAGTTCCAGTAACCTTATCAGAGTCTAACAGAATAACCCCACCCCAGATGTTGTGAAAGAAGGATTGTTGAAATAGCACCTGGCATTTCACCCTGAACTTCGGTAACACTTGCTGATTCACTGACCACAGTGAGGGAAAGTACATTAGATGCTCAGCTAGCCTTCCTGGGTGAGTCCTGCTGGTAAACTTGGACTCGTCTGAGAAATCACAGGTTTTAGCATTCACATGCAGAAACTTTGATTCTTTTTTTTCCCTAAAATGTGGTAAAGCAAACCAGTTTTTTAAATGTTAAAATGTACAAAGATTAAAACTAGAAATCTAAATATTTGAAAAATGATTGACTTACAATATTGGACACTTTTATTGTTGTTCTTTATGCATTTCTCACTGACAAGTAGTTGGGATTATTAGCATCTGGTATGACCAGAAATCAGATTTTTAGTATGCAGATTTTCTCCAGGTAATTTAGGAAGTTTATGCTTGACTGCACTTGACTAACTTGAATGTGTTACAGAAAAGAGATTTCATACTGAAGCCACTTGTTCTGGTATTTTTAGTTTTAGAAATATTAGCTGATCTGAGTAGAACCTAGCAAGATGTTAGGAAATTGGTATATATGCAATGATCTACAATATTTTATTTTACTGTTTTATATCTACATTTATATGTACATATGTATGGGAAAATAGTTACAGCTACATATACATAAATACTAAACTTATACTGAACTTAGGGTGGGACAAAATGCACTTTTGTATGTTGGTTGTGCTTCATGAAACAAATAAACAACAACAATAACAACGATAAAATTGATCCAATTTTTTCTCTTCAGTACATTAATGAGCTTTGCTAAGTCAAAAGCATAGAAAAGTCAGAAGTAACTGGATGATAAATTAATTGCCACCCAGACAATATTCAAATAATTATCCTATCGTGAATATTCTCCTGCTTAATTCCCTAATCACATCTTAAGTAGTTGTTTTTTGAAAATGTTAAGTTACATGATAGTGTAATCTTGTCTTTTTTATTTTTATATTACTGCAGGAAACTTAATACAGTGTATACAGCACATTTAATGGAAAATTTTAAATTCAGTAAATAACAAGAGACTTCTTACAATATAACCATGAAAACTTAAATCAATTCAACAAATGCTTGCTAAATCTATAAACTATTTGTTTAACTTATAGAACTTACAGATTATCTCTAAGCTTCCTGAATTTTTAAAAAAAAATTCTATTTTTAATGATGATAGCACAGACTATGGTCTAATGGCTTAGGGACAGAGTTGTGATAAAATATATCAGGAAATCATAACAACAATACAGAAACCACAATTTCTATGATTAGTATATTCTATAAACTAGTGTGAGAGTGGATGAGAAGAGTAAATCAACATTTACTGGGCATCCTCTTATACTTATGTTCTGTACATCATTGATTGCATTTCATATTAATGAAATTGGTGAGCACTTAAGACACTAAGTATCAGGATAATTATTAAATTGTTCAGGATAATTATTAAACAGAACGATATTAAGACTTACCAATTTGTAAAGCCTTTATTCATTTCAGTATGTTTAATTTTTAAAGTCAACTATTGAGGTATCAGATACATACAAAAATGCATCCATTTTAAGCATACTGGAAAAACAGGTGCACAAATGTAAACACCACAACAATTGATATAGAATCTTTTTTATCAGCTCATAAAGTTTCTTTGCTTTCCAAAGTAGTGAGCCCCCTCTTCCCAATCTACCCCAGTAAACCATTGAGCTGCTGTCTCCATATTACTTTGCTTCATCTAGAATTTTGCATCAATGGCATCGTACAGTATGCATTCTTTAGTGTCTAGCTAATTTCAGTCAGCATAGTGGTTTTGAGATTCATCCATGTATTGTATACCAGTACTTCTCTCTTTCTTTTTCCTGAGTTGCAATAATTTATATTGTATTTGATCAAATTAGGTTACCACATTTTTTTATTCATCTGTTGACAGACATTTGAGTTGTAACCACTTTTTGATTTCTATGAATAGAGCTTTGCATATTCATTTACAAGATTCTATTTTTACTTTCTTAAAAATAGAAGGGGGCATCCCTGGCTGGTGTGGCTCAGTTGGTTGGAACATTGTCCTGTAAGGTCATGGGTTTGATTCCAGTCAGCACAAATGCCTAGGATGTGGGTTTCATCCCCCTTTGGGGTGCATAAAGGAGAAAACTGATTGATATTTCTCTCACATCGATGTTTCTCTCTCTTTCCTACTTGCTCTCTCTCTAAAATACATATATGTGTGAGTGTATTTAAAGAATAGAAAAAGGCATATGTGTTCATGTTAGGTAAATACACAAAAGTGGAATTGCTAGGTTATATAAAAAAACAAAGTTTAATTATATAAGAAATTGGCAAAGAGCTCTCTAAAATGGGTGAACTGTTGGTATACATTTGCTTACATCAGAAATGTATGAGTTTTCCAGTTGCTCCACTTCTTCACTATTACTTGAGTCTCAGAATTTTATATTTTGTCTTGCTTTATTTGCTTTTTTTTTTTTTTTGTCTTTGGCATTCTTTGGGGCAAGTAGTAGTTTCTTATTTGGTTTTAATTTGCAATTCTTCTATGAGTATCAATGTTGAACATATTTGTGCTTATCATCCATTTGTATTTCTTCTTTTGTGTATTTTTATTTTTCATAGTTTGCCCTTTTAATATGGCTTTTTGTCTTTTTCACATATTCTGAATACAAAATTTTGTCAGTTGTATGCACTATGAATATTTTCCCCCAGGCAGTGTCTATCCTTTACATTTTCTTAACAATGTTTTTTAAGAACAGAATATTTTAATTTTGCTAAACCCAATTTACTATTTTTCTCTGATTAATGAGTTTTTCCCATGAAATAAATATTTGCTTACCCAAAGGTTATGAATAATGTTTCTCTCATTTTTTGTATATGTATGAAGAGAAAATTCAATGAATACTTTTTCAACTTAGGTATTCAGTACCATTTTTTTTTAAAGACCATGTTTTCTCCATTGAATTACCTTGGCACCACTGTCACAAATCAACTGAACCTATAGACACTGTTTTAGATTAAAGACTTTTCATTACCAACATCTCACTATCTTGATCACCTTAGTTTTTTAGAAAGTTGTCACATTAGGTTGCATATATCCTCCAAATTTGTTCTTTTCAAAGTTGTTTTGACCACCTTACATTCTTTGCTTTTAGAACCAGCTCTATTAGTTCTAGTGGTATTCTAGTAGATTCCTAGGATTTTGTTTGTTTAAGAATATGCCTTGCCTTCTCTAAATAAATGCAGTATTATTTCTTCTTTTACAATCCATAAGTCTTTTATTTCTCTCTCTTGTGTTAATGTACAGTTAAGGCTTTGTGTAGAATAGTTAACATGAGTACTTAAAGGAGGCATTTTTCCCCATTGCAATCTTAGAAAAAAGTATAGAGTCTTGATACTCTTACTCTGTGTAACAAAAGTCTTACTAAACTTGTTTTATGGCCTACCATATAGAATATATTGGTGAATACTTTATGTACTCTTAAAAGATATGCATTTTGGTGTTGATGGTAAATTGGTGGTATTCTAAAAATGTCAAGCCAAGTTGTTCCTTAATATTATTCACATTTTCTTTATTCTTACTGATTTTTGTGTACTTAAATGTTAATTTATGAGAATTATTTTTAATTCAAACAGATCCTTAGTAACTTTTATATTATTGTGATTCTATATTTTAACTATTTGGTATCTGTGGAAAGCAGACAAGAGTGATATTGTTTTATACAGTAAATATTTAGAAACATAAAATTTACATATCTTTAGCTCATGCTTTGCTACATCCTTCATGTTCTGTCAAACGTCATTTTCTTTCTTGTTTTTAGGTGTCTTCTATTGTTACCAAACAAATGGACCCGTGGAGGAGGTTTGCCCAGATGCTGATACGACCCCCCCACTTCCCCGAGGTCCCTCAATTTTAAGTCCTTTACCCACCACCTTTGGAATTATGGCTCTGAATGGCAGAGATTGGTGAAAAGGAAAGGAACTATTTATTCAAAAGTTATACAGGTTTGATTAATGGCTATATGTAGCTCCTAAATCTCAAAATCGCCCTAAAACAACCACCAGCACACACAGTCCTGCCTTCCCTCCTTTGCCCAGCCAGGCCAGCCAGGCCATTCAGGCCGGTCAGGGGTACCGTCCTTCAGAAGAAAAAGAACAGAAGTCTGGGGTTCAGCTAGGCAGGCCTCTCTCAGTTCTCAGCACCATCCACTGCGTCACTGCGGTCTGCAGTTCTTAATCCAAAACCATGTGGCACCTTCTCATGGCCCACTAGCTAGAGTCCTTTCTCCCCTCTTTCTTCCCGCGTGGTCTTCACACTGCTTCCCAAAGTCTGTGTGGCTTTGCCTCTCCTGCAGGCCCCGGTCTCTCCCCCTTCCTCTCCCAGGTACATTCTGTATTAAGTCTTTCAAACCTTCCTGATTAGCTTTGGTGATATGCAAAGTAACCCTCTTTGTATAAGAAGAATGAAGCTATCCTGTTATTGACATGCAAAATGACTCTCAGTGGCCCTACTCCAGGTCTCCTATCCCCCATGGAGGCCCGCCCTGGGGTGGGGAGAATACATTTTTCTTGGACACCTCAAATCTGGGCCCCATTACAAATACCTTTTGGGAGGGCCCTGGGTATGCCCCGTTACACTATCATAAATGCTTTTAGTGTCAATTTGTCCACAAATCCTTAAAGTGTTTGGGTATGTAAGCTCCCTAGGGCTACTTTAACAAACTACTACAAATACACAAGCATTGTGGCTTAAAACAAGAAATTTAATGTTTCCCAGTTTGGTGTCTAAAAGTCTGAAATTAGTATATCAGCAAGGCCATGCTGCCTTCTGTCACCTGTGAGGAAGACTGCCCTTGCTTCTTCCCAGCTTCTGTTGGTGTACCTGCAATTATTGGCATTCCTTAGCTTGTAGCTGTAAGACTTCTATCTCTATGGTTACATGACATTTTTTCATGTATGTCTTTGTCTCTTTCTTTTTGTAAGGACACAAATCATATTGAATCAAGGGACCATCTACTCCAGTATGACTTCATCTTAATTAAAATAATTACATCTACAACTACCCTATTTTCAAATCAAGTCACGTTCTGAGGTACTGGGTGTTAGAACTACAACATGTTTTTTTAGAGCACACAATTCAAACCATAACTCTGAATATGGAGTTCTGATGAACACTTGTTTTTTTTTTCACCAATTTAATTTTTTTCAAAACTAACAATTTTGAGGACATAGTCAATTGCTTTTCTCCTATCATAGAAAAACCAATTCTTGTCATTTATTTCTAGTTTATCTGCACTGTTCTTCCTCTGGCTGCTTCAAGATTTTCTCCTTCCTAGAGTGCCATTCTGCAGTTTCACAATGGTTTGTACCAATATGCATTTCTCGTGTTTTTCAACTCAGGATTGAACTGGCTTCCTGAGCCCAAGGATGATTAAATGGTACTAAACCAGAACACTTCAAATCAGGTATTGTCTTAAAAAATGCCTCTGTCCACCTTTCTCAATTCCCCTGAAACTGTGGTTAGATGTGTTTAAAATTTTCTCTGTCTCTTTACCATTGTTATTTAACCTCCAAACACAATTTCCTGTTGCTCCAAGTTGCCAGGGATAATCCTGTCCTCCCATAGCAAACTGTGGGTCAATGTTTACCTTTGCTAAAAATATGAACTTTTTAAAATTATTTTTGGCCTATAATAAATACCCTTAATCATATACATATACATACATACTCTATGTGTGTGTGCATGTGTATATATGTGTACACATATATACACACACACAGTTTTTTTAAAACGTTATTTTTTTAATCTGTTTCCAGTAAGTCTGTATAGAAAGAGTTTCTATAGACATCTAGTCTACCATATTGTAGGATATATAAGTTCAGGACTCAAAACCATACGCTTAGTATTAAGGTCAGTTTAAATATAAAATAATATATATGTTTTATTTCAAAATATTTCAAAGACATCTGTAATTTAAATGATGATGAAATATAAATTATTTTTCAACATGATCTTAAAATGTGGCTCAAATAACACAATTGACAAAAATGAATTATATCTATTTTTCTTATCAAAATGAAATAATTTTGATGTAAGAAATGTTCACATGGCAAAAATTTGATAAGTTCAGGAAACACACTACTGCTGAAAAAATGTATTCAAGCCAAACATAAAATAATAATCTTTGTATCTTATTTAAGATCTGATGTAAACAATTATTTTTGTTTTATTTTTAAACTAATTACTGACTAATTTAATATATTTTTACTCCTTTTTTCTTTAGATTAGTATTCTCTTTTCTTTGCTGAATTGCTAGAAATTATGTATAGATATCCATATATGAATAATATTTACAAATAGCAGAATATTTTAGAACTTTAAATTAAATATTGTTAAATGTAATTGCATTTCGAATATTCTTCTTTGGTTTCTAGGCTAGCTAGCAGTTTTCCTTCTCCTTTCCATTCCAATTAACTTAAAAATAAATTCTATTAAGTCTTAGAAAGTGGGACACATTTTTCCACAACATATTTTAAGTGAGAGTGGTACAGGATATAGACCGTTCTTTCATATTTCATTGTTAGTAACAGCAGATAAAATGGCTCTATGACTTGATCAATGGATTGTGTTATACAATCATTAACATGTTTCTTTAAGTTAATATTATCTAGGCTTTGATGTGTTCAGCTGTTGGGGAGAGTATATTAACTGTATTTTTCTTATAAATAAGTTCTGATATTTCTTTTAAATCTACACATGAAGAGAAATACATTACAAAATCCAGCATACGTCTTTTAAAATAGTTAAGAACTACTTTAAAGACTGTGAATTGGCATCAGAAAATAAAATATAAATTTTCAATAGTTGGTATTATCCTTTTTCTGTTCTTCTTTCTCATGTAATTTAGGGATAATTACAAAGTATTTCTCTATTAATTATATATTATTAGTTGATACTCTTCTACAGAATGTATGAAGTTAAAAATTAAAATGCATATATTGCAGTTATTAATAAATACAATAAAATGGTATCCTTTTTTATCTTCAGGTTGAATTTCTAACATTAACATTTAGAAGAAGAAGGAATAGGATTTTTTAGTGATTCTAATATCTAGTCTGATAATTCTAAACTAAAAGTAACTGATTACTTATTATTAAGCATGTCCATTGAACTATACATATTTAGGGTAAGTAAACAGTTTATTTAAAATAACCAAATATTTTAGCTGCATTCTGAGACCTTCTCAAACTGAAATTTTATTACCAATATTTGTAACTTGTGATTTTTGCTAAAATATTTTTCTATAATTTTGTTCATATCAGCAGGTGTTTTGTGTGAAATGTTGAAAATGTCTTCTACAATTTTTTTAAAATGTAAATAATTGGCAAATTAGACATATGTACACAGAAAATCTAAAGTATTTTCACTTTATTGATTGGCTGTATCAGCCATAGACAAAGAACTTTTGTCAATTTTTGATGTTTTTTATTATTCTGTTTTAAGAATAAGTCATTTTATTTTTATTTAAAAAATTACCTTTTATTAATATGTCATAAATAAGTATTCATAAATTAATGACATTTAGACAAGTAAAATAAAGTATGACAAACATTATAGCCTCACTACCTACAAATTATGTCTTCTGACATTTTAGTATATATTCTTTGTATATATTTATGTGCAAAACACACAGATAAATAAAAATCATATAACTATTTTCTAAAAAAAGTTTTTATTTTGTAATAGTTTTAAATTACAGATTTTGTTTTGCAATCTTGCTTTTTCATTGATCTTCGTATTTTCATTTTGGTAAATTATCACCTCATCTAACACATAGACTATTTAACATTTCCTGATATTTGTATATAATCCCAGACAAGTTGTCTCTGTCATTCCCTTAAACAGCGTGTAATCTAATAAAGCCCCCTTTCCATGAAAAGACTAGGCCAGCTTTCCCACAGAATATTTACCTTGTGAATTTGTCTGCTTCATTTGATTTTGATTGAGTCATTATTCTTTAATATTCCACGATGTGTCATTAAAAAAGAATGTTGCGGAGTCAGAAAACTGCTTTTCCTTTTTCCCTGACTTTCTTGACAATGATATGACCTTTATATGGTTAATGTTTAGGCACCTCAATCTTTTCACACGTTTTTAAAAAATAAATTATTAAATTATATTGTTATTTCCAATGTTTATTATTTTAAAGTTACATTGTTATAGAGAAATAACTCAATCTGTCCATTTATTATAATGAGTTTTACAGTTACCTATCCAAGAGAAACATTTTTGCCTAAAGCTACTAAATGTAATTGATATTTGGGATATAATATAAATGATTGTTGATCATTGTGATTAAATTAATTAAAAATTGATGGTAATCATTACAATTATTTCTACTAAATTACTGTTGATGACACATTTTACATGAATTTATCTTATTTATTTAAATATTCCTTTAAGTAGTTTTAAAATACTTAAAAATTAAGAAGTAACCTAGTCAATCAGCAAAGGTCTTTATCAGTGTTAATTCAGAATAAACTCTATATAAGGATACTGACACTGTCTATACTGGGATTTCTAAATAATTAATATTACATATTGTAAACTACTTAAATTATGAAATGTTCTTTGGTAAAATTTGTTCTTTAATATTCAATCCTATTAATTTATGAAACTCTTTTGTTATTGAATCATAAAAACATAGTTAATACTTTAGTCGCAAAATAATACTCAGGATGAATTTTCATGCTATGCAGCCATATGAACTCAACAAGAACATTTGACCAAAGGGGCCTTGTAAAGAGATATGTTATTAATTTAAATAATATTTTTAATTATAAAAATAATTTTAAATTTAAAGAAAACTTGCAAAAATAGCACAGATTTTTCACACCTATCACTCAGCTTCCTTGGGGATTAATGTGTTACATAACCAGGATACATTTATCAAAACTTTGACCTTAACATTGGTGTAGTACTATTAACTAAACTTCAGGCTCTATTCTGATTTCCAGTTTTGTCAAGTGAATTTTTTTTACCAGTACCCAGTCCAAGATACTACATTGCATTTAGTTGTCAAGTCTACTTTGTCTTCTCCAACATGTAAAAATTTGTTAGTTTTCTTATGTCTTTTACAACCTTGTCATTTTTATTTTTCTATTTTTTAGTTATTATAATATTATTTACTATATTTCCTATGGTTTACTATATATCCCCATATCTGTTTTTATACCTGGCAATTTGTTCTTCTTAATTTCTTCCCCTTTTTACTCATCCCCTAACGCCCTCCCATCTAGCAACCATCAATTTGTTCTCTTCATCTATGAGTTTATTTGTTAATTATTTTTTTAGATTCCACATATAAGTGAAATCATGTGATAATAACACTGCCATTTTTCATGAAACTAGTACAAATAATCCTCAAATTTGTATGGAACCACAAAACATCTTAAATAGCCAAAGCAATCTTGAGAAAAAAGAACAAAGTTGAAGTATCATGCTACCAGACATCAAAGTATACAACAAGGCCATAGTAATCAAAACTGCAATGCACTGGCATAAAAAAAACCAGGAATATAGATCAATAGATCAGAATAAAGAACCCCAAAATAAATGCACATCTATAATGTAAATTAATCTGTGATAAAAAAGGCAAGAATATATAATGATGACAGTCTCTGTAATTGCGTTGAAAAAATTGGACATAAAAAAGAATGAAACTAAATCATTTTATTATACCATATACAAGAATAAGCTCAAAATGCATTAAAAACATAAATGAGAGACCCAAAACAATCTTGTCATTTGAAAGAGTAAAAGGTATTTGTAGAATGTTCCTTAATTTGGCTTGTCTAGTATTTTCTCATGAGTAGACACAGGTTAAGTGAGAAGCAATTGCATTATATCCGATGGTACATAATATCAAAACGATTTATTAATAGTAATATTGTACTTGATCATGTTGTTAAGGTGATGTCTGTCAGGTCTCTCAATTGTAAAATTAGCATTTTTCATTGTCACAATCAAATGGGTTTCATATCAGGGTAATAATGTGGTATTCATAAAATCAGATGAAAAGTATTAAATTCCATGTTTATATTCTGTATGAGTTATGTACAATTGCTACATAACTCATTAATTAATTAATTCATTCATTCATTAAATGGTAGAAATTATCAAAAAAATCATTTGGGTATGAATCTCTATTTTTGGGAAGGTTTTTAATTGTAATTTAACTTTTAAAATAAATATGGGGCTATTAACGTTATCTGTTTCTTAAGTTTCAGTAATTTGTGCCTTTCAGTAATTTGTTTATTTAACCTATCATCAGATTTATGGGCATAAGTTACTACATAGTATTTCTTTATTGCTCTTTGATATCGACTCTTTCATTCCCAATATGGGTAATTTGTATTTTCCCTAATTTATTAATATATTCAGGTATAAATTAAGCTTATTGATCTTTTCAAGGAAAAAGATTTTAAATTATTATTTGTTGTTTGTTTTCAATTTTTTTGAATTTTAATGCTTTTATTTCCTTATTTTTGTTTGCTTTGGCTTAATTTTCTTTTTTTCTAGTTCCTTAATGTTAAATCTTAGGTTATTGATATTGACCTTATTTGTTTCTAATAACATTTAATGTTATATATTTTCTGTAAATTTTAGCTGCAGCCCAAATTTGGATATATTGTGTTTTAATTACATTTAGTTCAAAATATTTAAAATTTTCTTTCAGACTCATTTGATATGTGGGTTATTTAGTAATATGTTGTTTAACTTTAAAATTTTAGATATTTCCCAAGTAAATTTCCATTATTGAATTCTGAGTTAATTCCATCATGCTCTGAGAGTATACTTCGTATGACTTGTACTCTTTTCAAGTGTGTTAAGGTTCGTTTTATGGTCCATAATATGGTCTAACTTGAAAAATGTTCCTTCTGTATTTGAAAAGAATGTATATTTTTCTATTGTTGGGTAGAGTTTTAATATATTTTATTTTAGATTTATTGTTTGATAACGTTGTTGAGCTCCCCTATACCTATACTGATTTTTTGTACCATAGTTTACTACATGATATATCAATTTTTGATAAGGACTGTTTAAGTTTTCATGTATAATTATGAATTTATTTCTCTTTTTAGTTCCCTTGGTATTTTGCTTTCCATACTTTAAAGCTCTGTTTTTAAGAAAATTAATATTTAGAATAGTAGGTCTTGAAGAATTTCATTTTGTACTATCTTTCTTTATACCTAATAATCTTCCTTGCTCTGAAGTTACCTTTATCTGAAACTAATAATTAACCAAGCTATCTTTTGGTACTGTTCACACGATGTATCTACTTGTTTCTTTTTTATACTTAACCTGTCTTTCTCTTTAATGTTGGTTTGCTTTTTTTTCAAAACCAACAATCTCTTTTCATTAACTTGTATATTTAAATCATTCATATTTAATAAGATTATTAATATGGTTAAGTTGAAATACATCGTTTTCTTTTAGTTCAGCACCGTCTATTAAGTGATCTCTGCTGTTGTGAGCTGCTGTGTGTCAACTTCTTCTTAAAACATAAAATGCTCTTCCAATTCCTCTTGTCCAGGACAGAAGGATCTTCCAAGTAGCACATCAACAGAGACTCGGATGATGCCAGCTTCAATGATGGTGCTCTCCAGACTGGGAGAGGGTCATGGACCATTCAACTGCGGCTCCCAGAGGTTTTGAAAAAGGAGCCTTGGGGGGCCCAGTCTGACTGGCATTTTGATGCTGTCGGTGTGCGTTCTGTATTCCACAATGGTGTTGGGAGGTAGGTTAAGCACTCGCCGAAGCGTGTCCTGGATTCGGGCTGTGATGGGTTGGTCACTGGTAGTCTTGTTCCGTATGGAAATAATATCCCCCTGGAACTGGACAGAGACCATAGCCCCACAGATCTCCTCAACCATGAACTGTTCCCCCAACATAGCCAAGATGAGATTCTCCCAGCAACAAGGTGCCAAACCCTTCCATAGCCGAATAATTCACTTGCTGCCTTTTTAATTTACGTCATCCTCCCATGTGGGTTTAATTCCTTTTTTGAAGAGATGGAAGTCATTGTGGCCTGTCAGGTCCCCGGGACGTACCATGTGTCTGTAAGACCTCCCGAATTGCTCCACAGAGGCAAAGGTGCCAATCTCTCTGATGTTCTGTTCATAGCTCTGCGAGCTGGTGGGTCAGCCAGGGATTTCCCTGAGCACCAGAGCGTTTAGTTGTACTGCAGGGGATACTCTGCTGGTCCGGGGACAACAGCCTTTCTCTAGCTGTTGCTCTGACCTTTGTCTCATCCAGTTTTTTCTTTCTCACCATCTTCCTGTGTGCTGTTTATTTCATTTTGATCATGGTCCCCATTGTCATTATCGCTCAGTGCGTCGACCTTGTTCATCCTATTGCCGTCACCACTGCCTCACAGAGTCGACATACATCATCTTTTATACTGTTGTATATTTATCTACCTCATCTTTGTGTCTTCACCATCGTTTCTGCCTTTTCAAAATTAAGATATATTAATGATTTTATTTTTTCTATTTATTATTTATTTACTTTTTACATTTTCTAGTGGTTTTCCTAAAAATGTATAATATACATGGTTAATTAAGCAAAGTCTATCTCCAAATAATAATATGCATTTTATGTAAATTTCTCACAATTATGTATTTCCATTCCCCCACCCATCTTTTGTGTTATTTTTATTATGTATTTTATTTTAATCACACTACAAACACCAATGAATTGCTACTATTTTCCTTTTACACAGTATGATATAATTTATAGCTTCTAAAATAATTAAAAGTGAATTTAATTTTACCTTCATTTATTCTATTTTCAGTGCTTTTCATTTTCTATGTAGATCCATGCTTTTAGCCTTATACAATTTCTGGCTGATGATTTTTCTTAAAATTTCTTATAGACCAATTTTGCTAACAATAATTTCCTTTCATTTTGTTTGTCAGTGAAAGTCTTATTATTTTTTCAATTTTGAAAGATAATTTTTTCCAGGTATAGAGTCTTGAGTTGACTGTTTCTTTCTTTAGTATTTTTAATTTGTCAATCTATGTTCTCCTGGTTTCCATGAATTATAAAGGGAGTACTATTGTAATTATTTTCTTTTTTCTTCTGAATGTAATGGTTTTTCCCTTTCCTCTTCCAATATTTTCTATTTGTTTTTAGTGCTGAGGAATTTGAATATGTGATGTTAAAATATGGTTATGTTTTGGAATTTATCTAGGTAGGTATTCTCTGGGCGTCTTTGATCTGTGGTTTTTTATATGTCATTAAATTTGTAAATAGTAGGTCATTTTTTCTTCATGTATTTCTTATCCTCTGGTTCCCCTTTCTTCTTTTTCTGGGGTCATTTGCCTATGTAGTAGAATGCTTAATATTGTCTCATCTACCCTAAATAGTCTCATCTACCCTGAATATTCTATTTTGATGGTTTTTTCTCATTTTTTTCCTTTTTTAAAATTATTTTTTCTCTTTGTTATGCAGTTTGAGTAATTTCTATTGACTTATTTTCAAGTTCACTGATTCTTACCTTAGATATTTTGGGTTCTTTTGATTCTATTTATTTGCTCATTGAAGACATTCTACATCTCTATTACTAAAGTCCTCGTTTACAGAATTTTCATCTAGTTCTCATATTTTCTATCCTATCTGATTTTAAATTCATACAACTTTATTCAATATTTTAACTATTAATCAGTCATTTTAAATTAACTTGCTGATACTTTATGAATAATATGAATTGGAAAGAAAACTGGATGACCACTCACAGCCATATTATGTAAATTAAAAAAAATTAAATTTGTAAAGATGTCTAAGGAAAGTAGCATCCATTGGTTTTTAACCTAATTTAAGAATCAATAATATGCCCCCAAATAACACAGTTGAGAAAAAGATACAAAAAATGCAAATAATATGTTATACAATACATATGGTGGTCAAAAAATGAACATTTACTTGAACTCTAATTTAGCTGACTGAGCAGTAAATTTAATTTGAGTTTTCACCCTATGTCACTAATTTTATAGAACTTTCTATTACTTTGAAATATAAAATGAATTCCTAAGCTATATAAAACAAATTGGGCGCAGCATAGTTTATATCCAAACTGTTTAATAGTTTGTTCCACGGCATGGGCAATCCTAAATCTAATTTCCCTACCAACTATTGGCTCAAATGTCCTTCTCGTTTTTCTCTATAGCACTAATTTACTGAAAGAGTAGGCTACATTAAGACCTCCATTTCCTATGAAATTTCTTTAAATATAAAAAAAAATCTCTTTAACATATATAACACACACATTTTCTACACAAGGTTGTAGTACTACACTGATAACAAAACAAAATTAATTCATGTCATTATGTATTTTTATGGTCTAGAAATGTACTAAAATAAATAAAAACAATTTAGGATACTATGGACAAGAGTTTAATAATCTTGCTTTGGTTCAACCACTCTGGTAAAACTGTTTTTTTGTTTGTTTGTTTGTTTTGGTTTTCTTAGTAGGTTACCAACGATTTCTCTCTGAAATCCAAATATTTTTAGTTTTTTTAACCCTGACTTCACTATGACACTCAAAAATGAGCAACAGTTTTCATCATCTTTTCCTTGTATTTTAACTACTTCTGTAATCACCAAATTGTATTGGTTTATAATTAAATACCTGTAGTGTTAAATAGTCAAACATTATATAAAGTATTTATTTGCAATGTTGTACACACATATATGCTTTTTATTTACACAATTGTAGAAATGATCTACTCTATTGCTATTCTTTTATTCTCTCATTTTGTTTATTTTTGCTATTACATTAATTAATTTTGCTGTGACATTAACCTTGACAATGAAGTAGAAGAGGCATAAATCTCTTTCAAAACTGCTTTCAATGCTCAGAAATTCTTTCAGGGAGATATTCCTTTCTGTGTGTAAAAATACTATATATATGCATATACTTAAACACTGCCTATTTACTGCTTTCCTATTACTATTGTACCCTTTTATCAATGGTTTTTTACTATAATTTAACTTTAAAATATTGTTTTAGCAAAGAAAATTGTGCAAGCAGATTCATGGGTTTGGTGAATATTATTTGATATACAATGTATCATGTTGACAAACAATATAATAGGCATTTATAATTGTAGATATACAAAAATTGTCTGGAAGGTTGATCATTAAATCATCATTTTTTGTTACACTGGACAAAGACCTGACTTGTCTATAAAAGTATTTCTCAAAATTTGAAAAATATTTTATCCCCTTGAAGAATCTTTCAAGATATTTTTTCTTAATACCTCATCCCATAAAATTTTAATGTCACAAAATTCTGTGCATCTGTTTGTGTAATGTGGCCTTTTGGAGAACTAAAAAGCATTGTAATATCTGAAGCTTTTTATACCCCAAGATCCAATTTTTGCCATTTCTGGGGAGATATTGCCCCTGTCTAGAATTCTTGGTCTATAATATCCACTCATCATAGTGACTTTACTATTTCTTTTATTCTATTTTATTTCCAAAAAATTTGTATAAAAATTACAAGGATATTTTATTTTAAATATCTGTATTCCAAATTTTGTTACATTATTCTCTTTATATTTTCATGACGATTTAGTTCCATGATAAGTACATTTTAGTTATATAGTCTTATGCCCTAAATTTGTGACATTGGAATAGAAATAGAATCCAAATCTAATATACATAGTTTACTTCTTCCCTTCATTGCCACCATATTTGTGAAGAAATTAGTTATATGACATGGAGAGAGATAATGCAAAAATGGTAAGTTTCATAAGAGCGGAACTGGAGGAGGTATTCAATAAATCATGGAAAGCACAAAGAAATAAGTGAGCACAACAAGGTAACTTTAAAAATAGCTCTAAAAGATGGTTGATGATAAATTCATTTTGCTAAAATGATTACAGTGCATTCTGGAAAAGGTATATTCTTGGTATAATCTTAAAATTGTAATCATATGATTACTACATCTGGAAAATAACAGTCAGAATTAAACTGAACTTTGTCTGGATACTGCAATTTTTACATGGCTCTGTCAAATGTCAGGCTTCTCTCTCCCTCACCAATTTCAAAAATGTTTCACCATGATTTCAAACATTGAATCATCCCATCCTGTGCCAACCATCTGTTTTGTCTGCCCCCTCATTGACTCAAATTAGATGATGGAGGGCAGGGCAGGTTCTCAAGAGCAGCCATTAACACTAGAGGAAAGAAGGTTCTGGCAGCAGACTTTCCATTGGAAATTACGGACCATTAAAACTGGCAAGGAGAAACTTACAGACAAAGCAATAAAGAGTGAAATAAAGCTTTTGCACAGGAAAAGTATGAACACATATTAAAAGATAAAAAAATTAAAATATCAGCTAATTGATATTAAAATAAATTATAAAGCAAAATTGAGAAATTGTCAGATGGCAAAAGGAAAATAAAGAGGTGAAAATGTGTCTAAAAATACTGGGAATTATGCTTTGTATGACAGAAAATTATATGTCTTTATGGAAAATATTTTTATCTTCCATACGTAAGTATGCTCTATTGATGAGGATATATTTGTAAAAAGATGAGTAACAAAAATAATTTACTATCAATTATTTTATGCATGTTTTAAAAATTGAACAATCCAGTGGATTTATAGACATGGAAAAATGGAGATGCTTTAGAAAAATTCTTCCAGATATAATGGAAAGATATAATTTAGAAGATTGTGATAACACAATCCTTTTTCTGGTTAAAAAATCCCCATCCATTTTGTCCCAAGGAATGCATGCCCTTAAATTCAAGCAGAGTGTCAAGCAATTAGGAAAAAATGTAGGCATGCTGCTTTTTAAGGTATGTGATGATTATTATTTAGGCGATTTATCTAAGATTTTTCAAAGGTAGACAAGTGTAGAAAATTTTAGAAATGTATCTTCCAAATAACATATTTATTTATATTTTCTTATTACATTATTATAACATAAAATGGCATAGCTTACTTCAATGTATGAACACAATTTTATTATGAAAAATCAGTTAAAATAGAATTGTACCTTCTTTAAGATATTTGGTCATTTCATAACCAAAAATAGTCAGTCAAAGAACCAGGGAGTCTCTCTCATCCAAGATCAGTCAAGGGTAGGTTCTTATATTGAGCATGCCAAAAGCTAGAAAGATGAATGGACAAGGCCCTGGTGGGCCAGAAGCTACCAAAATAGTTGGATTAAAAAAGCTCCTTTTTCCTTATCCTTATAAGAAATGGAGGCATGTACATAAAAGTGGAATGGTCTTTGAGATGGAAGTCCACCATTTTCCCAGGTTGTGGCATCTGATTAAACCTCTTTGCTTTCATACCACCACACATCTTTACACAATAAGCATTCAGCAAAGACAGGGAACAATGTAATGATGCAGAGAAGGGAATTGGGTTCAAACCCCTCCTTGATAGTAAGACAAAGGAAAATGAGGAGATGAGTCTTTTTAAAGCCCTGAACCCAGGGGCCCTGGAATTAGCAGCAGGAAGAGTTCCCCTGCCACCCCCCCTCTGCCAGACACTCCAGAAGGGCAAAATTCCCACCCCATATGATAAAGGAATGGTATCCCCCTCGAAGAGCTGGCAGGGCACCCAATATGGCCAGGGAGCACCTCTCTCTGGAGTGGGACAATTCTCTTTAAAGCAACACCCTATAGAAAGAATAAGCCAGAAAGGCCAGCACAGTGGTCACTACTGGGCCCATATTTCATTTTACACTTCATATTTACTGAGTTGGAAAAATTCTAACCCTTCACATAGGGATGACCTTTAGAAAATAATAGATCAAGAGGGAAGGAGGGAGGAGTGGGTGGGGGAAAAGGAAGGGAAGGGGCAAGTCAAGGAACATATAGGAAGGACTCATGGACAAAGCCAAAGTGGGGAAGGATTGAGGGAGGGAGGGGAGAGGGGAGCAGGGGAAAGTGGTCGGGGGAAGGTGGAGACAAAATATTTGGAAAAGTAAATAAATTAATTTTTTTAAAAAAGAAAATAACAGATCTTATTACCTCCATTTTTGCTACTCACCATCAAAACTGGGCAGATGTACAGGTTCTCCTTAATGTAACAGCAGATTAAAGGCAGCTAGTTATAAATCAGGCTAATGAAGAGGTTCATCATCTACATCAAGATAATCCTAATGAGATTACCAACCTACCCAGGGCAATGCCCCTGACAAAGCCTAACTGGGACCCAAATAGCAGGAACCTAGCCTTTGTAAAACATTACAGATTGTGTATATTGGAAGGGCTTAGGAAAAAATATCTAAACAAAAGAGCTGAATATGATATGTGCCATTCAACAGAAACCAAAAAAGATCCTTCTGAATTTTTAGAAAGAATCTGTCAGGACTATTAAAAGTACATTGATGCTGACCCATGGGCACCAGAAGATGTCTAGATAGTAAACATGACTTTTATTGGGCTCAGCGCCTTGAGCATCAGAAGTAAGCTCCAACATTTAGGCAGGGCTTTGAGAATGAATGCCTCCCAGTTGGCAAACATAGCCTTTAAAGGTTACCATCTTGGGAAACAAGGAAATTCAAGCAGGCCACCATTTTCTTAGAAGTAGGGTAGGGAAACGAGAAGGCAAGGAGGAACTTGAAAGGAAAAGGAAAAGACCAACTAGGCACCAATCAACGCTCTTACTGCAAAGAGGAAGGTTGTTGAAGAAAGGACTGCCTGGAACTCAAAAAGAATTAAGGATGGAAACCTTCACTTGATAAATGTTACAAAGGAATGACAAATATGATGATGAATAAAGAGGTCCATGGGCTCCCCTAGATACTTCTCTACCTATTACTATTTTCCCTCAAGAGCCCTGAGTATGTATAGTTGACAGTGGGGAACAAACGAATTGACTTCTTCGTAGGTAGAAAGTTACACACTCAGTGGTAAATACAAAACAAACCAAGAAAAGTTCAGCTGTCATGTTGGTTACTGGAGTAACAAGACAAATACAAAAACTATGTGTACAAATACACATAGTTTTCTCTACATACCAAACTGACCCATTCCATTGTTAGGCTGAGATTTACTTTGTAAATTGTATGCACATATAACTTTTTCCCCTTAGAAGCCACAATGATGTGTAGAAGTCCCACAGGAACATGCTCTCCAGCTCCAGGTGCTCCTGATTTGCCTGAAAAAACCCAGAGGTGAACTCTTCCCACCCAAGATCTCTGAGCAGGTCAATTAAGTCATTTGGGGTAATAGAACCCCAGGTATGGAGGTTAACATCCAATATGTAAACATTAGCCCAAAATAAGGAGTGCAGATCCTACAGGAGAAACAATATCCTCTTAAAAATGAAGTTTTAGAGAGAATTCAATGAGCATTGCAGAAATTCTTAAAATCAGAGTTAATTCCTGATAAAAACCCTACTTTGCTAGTCAAAATGCCTCACTGATCAGTATTGATTTGTACAGGACCTTAAAACCATAAATGACATTGTCCAGGACATTCATCCTATGGTGCTCAACCTTTATACTTTGTTGATTATGGTGCCCAGGAATGGCAAATGGTTTTCCGTCCTAGACTTGAAGGATGTGTTTTTCTGCATTCCAGTAGATGAGTAGGCTCAATTATTATTTGCCTTTGAATGCCAAGACCCAGAAACTGAAGCTGTGCTCCAAAACAGTTGGACTATGTTGCCACAAAGATTTAAAATTTTCTGATCTTATTTGGGGAAATATTAGCAAAAATGTATGAGCTATTTGATTGAAATCAGGAATTCTTCTACAGTATACAGATGACTTACTAATAGCTAGCAGCACTTACAAGGACTGTTTGCTCAATACTCTCAACAGTCCTGAATCATTTGGGAAAAAATGATATATAAAGTATTGCCTTGCAATACCCAGATTTGTAAATAGGAGGTGGTATACTTGAGATTCCAATTGAAACATGGCATTAGGAGCTTGATGGCTGACTGAAAACAAGCCATTGCTACAATAAAAATCCCAAAGAATCAGAGGCAGTTTTGTGGATTCTTAGGGTGTTTTGCCGAATTTGGATTATAAACTTTGGCCTTATAGCAATATCATTGTATAATTATTTGAAAGGATTAGACCCTGAACCCCTTAAATGGACAAGGAACTCTCAGGTGGTATTTGACACCTTGAAGGAAAACTAGTCTTGGCCTTTGGATTAGGATTGCCAAATTCACAGAAACCTTACAAATTATTGATTCGTGAAAGGCAGGTAATTGGACTTGGGGTAATAACCTAGACTCTGGGAAATAGCCCTCAACCCATAGCCTATCTCTTATATAAACTAGATCTCCTGACAAAAAGATGACCACCATCCCTCAGGGCAATAACAGCTATCTGTGACATTTTACAGGATGCAGAAAAACTAAAATGTAAAGCCTGTTTGAGCACTGGCAAGTTGATTTTACACAGATGTATACCCCAATAGAACTGAGAAGGTAATTGATATAGCAAAACTTCTACTCAAAAAAATAATTCCTAGGTTTGCACTTTCTTACAGCATTCAAAGCACGAATGGACTGTTGTTCACTTCAAAAATCTCCCAGAAGATAGGACAGGCACTACAGATTCAATGGAAACAATGTGCATCTTGGAGATTCCAATCTACAAGACTGAGAAAATGAACCAGACAATAGAGAAGGCCCTGGCAAAAAATATGCCAGGAAAGACATTTGAAATGGGACCAGGCACTCCCTATTGCTTTGCTCTGGATTAGGGTAGTACTTCAAGTGGGCTTAAATTAAGCTCTTTTGAAATAGTTTTGGGGAGACCCCCAGGTTTCTGTTTTAGGAACACCCCCTTTAGATTTAGAATATGAATCAAAATCAAACAATATGTATGATTTAGGACAAACACTAATGACTTTACACAAGTTTGCTCATTGTAGGTCTATCTGCCCATCTCGGGAGCCTTTACACCCACTTCTGCTGGGAGATGGAGTCTTAGTAAAGACCTGGAAGACTCAAGGTCATGAACATCAGTCAGACAATGGACTAGTCCCTACAGTATCTTGCTGACAACACAGGAATAAAGCTTTGGATCTGCCACACGCAGAGTGGTCATACCCTGAGGAGAACTTTGATCCTTCAGCTACTATTGAGACTGCAAGGAAAAGCTGGACTGACATCCCTGAAAGAGATTTAAAATTTCTCTGTCAGAAAAGGACAGTGCCTTCCAAAGCTAAGTAACAATGTTACTTTTTATTTTATCATTAGTTTTTGACAATTGATATCATAATTGTACTGGTAATGCCTTTGTTTGCATTTCCCAGACAGTGACTTCCTTGGCAAACTTATCTCAGATTTAGGTGTGCCGCTCAAAGTCCCATTTAGGATTAGATCATGGGGATCCTTTAGTCTCTCCAGTTTCTGATTTCACTACAATTCTCCCTGCAATACGAGACATACCTCTCACTAAATACTTCATTGCTTGTCTACACAGTTGATCTTACTTTAGAAACCCATCTGCAAACCACCTCTTTTTTCTTTATTGATTTGAGAGAGAGAGAGAGAGAATAAAACATCGATGAAAGAGAACCAACAACCTAGGTGTGTGCCTTGACCGGGGATCAAACCCACAACCTTGTGGCACATGAAATGATGCTCCATATAATGGAGTTGCCTGGCCAGGGCTTCAACACCACCTCTTGAAATAAAAAGCAGCCCTACTATCTTAACTTCTTCATCAATACCATCCTTCAGACACTGCCTGTGCTGCCTTCAAAAGACAGCAATCCTCCTCTCTTATGTAAAGGCTTCCCTCCATTCTTGCCCCCTTTTTCCTTTAGTAGATAGCAAGATCTCTGGACTTGGGAATGGGTAATACTATGTTCCTTGACAGCAAGAAGAAATTACAAAGATGAGACTTCCATCTACTTTCCCTTCTAAGATTGCAAGGGTAGAGATTTTTGAAGGGAGAAATTGTTACTGTATACAGTTGGAGGATTGGGGAGTATTCTTCATTGTCCACAATGGCATGGGGAGGAGGGTTCTTATACTAGTGTGCTGAAAGCTAGAAAGATGAATGGACAGAACATAGAATGCTGAGAGCTAGAAGGATAAATGGATCAGGCCTCAGTGCACCAAAATCTAGAAAGATGAATGGACAGGGCCCAAGTGTACCAAAAGCTAGAAAGAAGAAAAGACAAGACCTGAGCATGACAAAAACTAGCAAGATAACTTGATTTAAAAAGCCCTTCTCTCCCTATCCCTCAAGGAACCAGGGGCTTTAGCAGGAAGTGGGGTTGACCTTTGAGATGCAAGTCCACCATTTGTCCAGGTTGCAGCACCCGATTAAGCCTCTGTCCTTTCGCACAGGCACCTGTTTCATCAGTTTGGCTTTTGTTGCAGCAGACAAACAAACCTGCAATTTTGTATGATCACTAATTTTTCATCTAATGTTACTGCTTTGTTAGTTTTAAAAATTAGAATATACTAGAATTTTGACTGTGTTAGATTTTACTATACTTAAAATAGTATACTGACAAAACATATATAGAGAGACTATAATCTCATAGTCCATAAACAATCTATTGTCATATCGTACAGTCTCCTAAAAGATGAATCCTGACTCTAACCAATTCTTACCATAGTCAGTATCATCCAAGCCCCTATCAAGTCCTTTGAGCTACCGACATGACCTCTATTCTTAACTGGTTCTCCCTGGTTCCTCTCTTATTCCTCAAAAGCTATTCTTTACAAAGATGGCAAAGTTACTTTTAGAACTATAAATTTATTTATGGCTTTCCAGTGATCATAACTCTCCAATGACTTCCCACAGAACTTGGAGGAGAACTGCAAGCCTTTCTTACAGCATGTAGGGTGTGCAGGATCTGCTCCCCGCCCACCTCTCCATGCTCTGTCCAGCTCCTCCTGACCCTGCACCTCACTCCGCCCACACTGGCCTTTTGTGTTTCCTATCTTAAGACCTTTGCTTTCTTCTTCTTTCTTCTTAGAAATTGCTTCTCTGAGACCACTTCATAGAGATAGCTGTATCTCTTTTATCAGACACTGCTCAGATGTCCATCTCCTTAATAAAACAAAACAAAACAAAAAAAAAACTTTTTTCTTGTTTGTCAAATATAGGCCTTTTCTTTTATTATTAATTTCTTTCATAACTTTATCAATACTGAAAACTAGATTATATACTTATGTTTTGTTAATTTTAATTTTATTTGCTAGAATGTAAATTCCTAAAAACGGGAACATTCATTGTCTTGTTTATTACTGTATTCCCACATTTCTAACTGTGCCTGGCATAGAATAATTCATTATAGGATAAATACTCATGGAATAAATGAATGAACAGATGACTGAATAAATGCATTTTGGATATTGCTCTAAATTAAAACTCATTTTCTCTAAACACATATTCTCAACATTTTTACTTAAACTACTCTCATCTATCATTTTGTACTCTCATTTTTTAATGTTTTAATAATTTGTGCTTATGACTCCCACATTTTTTTCCTCTAGAACTGGCCTTTTATATTGAACTTACTGAGTTATATATTTATTTAGAAAATTTCATTTATTAAGTGAATGCTATGGTAACGCAAAAAAAAAAAAAAAAAAAGAACAAATGGTGTGATTAAAAGAATCCACTATCCTTAAGAAGCTTATAATATAGTAGAATGGTATGTTATATTATTGCAAGTACTTTTTCAGAAGTATGTGATATTAGAGAATTGAAGTTCATTTCCAAATGTGATAATCCTTTAAGTTTTCATAAGGGAGATAGCATTTGATATAGATCTTGGGTAATATTTTTGTTCGAGGTGAGGAATAGAGGAGTAGGGTATTTCAAAAGAAAACACTGACTATTATAAATTGTACTGCTATGAACATTGGGGTGCATAGGTTCTTTTGAACTGGCATTTTGGGATTCTTAGGGTATAGTCCCAGCAGGGGAATCACTGGATCAAAAGTCAGTTCCATTTTCAGCTTTTTGAGGAAATTCCACACTGCCTTCCATGAGGCCTATCAGTAGATGATTGGATCAAAAAATTATGCTACATTTACACAATGGAATACTACGCAGCAGAAAGGAAAAAAGAAGTACTACACTTTGCGACAGCATAGATGGAACTAGAGAGCATTATGCTAAGTTAAATAAGCCAGAGGGTGAAAGACAAATACCATATGATCTCACCTCTAAGTGGAACCTAACCAGCAAAACAAAGATGTAAGGAAAATAAGACCAGCAACACTGAAAGAAAAAAGAAACCAACAGAGACAAGAGGGAAGGAGGGAGGGGTGGGTGAGGAAAAAGGAAGGGAAGGGGCAAGTCAAGGAACATATAGCAAGGACTCATGGACAAAGCCAAAGTGGGGAAGGATTGAGGGAGGGGAAAGGGGGAGGGGGGACAGGGGAAAGTGGTGGGGGGAAGGCAGGGCCAAATGTATTTGAAAAAATAAATTAATAAAAAAAGAAAAAGAAAACACTGAGCAAAGGCATCTAAGCTCAATGTTTTATTAGTGAATGGAAAGCACTTTGGTATGGATGGAGTAAGGATTCATAAAAAGGAATTGTGAGGATAAAGCTTGAGAGATAGTTAAGAGCTGTATTTCAAAAGATGCTTTAAACTGTGGTAAGGAACATATATTCTTCAATGATGAAAAATTGAAGCAGAAGAAGAGTATCAACTCAGTGCAGTGGATTTTTAATCCTTAGAGTACTATACAAAAATAAATCAGAAACAGATGTGACAAGAATCAAGGAGGCTTTTAGAAGATAATTTTTAAATGTAATACAGTGTAATGATGGCCCAGGTGGTGATAGCAAGAAAGATGTGAATACAGAGATGTGAATTTTATCCTTCATGTATTCTGGAAAGACTATTCCTGAATTATGTGATCTCTATAGTAAAACCAGGCAAACAGCTGACTGCTGAGGGAGCAGCCCTTAGCAGCCATGTGATATGGGGGTGACTTTGCTCTTTCTGACTAGAGCTGATTAGACCAAATGGGTATCTTACTCTCTCTGGTGTGGCAGCAATTGTGTGTGATGTGCAAGGTGCCTTAACATGAATGACTTGTACAAATGTGGTGATGGTCATTAATTGGACTAGTCATATTTCCTCTCAGGAGAGTTTGACTCTAAGTCACATATGGAAAGAACTTGAAAAGATATACCTAGCTGCCCTAAGAGATCATGAACATTTAGCAAACTAAAGCAATGACTAAATAGACATAATAGGTAATGAAAACATATATAACAGATAGTTGGTGGTGGCAGAAGCAGAAGTAGAAACACACTGATATTTAAATGAATGTCAGAGAAATCAAATTCCTAAGGGAGATGGGATAAACTAATTTATATCCAAACCAAATTCTAAAAAACTGTTAACTGCTCTGAAATTTTTATTCTTCTCATGAGGGCTCTTATGCATATTTTTTCCAGACTCTCTTGAGGATGGGCTATGTAAGAGAGATTCCTGTGTCTTTCCCTCCCTTCTTCCATCCCTACCTTCCTCCTTCCCTCCCTCCACTCCTTTCCTCTCTCTTCCCCTCCACTTCCTTCTTTTGTTCCTTCCCCACTTCCTTCTTTGCTTTCTTCCTTCTATTCTTTGTTCTCCTTTGTTTACTTCTTTATTTCTATTGTAACTATTTAAAATAAACTCTTTTTCTTAATGCTATGTAGTAATGTAAGAAAACACATTTGAGTTTAAAGTAATATATTTAGAACACACACACATGCACATATGTGTATATATATATACATATAAAACATAAATAAGAAATAAATGAATAAACATAATAGGCTCTTAATAAATATTGATTGATTATAATTGTGCTATTTTGTCTTGAGGGGGGCAAATTTGAATACTGCAATTTATAAAGTAATAATCCCTCCACATATATCTGTTAAATATTTGTTTAGTGATCTTAATGAGCACTGGTAGACCTGGAAAATATTTTCTCAGTGTGACAGACTAGATGGTATTATCGGTACTGTTCCAGTTAATCTATGCTATGTAATAAAGTTGGTTGTTTTAAAAAAATATTTCATATTTTTCACCGTACTGGAGGTTGGTTGTGCTCAAAAAGGTGGTTCTTGCTGAGGGTTTTGTAATCAGTGGTGGCTGGGGCTGAAATCATCTTGGAAGTTTGTATACAGACTTGTCTGAAGTGGAAGGATTTTAAGATGGAATAAACGAGGCTCTGAAGGCACCTCCATGTGGCTTCTCCAACATGGAAGCCTCAGAAGAGCCAGATTTCATATGCAGTGCCTTGGGACTCCAAAGACATGTGCCTCAAGACCTAGAGGCTGACAGAAGGGAGCTATATTATCTTTTATTTCCTAACCTCAGAAGGCCATGTACAGAAATACTATTGTTACTTCTTATTCAAGAAGAGGAGACTTAAATGTTTCGCCTTGATTGGAAAAGGATCAAAGAACCTATGGACATTTTAATCACATTGTCAATATCAAATTGTATAATAGATTTTGACCTGGATAACAGGGTGACCAACCAGCTGAGTGTGCCTGAAACTAACTTATGGGTTTTCTGGGATGCAGGTTTTTCAGTGTTAAAGCTGGGAAAGTCCTGGATGAACTGAGAAGAACTGATCACCTACAATTATTTTATAACAAAGAAAATTGGAAAGTAAGGTAGAGAACTATTAAGTAAAATCCCCTGTTTGCCAATTCATACAAGAACTACCAAGAATAGAAAACTACAAAGAATAAATACTTTCTTGAAAGAGTTATTCCTGGTCAAATAAAATGGACAATCTTTAATAACATTGTCTCTTACTTAGAGACAGATAACTTATCCCAGCAGCACACAATTACTTTTTTACATAAATTTGTGAAATTAATCACATTTGAAAATTATGAACTAAATACATGCAAACAATGTCACAAAGATGTCTATGTATGGAGACACCTCTAAGGATCAGAAAGTGTTAGAGATTAGAGAGCACACTGTAGTTGAAAATGCATGCATTGCATGTATTCTGGCTTACTAATTTGATCTGAGGTGTATGAAAATTACATTAGTTCAGGTGAAAATTGAAGTACATAGTTAAGTCATGAGTTTCCAGAAATGAGTCAATTTTGTTTTAAATAAAATAAAGTAACAGACATCCAAGCTGAAATTATCTGGCTAAATGTCTGTGTGGGGAAGTTCACACATCCTCCTCACTTTCTGCTTCACTCTAATCAGAACCATTAGTCTTCTCATTCTTTTGAATATCAAATTCACCTGCAGTGGAAAAATACAAGAGCATTCAAGTTTTGAAAAATATACTATAACTACCTTGACGTCATTTGATTAATTGAATAAAAGCAAAATCAGATTTAATAAATCTCTAGACACATTTTTTGAAACAGTTAATAAAATTTAAGAATCTTTTTAAACCCACAATATGATACTAAATTTTGAAGGGAAATAGCCAAGATTCCTGTGACTTTCCTCTATTTTCCCTCCCTGTCCCTTCCCTTCCTTTCCTTTCCCTTCCCTTCCCTTCTTTTCCCTTTTCTTCCCTTCCTTCCTTCCTTCCTTCCTTCCTTCCTTCCTTCCTTCCTTCCTTCCTTCCTTCCTTCTTTCCTTCTTTCCTTCCTTCCTTCCTGTGCAAGGTATTGCATCCTTAAAGTTCTTTGATGAATTTAAACTTGAAAGATAGCAATTCTGAATTAAAATTGCAATACAGTCTTCTAAAAAGTGTCCAAGAGGGGAGAGTTTGCTGATTTGGGGTCTAGTTTTACAGTTGCTAAGCTGTGTGAGATAAGGAAACATAAATCTCTCAGAACCTCAGATTTATCATCTATGAAATAAACAGTGATTATTTTTATGCCAACTCTTGAAGTTGCTGTATGAATAAAATGAGATAGCATATGTGGAAAAATTGGAAAATAAATTGTGATTTTATTTTAATTTTATGATAAGGAATTTATATTAATAAAGTATATCATCCTTTCTGATAATAATGACCAGTTATGAAGTATTTTCTCATTGCTTGATTTTATATTAAGCCCTCAGTTACTTTGTTCTAATAGCAATTCTATTAGAGGGATATTATTCTCATTTTACAGATCAGAAAACTGGGGATCCGAGTAAGAACCTCATTTTTTAACACCACAGATCTAAGTTAGGAAGAAACAAATGTGCCCGTACTCTTTCCATTATGTTGCATTGTGCCCTAGCCATCATGAAGATCAGATTTTGCCTTTGATTTTGGGAAGCTCTTGGAGATAAGGCATAACAGGCCTAAAAAATATCATTACACAACATTAGAAGTTATATATATTAGATTACTTTATTAAGAAAGGCTTTCTTTTAATTGAACAGAACTATTTGTCAGGCTCCATGTTGGACACTACAAGCACATTTGGAAATATTTCACTCAGCAATTCAGCCATGAAAATAATATTCTCATCGACACATGAGGAGACTAAGACTCAGACTGATTAAGAAGTTGCCTAATTGAGGTCGTAGCAATTTAGTGTCAGAACTAGAGATAAAATTTAGGTCTGTTTATCTTTCAATCCCAAATACTTGATTTTAAGATACACTACCTTCTACTTTCTACAGAACATTTGAGGAACATATGTCAAAGGAGTTATTGAAATTAAAGGTAATTTTTTTAAGTACACTGAGCAAAAAGACAAAAACATTTATCGAGCAAATATTGTGAGTATAAAACCTTGGAAAGTTGAACATTACTTAGTGCTTTCTTAGCAATTCACAACAGGCTCATCAGGAGCTGTCAACCAATAATGACCCAATAAAATCAACAGAGTTAAAAAGACTATATCCCTATTTAAAACAGTCATTTCAAGTTTCCTCAGCTAAACAATGCCAAGATTTATTTTGTCTAATTATTAATATTCTGAAACTCCTATTTTGTCCTCTAGCAATCTGAGTTTTTCTCAGAGCAAAAGGACTCTTTAATAAATTGATTGAGGTGGTAAGTTTTATGCTGCAGTATTTATGATTTTTCATTTTATTAACCTTCCTAAATATTTTCTTTATTTGGGTGCCTCTTTTGGTATGGTTTGCCAGAACAATACATTTTATATAAGATATTAACAAATGCTCTAAATAAGTATTGAGTAATTCATTTAAACTCATTTTTCCGGAAAGCAAAGTTTAGCTAAAAGGTGAGTCAAAATGGAAAAGATATTTTCCAAAGGAAAGAGAAATTAAGAAGAAAGGTTAAAAAGGATAAATAAACTTGTCTGTGTTCAACCCAGTTCTCATGACGATGCCCACTGTAATCCCAGTATGACCTCACTAGCCAGTGTGCCTGCTCTGACACCCTGTCCAGAGAAGAACTATACAACTTGCTTTGTGTAACCAGAACAGGGTCTTTAATAATTTGACCTCTAGAAAAAGAGAAAAAAGTGTCCATCTAAGGGCAATATTGAGGCAAGGGGTCACAAGCAATTCAAAATTTTTTCTAGTTCATGCTTTTTTGTTCTATTTTCACCCTCCACTCTTAAAAAAGGTAAGAAATTATCTCCTAGCCATGAAAAACCTGATATATTTTAAGAAATACTGTGAATTGAGCATTATTATTTCATTTGCCAATTTTAATGAAGAAAGTTTAAAGTTCAGAAAAGTAAGGAAAGTTACCAAGATCACACAGATAATAATATTAATGCTGGGACTTCACATTTCATCGGGCATTGACTTTTCTACTCAACATTTCAAAAGAATGCAGACATTGTAAATTAAATTAACAACTGCTTTTAGAATGTACTAGCTATGTATATATATGCTAGTAGGAAATATGTATTGTGTTTGTGTTTTTCATCCATGGAATGAATGATAGTTTCATAAAATTGGGAATGTGTGTGCTCCACCTCGCAGCTTAGCATTTGGAGGGCTTTGTAGATAAGAAAATGGGTCCTGAATGAGGACAGTAATCTCTTTGCTAATTGGTTGTACTTAATAGACTTTCCTATAATTTGAAGATGCATATCAGTAAAATAATTCAAAAGATCAAGTAAAATAATTCAAAAGATCAATAATTCAAAAAGATCTGTAAACCTATTTACAGAGAGATATCTGTGACTTGGTCAAAAGAAACTTCGTGAAATAAATTTCTGAAAACAATGGTCGTATAGTGCTAAAATGGAACTTTTCTATTATCAGTTTTAATTGGGGCACTGTGTTGATAAACATCAGCCCAAGGTTTCTCTGTACATCAATTCTTAAAGCTTCCTTAATACCAATTGTTAGCACCATCTTCAAATATAACCAAAAGTTTAAAAAGCATGACTGCTCATGCACTTAAACTATTACTTTTGTTTGTTTACTTTGATTTTCCATTATTCCTTTTAATGTACACTTTGCCATCATGTTCTTCTTCCTCTAGTTAAACACTAAAATAGGTCTATTTTCTTTTTCTTTTAAATGACTCTTATTTAAGACATTCTTATGTTCCCTTGATATAAAACTACTATTAAACTAGTTCTAGTGAAGAGTATGGAAAGGAATGGGGGTGGTGGATGATTGACTTTTCTCTCCCTGTTTACTTTCTTTCTGACTTCAAACTGGTATTTTAGACACCTGGGGTCTAAGCAGGTACCAGTAGCAGAGATAAAGGGATAAACCATGAGAGATTCTTTTTTGGCTAATGATGGATACTGTTGTAGGCAAGCTTCATTATCTCAGATCCTCCAGGTTCTGAGAATTTGCCCTTTTTTCTAATGGGCGTATTTGTGGATTCTTCAGACTACCCCCCTTCCCTGGGGTCATCTCTGTTCATGATGCTCTGTGTTCATTTCACACAGACTCTTGCTCTTGGATTTCCATGAAATTCTTTGACAGAACTTAAAATTACTCCTGCCCAGCAGTTTCTCTCTATGGCACACATTTCGTTTACCAGAAATACAAATACATCTCTTGCTCCAATAAACTCTGTGATCCAAGCAGATTCCAAAGTCATTATCTCTCTCCTGTTGCCAAAGGTTACTTTTGTTCTTTTAGATATAATCCTACACCAGGGGAAACATTCTGTTGTTTCTGGGGCTCCTACACAGTTCCCTCTCTTGGCTTATGATAAGGAAAGATTCGACTACCCTTTGGGGAAGGAGTATAGAAAATTACAGAATGACAAAAGCTGTCTGGAGAAATCTCTTTTTATTCATATATTTTAAATGTTCTGTTTCAACAGAATAGTCTAATAATTGTGGAATAAAATACTGTTTGTTTATCTGTTTTTTCCTTTTCAAATTCTTTCTGTGCCAATTCCCTCATCTTCACCTTTGTGTTCATATTAATGTGTATTTTGTGGGCACCATCCTTTAAAACTAGGATTGTAATAGTTCAATTTTTACACTTTTGTACACAATAAAACATACTTCTAAGTGATTAATATAACTTTTAAAGTGTTAATGAAATATTTAATTCACTTGAATCTCTCAAATAAATCCAAGTCTCTCATAGGCTATAATAGGTAAACATCACAATTGGAAGATATCAAAGTCTTATCAGTAGAACTTTATTTTCTAGAGCATTATACTTGTCCATTTATAAATCTGTTTTTGTCATTGTTCTGTAAGCTCTTTGAGGACAGAGACTATATTTTTGAAAGTTTCTGTATCACATGGCTCAGTACTGTAGCTACAATATAGATAGTGTAACAAATGATTGTTGAACAAATTAAAAAACCACTTCAGAGACAAGATGATATATGTCTTAGCTATGGGCCAGGTTAAAATACTCTGACATAACAGTATAGTATAATATAGTGGTCATTAGTATGATTATTAGCTTCTAAACCTAATTCTGCCATTTATCGGAGCACATGACTAACATTGAACAATTCTTGATATCTTTTTTATTCATAGTAAATTACCTTTGCAGTGTAGTTCTTCCACCACCAAATCTCTCTATACAACTTGACCTTTCTCCCTAATAGACGGAAGACACAATACTGCATGGAAATCTGTCAGATTCTTAAGTTCCTTTGCAGACGGCTGTTAATTTATAACACAGGGAATAGAACCAATGTAAAATCACTTTTGGCTTGCAAGAGCTAAACTAAAGATAAGTAAAACAATATTTACTTTAGAATTATAAAATTTTAGTTTTGCATCAGAAATTGGGAAATAGAATTTAAACCATAAACCATGGAGGAAAGCGAGGATAACTAAAGATATAAGATAATATTTCCAGAGTCTTTAGAAGGAAACAAAAATTTGACCAGATGGTTGGGGAGGAAAAATTGGAAAGGGTATGAGTAGAAAAATAAAAGGAGGCTTGAGTTTTTCTGAGAAGGTGTGCAAGTCCTCTCCCTTCTTGGCTAAGTCCCAGAGATACATGCCAGGAACTCCAGGTGGTTTGGAGGCTAGCAGAGGAGCAAGAATATAAGCTGATTTCCAAGGGTAAATCCTAGGAAACTTGATGCCACATAAAGGAACAAGGATGCAGATCTCTGAGCTTGTGAGGGCAGCCTAGGAGGATTCCATGTACTACAATATAATGGGACAAAGACACAATCTCTGAGTCCCTAAAGAGTCAGGGAGGAAACCCAAAGTGGCATGGATTCCTGCAGCATTCCTTATAGTTCATTCACAGAGGACTTGGAGGTACCTGGGTATGGGTGCTGCTAACTAACCACTAAGGGATATAGAGGAACCTCTGTTAACGCAGCAACAGCTGTGGAGACAGAAGCTTATGCTCAAGACTGCAGGACAAAGAACAACCAGCAAACCAGCACAGGCCTAACAAGGCACCCATTCACAATGCTGGCAATAACCTCAGTCACCCTATAACTTACATCACTCTGAATAGAAAGGGAGAAACGATAGGTAGAAAAGATGGAGATCTTCAGCTGAGTGGGAACTACTCAGTTATAAATTGCAAATTACTCGGTTCCAGGATTAAAATTTTGTTACTACTAGTTCTAAATAACTAAGCTAACTGCCATACAGAACATATATACATACATAAATGTAGGTGTTTTACACCTGAATTTTGTAGAATAGCTAATAATATAAAATTTGTATGTCCATTTTACAGGCTATAACAATTTTTGCAAACTCTAAGCTTCAGTTTTAAATAAATAGATGAGAATATAATTAGATAGTCATACATACCTGCATAATTTTTAATAACTTTGCCTGTCACTGTCAAAAGTGTCCCAGCTATAGACATCTTATAACAAAAATAAAACAACTTCTGGTTTTTGTTTTAGTAATGACAATTCAGATAAGCCCTTAGCATGATATCTGCTGTTTTCTAAGTACTCAGTAAATTATTATTGTTTTTCAGCAGCATTTCAAGCTAAAGAAAAATGTTTTTAAATGAGTAACATTTCTTCAACTATGGCAAAATCTTGATTCTTTAGGTGAAATTTAAGCAGCATTGCTTCCCTCCTGGAAATGGTTCTGAACAAATTAATGTCCATTTCTGCACTAACAACGGAAAATGTTAGAAAACCAATATATGACCCTGAAAATCTCAACCTTAAAATTTGAGAACATTTTTCTATAGCTGAAACATGATAGAAGCAATAAAGTCAGTGTTTAACCATCCGTAAGAAGACATTTAATAATTAATAGATCATTTAAATTCAAATGTATTGGAATGGACTTTGGGTGTTATGCCAAAGGAGTATCTCGGTGCCATAATGAGGAGGCAGGGGAAAACATCTTACACTGTCTTGACGAACTTACTTCTCTACATCTCCTTCCTAAGAGTGGAGACTGTTGTGGGGAGGGCAGGATTTTGCCATTTCAAATATAGATCTCCTTAGCATGAGCATTACTTTAGATATTATTATTATTAATCATTTTCTTTTGGATTTAAAATTTTTTTCATTTATTGTTTACATTCAGTATTATTTTGTATTATAGTTGCAGTTGTACAGCATAGTGGTTAGACGATCATGTACTTTACAAAATGGTCCCCTATATTTCAAGTACCTACCTGGCCTCATTCATAGTTATTATAATATTATTGACTATATTTCCCATGTTGTAATTTATATCCCTGTGACTTTTCGGTAACTACCAATTTGCATATCTTAATCACTTTGCCTTTTTCACCCAACCCCTTACCCCTCCACCCCTCTGCTTACTATCAGTCTGTCTTCTGTATCTAGAGTCTACTTCTATTTTGTTTGTTTGTTTACTTTATCTTTTAGATTTTACACATAAGTGAAATCATACGGCATTTGTCTTTCTCTAAGTGATTTATTTCACTTAGCATAAAATCCTCTAGGTCCATCCATGCTGTCACAAAAGATAAGATTCCATTTGTTTTATGGCCAAGTAGTATTCCATTGTGTATATGTGCCACTACTTTTTTAACCATTCGTCTGTTGATGGGCACCTGGGTTGCTTCCATATCTTGACTATTGTAAATACTGCTGAAATGAACATGGGGGTGTGTATATTCTTTCAAATTATGTTTTGGGTTTCTTCAGATATATTCCCAGGAGTGGGATGGCTGAGTCAAAAGGCAGATCTACTTTTAATTTTTTGAGAAAATTCCATACTACTTTTCATAGCTTTTGCACCAATCTACATTCCCACCAACAGCGAACTAGGGTTCCTTTTTCCCCACATCGTTGCCAGCACTTTTGATTGTTAATTTATTGATGATGGCCATTCTGAGAGTTTTGAGGTGGTAGTGAGGTGTTATCTCATTATAGTTTTAATTTGCATGTCTCTGATGATTAGTGATGTTAAGCAACTTTTCATATGTCTATTGGTCATCTGTACATCCTCTTTGCAGAAGTGTCTATTAGGTCTTCCATCCACTTTTTAATTGTGTTGTTTGTCTTTCTGGCATTGTGTTTTCTGAGTTCCTTAAAATTTTGAATATTAACCCCTTTTCAGATGAATCATTGACAAATATCTTCTTCCATTCAATATACTGTCTTCTTGTTTTGTTGATGTAAAAAACAATCTTATTTACAATTCCATTAAAAAATACCTAAGAATAAATTTAAGCAATGAGGTAGAAGCCTTCTGCTCAGAAAATTATAAGGCATTGAGAAAAAAAGAACAAAAACAAAAGCAAAGAATATACTAATAAGTGGGAGCATATAAAATGCTCATGGGTAGGAAGAATTAACATCATTAAGATGTTCATACAACTCAAAGCCATGTATTGATTCAACACAATTCCTATCAAAATACTAATGATGTTTTTCACAGAACTAGAACAAATAATCCAGAAATTCATATGGAAACACAAAAGACCTTAGATAGTGACATCAATCATTAAAAAGAACAAAGTTGAAGGTATCATGCTACCTGGTATCACAGTATACTTCAATCAAAGCAGCATGGTATTGGCATAAAAGCAGACACATAGATCAATGGAACTGAATAGATAGTCCAGAAATAAACCCATGTCTATTTGGTCAATAAACCTATGACAAAGGAGGCAAGAACATACAATGGCATAAAATCAGTCAAGGATTATTACTTTAAGAAACAAAAGGCTCAGGAAGAACTTTTTACCTCTCCCTTAACTACATAAATGAATATAGGTAAAAGGCCTGGTCCAGGAAAAACGCTATCACCAGAGAATATGGGGTAAGTATAATAACGGAAACTCAGCAGGATATAAAGTTGTGTTTATATCCGTTGTGTCTGTATGGCATAAAACCATTTGTTTATTAAACGTTTGTTTTCCTTCTCATGGGAATTGTGTTATTCTCCTTTGGAGTTTCAGACTCCTACCTCTTTTCCATAGTGCAGAATGGCATAAAATTCCCAATTGTCTGACCCTCTGTGGTTCTCATATTTTATGGAGCCCCCCTGCATATGAAATTTAATTTGATTTTCTCCTGTTACTCTTATGTCAATTTATTCTTAGACAAGCCAAAAAACTTAGAATATTTTTTTCCCTCTGACAGTGTTCTTTACTGATGAATGACCATGGGTCCACATCAATGGGTCCAAATCAATGTCTCTTTCAGTGAAAGGTAAGCCCTTATGAATCAGGAAACTATAATAATGAAATAATACTAATTGAATGAAAGTCTGTGTCATCTTCAGATACAATTGTAGATTTTCTCTTCTTATAAGGCAAGATGCTATAAGGATATTAGACACATGCATATGTAACTGACCATCAACAAATCACCTGCCACAAGTAAGCCCAACTCGGTGGCCATCACTATCCACTCCACAGAACAAAAATGACTCTATTTGTAGTCTCCACTGGCCCACACATTAAGATTTTTATCCTTGAAGTCATTTTCTCTATTCTAGCCCTTGGCAATCTCATCCAGTCTCAGCTTCAATTATCACCTCTGTGGGAATGGCTCCCGCTGCTACCCAGTCATTGCTCCTTTGTATTTATTTACAATCTTCAGTTCCTTTGAAGATCAAGCCCTTGAATAGTGCCACTATCTCCATCTTCTTTTGTCCTTCTCGTCTACAGGCTTCTGGGTCTCCTTAAGGATATTATTAGGTCACAGTTTTTTTTCTCTCTCTCATGAGTCTATTGTCTAGTGTCACATCCTTTATGACAGTAGTCTCTTAGTTAACCTAACTTTAAAACAAACCCACCATTTTGAATAATTTCAAATCCGACTTTCAAACTATATCGTTTAAGATTATTGAAGGCAGAATCACTGTCTAAATTTTCTTTGTAGTTTCCAAAGACATTTTACTGGACTTAGGTTTAGAAATGAACACTTCCCTTACCCCCAAACCATACATGTCTTTTCTTTATTTTTACCTTCCTATACATGTTTGAATGACCCCTTTTCCCTTCCCTTGCCCTTGGCATCTTTCAAACTGATTTCTCAATTCTGCACTGTAAGTTTCTCATCCGAGCCTATGCTTCTATTAAAGTTCCAATTCTTGGACACTTACTCAGTTCTGTATCCTTCAATTCAGTTGTTTCTATTCTATAAGAATTGTGCTCATGGCAATAACATTACCCTTGAACATTCTGTAACTGTTCATTTTCATTTTGGTTTTCATTTTCAATGATAACTCTTTTAATATTCGTTATTATGAATTCAAATATATGAATATATATTTCATAATATATATTATGAAATATATATTCATAATAATGAAGATTAAAAGAGAGTTAGATTCATCCTCACTATAGCATCCATATCAGAAAAGAAAGTGACACCAGGTAAAGCCTGCTCTGCTCGACACTGCATTGTGCACATTTATTATGCCATTAGTTCCCATGAAAACCTTTCCAGATTGATATCATTATTACCACTTAAAAAAAAGTGGGCATGGAGATGGAGAAGTTAAGTGTGTTTCCCATAAATCCAGAATTAGTAAGTGATAGAATTAGAATTTGAGATATACAGGTCTATCCCCAAATATAAAATAAATTGTTCTGGTGCCCCTCTGTGGAAACCACCGTCTGGATGTCAGCCTAGTTATAATGGGTACCTTCCCTCCATCACAGAACACCACTTAAAGAGAAGTGTAACTATATTCCAACTTCATATATTAGGGAACAGAGGCACAGAGGGGTTAAATAACCTAATAAAGCCATGCATTCAAGTATATGCTTCAGTGTGCATTTGTAATTATTCATTTAAGTGAAATCACCTAAGTAAAATATGTTAAATCACATAAGTAAAACATGTTATGCAAAAGGCTTAAGTTTTGGTTCCCTGGATTTTCTGAATAAAACCTTACAGGGATACCAAATAGGTTTGTGTGGATGATTTCCTCCTTGGAGTGATTTTTCACTGAAATTCTCCAATGAACTAACACCATGTGGACAAAAACTCTGAGCTTCATGCTGCCTCAGATTCATTTTCATATCATTTATTTAGGACATTCAGTGTTCTCTTTTCTCCTTCCAGAGAGATCCAGCTTCAGACTGTAAAAGACCCAGCAGCCCTCTCCGTAGGCAGAGTCAGGAGATCTGTCTGATACTCCTGTAAAGCAGTGTGTACAAGAGCTGTAACATAAAGCGTATAATTTTAAGTGATCAGATCATCGTCCAATGAGCCTACAAAAAATATCATAATCATTAAATTTCTTTACAATTCTGCCTCACAGTAGATACTCCTGTTTCACAATTATAAGTTAGTTTTCAAAAATAAAGGGAAATGAATAAAGTACAAGATGGCGACTATATCAATGGTATACAACTTAAGAAACTTGAAAACACACAGAGGTAATCCTTGTGTTAAAATAAGACAGAAAATTAGGAGGTACAGAAGAGCTAATGGTATAAAAATTGAATTGGTTCACTTGATTTTTTTTTCTGAAAACAGACCACATTGCCATATGCAGAAAATGACCTTTGTGAAAAAACTTTCCCCCCAAAAAAGTGACTTTGATACACACCCACTTGTCAAAGACTAAAAAACACCAGACAAAAAATTGTTAAATTATTTTTTCAGTCTATAATATTAGCTTTCACTCTACCTTTTATAAGGGGTGGAGTAGATGAGTTTACATAGCTATAAAAATCTGCTTTTGAGAATTTACTTAGAAAATAGAGGGATAATTGATTGAAGGGCAGGCTTCAAAAGAGACATAAAATCATAGATAACTGTGAGAGATCCAATGCAAATTTTCTGTCTGGAAGATTAAAAAAAATAATGAGCACATATTGTTTAATAATCCTGAGTGTCTCACTGATAATATAAATGGATGAATGAGATAGTAAGGAAAACAATGTGAATGCCTAGTAAAATAAGAATTCACAGTTTATTCCAAAAAACCTTTAAAACTGAGTATATTTATCACTTTGTTTAAACAGAAGAAAGGGCTTAAGTATGTTGTAATACACCAAACACTTCAGGGAAATGGAAAATACCTTGTCAGACAAGGGGACACAGGTAATTGTTTCCTCTGGTGAGCTGTAGCCCTTGAATACTCATTTACTTATGTTATCACTAGGGTGAAACCTAGGTTTTAGAGAGTTTTAAATGTACATGTAACACATCCAATCGGAAGAAATACTCCATTCACGTGTGTATGTATGTGTGTGTGTGTGTGCGCGCGTGATGAATTATACTGATGTCTGTTATAAATCCCTAACATAGCTCATGAGATCAATTAAGATGTTCAAGCAGCTACAAAAAGGATGATTGAGGCAAATGGTAACATCAGGATGACCATATGGTAAGGGGAAACTAGAACTGTTTGGACGTAAAATGAGAGCCATCGGAATTCCAGTTACAATCATACACTACACAGTGAGGAGATAGCAGAATGAGGCAGCCAAGAAAAACACTAGATGAAGAACAGTTTGGGCAGTGATAAAGACAAACAGGCTTGTGTTTCCAAGTCAATAAACAGGTGCTCGGAATACAGGGTGACATCATCTGTGCCTGTTCTCTCTCCCTCCCCTAAACCAAGAGCCTCCTGGTTTACTGCAGGGCCAGGTATTTGTCAAAGAAGTAGCTCTTGGATTTTGTAAATAGTGAAAGAGGTTTTGGGGCAGTGTTTAGCCAAGGGGAAATATTTCTGAAATGAGACCATGAAAGATTGTATTCCCTCTGCTTTTCCCAGGGACAAGCACATGAATCGTGTTGCTCTGTATGTGATCTAGGACAATTTCTCTTAAGGCTGCCCAGCGGGCTGTGCACTACAAGTCATCATCACCACAGGATACAATGGCCTTTGGAAAACTTAGCTTACCTAGAAATGCATTATCAGGTGATAACAGCCTTGACAGTTCATGTCACCCCAGTAGTAAGGTCTAAAAGGTTTTCATTTTTCACATCTTCAAACTGCAAACTGTGATAGGCAATTTAGCCTAACTTTTCACAGCAGTTTTAAATCTGTATTTACTAATGATTCCATCATGTGTTGAAAGGAATACACTTTGAAAATCTTCATCAATTAAGGATATTGAAACATCGGAGATTAAGCCAGCCCTGTAGATATGGAATATGTCTTTTGGAAAATCCACTAATCTTTTTATTCACAAATAATGAAGCACTAGGAATATATTCAAGCTGTCTGAAGCTAAGTGGAAATCTCAGACTGGGAAACATCTCATGATCAACTAAGAAATAAAATTATCTTCAAAAGATGCACAGGCAGAAAATCATCATGTTTAAGAGCAGGAGTTTTAAAGCTAGATCTGGAACTTACTCTATATGTGACACTAGGCAAATGACCTCTCTTCAGCTGGATTCCCACATCTTCAAAATAGATATAATCGAACCTATCTTATAGGTTAGTTATGAGGATAAAATGATATGAAACACATAATGCACTTAATGCAAATATTTCTTATACAGAAAATGTTCACTAAATATAGTTATTATTGACATTATTATGAAAATAATATGTGAGAATAAAAAGGAGATTCTTGTTTATATCAAGTAGAGAAACACAAGAAAGTAAGTGGTTCTCAAGTACTAATATGCCTAAGAATCCCTCAAAGAGATTGTTAAGGATACTGATTTCTTGACCTTGACTCCAGAGATTTTCTGTTGTCAATTTTTATATAACATCTTCTGATGATTCTGTTACAGGTGTTCCACCAAGTACAGTTTGAGAAACAGTGAAGTAAGATATTTCTTGCTAACAAACTAGTAACTAGTTGCTAACAAACTAGGAACTATAATCTTTAATGACTAGTTTGGGAATGCCTGTTTCTATCTGATGGCATGCTCACTTCCTCTGATGCTATTAAATATAAGCAGCAGCTTAAGTTGATGTTTAAGTTTCTAATTTTCTTTGGAGAAAAATCTGTGTACAATTAAAATTGCTTTACATCATTTCTTAAAACTATTTTGTGTAATTGTACTATTCAGTTATTTTGCATCACTTATCAAGTATCTTTTCCAGACACTGTCTCAGCGACTGTAGTTTGCTGATGAGGCCTATTATCCCTGTTCATAAGGAGCTTAAAGGATATTGAAAAAAATAAGTGAAAAAATTAAAATATAGCATTTTAATTTCTAAAGAAATGTAAGCAAAGGATTGTTGAAAACAGAGACACACCTAATTAGGGGACTCTGTGAAGGTAAGAGAAGCTTGAGAAAGTTGAGACCAGAAAAACTGTAAGGATACCAAGCAGTTTTTGAAGGTCTATATTTCAGTTCAAAAACCTTTGATATGTGTGATTTTTTCAAATTATTGTGGTAAATAAAGAGGGAAGTTGAAGAAAGTATGACCCAGTCCTGGTTCTAAAAGTGCTTATATTTTACTGAAATGTTTAAATGTGTCACAAATAATTATTATAGAAGAAGAATATAATATCTTATATTAAATAAATGTTTCTCAACCTAAGTACTATTGACATTTTATTGTGAGGAGCTGACCTGTGTTTGAAAGGATGTTTAACAGCATATCTGGTCTCTACCAATGAGTTAACAGAAGGGTTCTTATTTTTGCTTTCACTTAAATCATGGCAATCAAAAATATCTCCCAACATTAACATAGATTTTATATGCCAAAAACTCATCCTTAATTGAGAATTTGTGAATTAGAGATACAAAGTTAAACATGAAATTGGGAGAGGTGAGATAAATTTCAATCAAGGTGAATCAGGGAAGACTTTATGGAGTGAAAGGAAATGAGTTGGGCCTTTGAAAAGGCAGATAGTATGGAAGAAGTTATTTTAAATAGAAAAGCCAATGACTAAAGAATTGGCTGCATGAGAGAGATGCAGAAACAGAGGTGAAGCATGTGGGATCATGAGAATTCTAACATGCCAAGTGAAGAATGTTAGACTTCATTCTGAGGACATGAGGGACACTTGAATGTTCTGAGGCAAAAAGTAATGTGCTCTGGTCTTAGAAAGATGACTGATGGTAGTGTGAAGAATGTATTGGGAGAAATAATGACAGGAGCTAAGAAACCCACACGCAAAAAACTGGAGGTGATGTCTAAATTTGGATACCCGTAAAGGAAGTTGACAAGAAGAGATGGATCAAAGAAATGCTGTGGCAAAATGGGCAATTCTAATGAGAGCTGAGTAGGAAGGATAAGTTTCTGGTCTGGAAGACTTTGTATTAGGTGTTGTATTAAATAAAACAGAAGATACCCAAGGCAGAAGTGTTGTCAGTGTAGAAGTAGGAATGGAAGAGACAATTAATTCTGTTCTGTTGTTTGTAGCATATCTATGCGAAAACGTTCAATTGTCAATAGGATGTGCAAATCAGAAGCTCAAGAGATTACAGCCTTCAAGCTTCAAAATACAGATCTGACTGTTAGATGCCAAACCAGGGGAAGAGAAACACACACACACACACACACACATGCACACACATGAGATCTGAATATAGAATTTGAGGTATTAGTACCTTAAAATGAGTGTCGAGGAAGAGACAAGATGCGGAGAGATAACCGTTGAAAAAGTCCTATAATAAGAAGAAGAAGGTAGGGTTGCCAAAGCCAGTGAGGAGAAAAATTGCAGAAAAGAAGTCATAGTGTTTTAATGCTAGCGATATTACTTGATCAATAACACTGCAGAATTTATACTACTGATTAACTTCATACAATATCAACTTTCAACTGCAATTAAATTCATAAAGATTACATTCTTAAAAAATTAAGGAATGATTTATTATTCTCACTGTCATATTTATAAATTAAACTTTTATTTTTGTTTTTAAAAATTCCCTGACTATTAACTTCTGACACACAATTTACAAACACTGCTTATTTATTTTCAATTTTTAGAATTAATATATATACTAAGCCCCAAAACATAAAAAAGGTAAGACTATAAAATTATCCACTTTGTTATTTAAGCATTATGAAAAAACTGAGAGTATTTGAGACAAAGGAGGGAGGGGAAGAGTTAGAACAAAGACTGAGGATATTAATTTTCTCATTCGTATAATGGGTAATTCCAGAGGTAGCAACTACATTTTCAAAGTGCTTTAAATGTGTCCCCTGTCATTATAAGGGGACACCTTCCAATTCAAAGTGACTGAAAAAATATGTTTGCTTCTCATCCTTCAAATCAATCCTAATGAACTGCAAGAACTAAGTACAAAAATGGAATAATGAGTCCTGGCCATGTGGTTCAGTTGGTTAGAGCATCGTTTCCATATGCCAAGGTTGCAGGTTCAATCTCCTCTCAGGGCACATACAAAAAAAACAACCAATGAATTCATATATAAGTGAAACTAAAAATCTCTCATGCTCTGTCTTTTTCTCTTTCTCAACTCAATAAATAATTTTTTAAATGAAATAACTCCATAACTGCAAAGAGAAGTGGTGAGAGATATTCATAAGTAGATAAGTAAATGAGATTCTCCATTTATTTTTCAATTAAAATGTGTAGCCACAACTCAGAACATACTCTGACAAGTCTACATTTTTGTCAGAACCCCAGAGGGGCTTTAAGCACAGTTTGTAAATATGATAAACAGGAGTGAAAAGTTAAGCTGAAGAGTAGAACACTAAGATTTAAATGTGGAAAAAATTAGTATCCTCCTGCCCGTCTACTTCTATGCACAAATGGAAGCATCTTGGTGTGACCCTGAAAGTAATTTATAGAGGAGCAAATATGTAAATAAATTTATCATTTGGATAGCTTCAAAACTTTTAATGTAGGTACTGTTTCTCCCAGTGCCAAGCCTTCTTTAAGTTGCAATATAGGGGTTCCATCCTGAAAGCTAGTTCCTTGCTCACTCAACTCCAAGCAAAGCCTGAATTTAACACTCCATTGCAGGCATACTTTCTACTCATGGAGGATGGCAATTACTGAATTTATCTACTTACAAAAATAGCAGAGGAAACTCACCTGAGCTACCAATTCTTAAATCCTAAATACAAATGCTTTGCCAAGAATCCTCATATATAAAGGAAAATTCAGAAAAATGGAAAAGAACACAAAAACAAGCAGAAAAAATAAACTGAAGAATAAAAGCTAATACTGAAAACAGAAAAGAACTTTAAAAAACAACTTTCATGACTGTTTTAAGAAAGTTTTAAGGAGGTATCATATTCATGTGAAATAGAGCACAACAAAGGAAATACTCATTGAACAAAAGGAGTTCTTTTCAAGAGCTAAAGGGCATGTTTCCAGTTTTGAAAGGTTCACCACATGTGTACCATAGTATGAAAGATGACCAACAGATTATATATACATATATCTTTCTTTTATTGAAGAGAGGAAGTTTTAAGAAAAAAATCAGGAACAGCACTGATTTCTCAGTCACAACTTTGGATTCCAAGAAATTGTGAAGCAGAGTCAATAAAATTTTAAAGGAAAATGAATTTGAACATAGTATTTGATACCCAGCAAAACTATCATATTTCATGATACTAATCAGGACATTTTTAGAAATGTAAAGACTTTTTCCTTCATGTAACTTTAAAAGTTTGTTGAAGCGGTACTTCATCAATATTGTAATAACTATGTATGATGCCAGGATGGTACTTGAAATATGAAAGGGAATATTGTAAAGTAAATGATTATCTAACCACTATGTTGTGCCCCTGAAACTAATAAAAAATAATGTTAGAGTGAACTGTAATTAAAAAATGAAATGATAAAAAATGGGAAAATATCAAGACAGAAAGATGTGTCATCTTCCAAGCATAGAAAAATAGTACAGATTGAAACAAGAAGACAGGGAAATTAGTGAGAGAATATTCCAGGTTAGTAGAGAATATGTAGAACAAAATATTTGAGAAGCTGGAAAGGCACAAGGATAAAAGTTAAAGGCAAAAGTTAAAATAAAAGTATTATTGCCATCCCACTGGGGAAAATAGAAATATTAAAGAAAAATCTGTAAGAAAACAAAAACATCATGATTGAAATATAAAGCAAAATAATGTATGACATGATTTAAAGCCATTAATAATATATATTAGAAGTAAGAATCCACTTGAATTAATAAGCTTGATACCATGTACATTCTCTTTGGAGGGAAAAATGGATATACAAAAGTAGAAATGTTTTCTCACTACTTCACCCAACTGGGAAGAGCATGGGTTGTGTAAAAACAAAACAAAAACAAAAACAGAAACACAGAATACTACTTAATTGTTTTAACTTATTGATCAACCTTAGCACAAAGTACAGATGATCTGGTAGTATGCTGTGCCAGTACTTAAATGCTAGAAACATAAAAGATTGTGTTCACTTGAGTAAGAAAGTGGCATAAGTGAAAGTGAAATATCCGATTTCATCTTACTGAATGTTTGCTATTTATGGAATATTTTATTATAGCATAAATTTAATTCTTATATGAACTGTACAATTTTTATTTATACCAAAAGAAAAGTAAGCTGAATAAAATAATAAGTCACTGTGAGCTTTTGATGTTGAAAAGGCACACAGGTCACATATACAGTTATAGGTTTTTATTTTAATAAGTACCCTTGCCACATTTAATTTTCAACTTATCTATGTTACAATGCTGGGATAGAAGATATTAACATGTGTAAATACATGGTTTTTAATAGATGCATATATAATACGGCTTATACGGTATTTGTTACAGAGAAAAACACAGGATTTAACATAAATCACACAAGATTTGGAATGAGATAAAACTCATTAGGTATGAATCCTGATTACACTGCCATCTAGCTATGTGGACCTAGTAAGTTACTTAGTTTTTCTCAGCTGTAATTTCCTCATTTGTAAGATAAGGTAATAGTACCTATTGTAAAAGACCGTTATAAGAATTAGAGAAAATACATGCAAACAGCCTAACATATAATAGTTATTATCTAAATGGTGTCTATTGTTACTTTTGTACTAATAAATCATACTTATCTATTCTATTGGCATCATGAAAATATAGTGAATCTTACGTCCATAATGGTTTTACTTTAATTTTTAAAACATTTATGTTAGTTTTATTTTTTGCATTTATTTATTTTATTTATACATCATGTTTATTCTATTACAGTTGTCTCAATTTTTACCCCTTTACTGCCCTCCACCCATTCCACCCCCACCCTCTACTCCCACAGTCGATTCCCACTCTGTTGTCCATGTCCATGGGTCATTCATACATGTTCTTTGTCTAGACCTTTCCCCTTCTTTCCTCCATTGTCCTCTTTCCCCATCCCCTCTGGCCACTTTCAGTCTGCTCCATGTTTCTGTGCCTGTGGTTTATTTTGTTTGTTAGTTTATTTTGTTGACTAGAGTCCACTTATAGGTGAGATCATATGGTATTTGTCTTTAATCAACTGGCTTATTTCAGTTAGTTTAATATCCTCCAGTTCCATCTACGTTGTCACAAAAGGTAGGAGTTCCATCTCTCTCTCTCTCTTTTTCTTTCTTTCTTTAATGCAGATTGATTTTATTTAATTTTTAAATGTCAAAGTTAATTAAAAAATATTTAAAAAATTAAAATCATTATAAAGTCTCAGCAATTAAACCAACATGACATCAGCACAGAAATAATCAAGTAGCTCAATGAAATATAATGGGCATTCTAGAGACAAACGTATATAACAATATAATATATGATTAAGTTGATATTTCAAATCAATGGGTAAAATAAAGCTTACTCAACAAATAAGGTGCATGGACCACTATTATTTGAAATAAAACAAATATAGAGTCTTATTTCACACATTATACAAGAAATATTCAGGTGAGTTAAAAATCAATATGTAGAATCTAAGGAGTTTTAGAAGAAAATAGAACTAATATTTTTCATGACCTGAAGTAAAATATTCAAACCCAGAAGTTATAAATATTGACAATTGCAGGCCTTTGCATTTCATTACTGGGAATATTTTTTACCAGTCCCTTCTGGCTTGCAGGGTTTCTGTTGAGAAGTCAGCTGCTAGCAGTATTGCGGCTCCCTTATATGTTACTACCTCTTTCTCCCTTGTTTGCTTTAGGATTCTCTGTTTGTCTTTGATATTTTCCATTTTAATGATGATGTGTCTTGGAATGGGACCCACTGGGTTCCTCTTGAATGGGACCCTCTGTGCTTCCTGGACTTGCATGATTTTTTCTCTCCTCCAATTAGGGAAGTTTTCCATCATTACTTTTTCAAACAGGTTCTCTATCTCTTCCTCATCCTCTTCACCTTCTGGTATCACTATTATATGGACATTATTATGTTTCAGGTTGTCCTGCAGTTTCCTAAATGTCTCTTCATGCTTTTTGAGTCTTTTTAAATTTTCTTGCTCTTTTTGGAGGCTTTTTTATATCTGACTCATTCCTCAGATTCATCTAGCCCGCTTTTGATTCCTTCTACTATGTTTTTCAATTCAGAAATTATATTCTTCATTTCCTCTTGTTTCTTATTGATAGTTTCTATGTCCTTTTTCATGTTGATATAGTTTGCAGGTAGTTCCTTATAGTTTCCCTGTAGTTTTTGGTAATTCTCTCTGAGCTCACTGAGCTCATTGAGCTTCCTTAGAACCATTGTTTGGAACTCAGTATCTGATAGTTTACTTGCCTCTATTTCATTTAGTTCTCTTTGTGGGGATTGCTCCTTTCCCTTTGAGTGGGGCATATTTCTTTGTCTTCCCATTATTTGTGAGACTCTTCTCTTTTGATTCTGCTTCTTATGTTGATCTGTCTTGATCTCCTGACTTTGTGGTGTGAACTTCTATGGTTGGAGACTGCTGTTTTTACTTTCTGGATCTGCCTCTGATGATGTCAGATATTGACTCTGTCTGACCTTAGTCAGTCTGTTTGAGACTTCCAGTAATCTACTGTTTGTGGCTGTCTCCTTCAGCTGTTAATCTATTCACTCTTCTCTCAGCAGGCCTCCTTAGACAGCTCAGGGCAGGGTGGAGTCCCTCCTGGAGCGGGGGTTATTGGGTCCACTCATGCTGCTGTCGTAAGGGGGAGGAGTCTGCACTGGCATCCCACCGGCTACTCTTTCCATTATCTCCCCGAAGCCTCCGTCCCCAGTCTCTCTTCAAGTGTCGCCATATGTCTCTGCGCCTTTAGCCAGGGCTCTGTCTGTGGCTGCCACTCTGCACTCAGCAGGCAGCTTAGACACCACAGGGCGGTGTGGAATCCCACCTGGGGGTGGGGTTATTGGGTCCTTTGATGCTGGTGTCGCTCGGGGTGTGGCCTCTGCCTGACCAAAATGGCTGCTGCTGCATGGGGATGAGTCAGCACCGAGATCCCACCAGCTACTCTCTCAGTTCTCTCCCCAAAGCCTCCTTCCCCAGTCTCTCCTCTGGCGTCTCTAGCCCACTCCCTCCCACCTTTGCTGGAGACCAGGGTAAGTGGACGCAAATAAAAATTTATGTGTTGGTGCTTTAAACAGCCCTTTGTGTCTCCAGCCGCCTGTCTCTGGCAGAGAGCAACCCTGCTGCTTTTTGCAGCTGGCTGTTTTCTCTGCATCTTTTGGGCTTTGGTGCTGTGGGCTAGAGATTCCCGCTTTTGGGTAGACCCTGCTCTTCTCGGGGGGCGGGGGGATTCAACTGGCCATTTCAATATCCTTCTGGTGCTGCTGCCCGTGGGTGCCCCACCCACCTTCTCAGGTCTATACTGCACTCCTTACCAGTTAGACTGCACTGACGCTGATTCTTCTGTCTCCGAGGTTACAAGGCTCCTCTCTCGCCATTCAGTTGTCTGTTCCAGGTGATTTCTCTACAATTTAGTTGTAATTCCAGGTTGGTCTGGGGAGGATGTCAGTGTGAATTCCACTCACTCCTCCGCCATCTTGATTCCTCTTGATACTACATTGTTTTAATCCACTTTTAAACACAAAGTACATGAAAAATACGTTTTGTAATGTTATCACTCAAGAATCTTAATTTTATAAATGGAATACATCCATGTGTACAAAATCTAATAACTTTAACATGATTATAAACTAGGCCTGTTGAGACCACTACACATTGCCTCCTCCACCCAACAACAACAACAACAACAACAACAACAACAACAACAAATCCCTCAGAGACAAAGTCAAAGATTAAATCCTAAAAATACATCAGTGTTGCCGCTGGCTATCAATAGTATTGGGGGGTCAAGTGACACCCAAGAATGACCAACACTAAGCAATAGTTTCATAAGAGTATTATCTTATTAAAATGTCAGACCTCCCAGATCTAATCGTGTTGATTTTTACTACTTTTGGTACCCTATTTACTAAAACAAAACAAAAAATGTGCCTTTTATTGTATTCTAATTTGAAACACAAAATGGAAAACTTTCCAAATTAGTTATAATTACTTAGTTTCTTATCAAAAACTGCCAGCCACAATATATCTGCAGTGTTAAATAGCCCCCAATTCTCCAGCAATATGAAGCTCTATTTCCCCATGTAGTTCTAGGAAAGACAGTATGTGAACCATGCTGGTGGCAGCACCACTGGAGGCTCTCATGATGGTGTAGATCTGAAAACTGAATCATTGATATTGTTGTCAATGTCAGTTGTCTGACTCTCAATGTCATCGCAGGCTCTATTCCTGCATTTTGCTAGATCTGTCATTGCCACAGGGGTTTTAGGTACTGCATTGTTTGGGTGTTCATCACAGAGTTGCTGTTCTTTGATGGTATTAGAAAGAGAACACGACCGATTCTCTGTCCATGCATGCCACTTGATATGTAGAGTGGGCAGTACGGCAAGAACAAAATAGTTCTGGTGCATGCCACATGGACTGGATGAGAAAGTAGCAATCACACAGTTTAGATGTATTTGTTCTGTTTAGTTTGACAGCTACTTTAATTGTACACTCAGACATAAAATATTCTATATAGTACCCCCTTATCCACAAGGAATACATTAAAAAACTCCCAATGATGTCTAAAACCACAAATAGTACTGAACCCTATACATTCTATATTTTTTCCTCAAGCAACTTCAAAAAGTTTGACAACAAGGAAAAGAGAATGGTCTGGGTTTATTGTAGTTAGGAGCTGGGGCTGAGGTGAGGAGCTTGTATGATTTGTCTTTTGCTGGTACCTAAGGAGGGAGTATCCAAGCTTTTTGTATCAGTTTGCCAAAATGTGGAACATGAAGGAAAGAGGAAGGTGTAGGTTTAAAAGCTTTCAGCAAACAAACAAACAAACCAACAAACCAAATGATGTAGATTTCTTACTACATGGTTGCTAAAATTCATTTCCATGATTGTGCATTTGGTTATTTCTCTGTTTAGTCATTTAAGTTTTTGCTTGAGTTATTTTGAGGCCCTATTTTTAGGTATATAATCATTGATAATTTTTGTGTGTTCTTGGTTATGAAATGTCCTATTTATCTCTCTAATACTATTTGTCTGAAGTCTATTTTATCTGATATTAAAATATTGAGTTTTCTTATGCTTATTATTTGTCTTCATGATATACTTATTTCTTTCCATTTAATGTCAACCTATCCTTGACTTTATATTTAAAATAACTCTTATAAATAGCATTTAGCAGAGTTCTGTTTTTCTTCTATAAACTTCTCATCCTTGCTTTATAATTGAGTATTCAATCCAAAGCATTTAATATTTAATGTAATTAATAAAATGTTTAAAATATGCTTACTATTTCATTTGTTTATGCTTTCTTTTCATCTGTTTTTCTGTTTTTATCTTTTTTTACTTTGGACTATTTGGATATTTTTAATATTTCAGTTTATTTTAAATATTGGCTTTTTGGCTATATCTCATTTGCACGCACAGTCTTAGCTTTTCATTTTTCTCAAAATGTCTTAATGTTGCTTTCATTCTTAAGGTATCGTTTTAATGGAAATAAATTATGGAATTACCATGCTTTCATTTACAATTTGAGTATTTTTGTACTGTTGTCTTAGCTTTATTGTTTCTAATGGCTAGTTCAGGATTGTTTGAATTATTGTTGACCTTTATATGTAATATATCATTTTTCTCTAGGTGTTTTCAAAATTTCTTCATTGCCTTTAATTTTCAGCAGCTTGATCACATGCATTTAGCCATGGTTTTCTCTGAATTTATTATGTTGAAAACTCTTTGAGCATTTTTAATTTGTAAATGTATTTCTTTCACAAAATTTAGGACATTTCATCCATTGTTTCTTCAAATGTATTTTCTGCCTCAAACTTTCTCTTCTCAGAGTTTCTGCTGAAACTCCACAAATATATTTGTTGGACATTTTGATTTTGTCCCATGAGTCTTTGAGGCTATGTTTAATTTTTATCTCTCTGTTTTGCAGATATAATAATTTTTACCAATATATCTTTAGTTTCCTCATTTTCCTGCCATCTTCATTCTGTGTCAAGTACATCAATGAATTTTTTATTTTGGATATTTTAGTTTTCAGTTCTAAAATTTCCATTTTATTTATTTTTATAGTTTTTATTTATGTGCTATTCATGCCTATCTTTACATTCATTTTAGGGCTGTGTGTGTATGTGTGTGTGTGTGTGTGTGTGTGTGTGTGTTTAACTTTCTAAAATATACTTGTACAAGCTCTTGTAAAAACTCTGTCTTATAACTATTGCTTTTGAGTCTTCTTTGGGTACTTTTTCCTGTTGTGGTTTTGATAACTTTTCATTTGTTTGTTTTTTGCGTATCTGTTAACGGTGAATTATATTCTGGACATTGCAAATATTATATTTTGCAGACTTTAAGTCTTGTTATAACCCTCTAGAGACTGTAGTTTGTTTGTTTTTTTAATTTTAACCATTAATAAATCATTATGTTCGGACTGTAAATTTTGGCCCTTCTCTTCTAATCTATATCAATGCAAATCTCAAATTCCATTCTTTAATTCTTCACTATGTTGATTTGGATCTGTCCATTTATACTTAGTTCAAGGTCATTCTGAGTCTTATGTAGGTGGCTCAAGTCTTAGTTCAGTTCTCAAGGCCTTTATGATACAGGTTTAGGAATGTTCTACTCATGCATAGTTCATGGGCTAAGTATATGCTCATACCAGAATTAATTAGTATTGCCCTTTCTCTGGATCTCAGACTTCAGTGTTTTGCCTGTACCTTGTAGTTCATAGAGGTTCATTTTTCTGCTTCTTTCATCCAAAAAAGAAAACATGATTTCTTTGGAGATTTAGTCATACATAAAAAGAAAAATAGAGAAAAGCTCACCTCCAGTTTGGTGATTTCTACATGTTTTGTTTTCCAAGCAAAAGTTTCATACTTTTGTTTTCTTATTGGTATCCTCAGGTAGTTGTTTGCTTTCTAACATAATTTTTCTGGAGGTTTCTGTTTTTTCAATGGGATGACTTGTAGTAAACTTACCCCTCTAAGCCAATGTTAATTATGATATAGATAATTAGTACATATGACATTTGCTTCTGATTGTGTGTTATTTTGTTACTTTAAATGTTATGTTTCTCTATAAATATTAAAGTATAAAACTCATTCTGCTGGAAAAAAACCTTCAAATCATCTTCATTATCCATTTTTTTTTCTTCTGAATGGCTATCCTGTTTCATTTTAAACTCTCTTTTAATATCAAAGAAGCCATGCCATGCAGAAAAAGAAAAATAAAAGATGAATGCCTTAAACGGTCTAGCTTTCATTGTGAGTTAGTAATGAATTTATCTGATACATTTCAGTGATTGTGAATTCATAAGAAAGTCTTAACTATCATACATATAATTTTATTTCTTACTTTTACTTAAGAAGAGGTTCTACCTACATATACCAAATCAGAATTCATTCCTAGATATCTAGGTTTATGGAACCATTCAATTGAAACCATGGCAAAACATAGAAAACATACTTTAAAAATGCCCATTTTAAGATACAGATAGAGAAATCAAGATGGCAGAGGGGTAAATGGAAGTCAAACTGACATCCTCCCAGGACCAACTTGAAATTACAACTAAATTGTGGAGAAATCACCTGGAAGAAACAACTGAACAATAGCTAGAGAGGAGCCTTATAACCTTGGACAAACAGAAGAATCAGCTTTAGCACAACCTAACTGGTAAGGAGTGTGGTAGAGACTCGAGAAAACAGGTGGGGTGCCCAAGAGGTGGCAGTACCAGAAGGATATTGAAATGACCAATCGAATCCCCCTGAGAAGAGCAGAGTCTAAACCATAAGCAGGGATCTCCAGCCTACAGCACCAGGGTCCGAAAACACACAGATAACAATGATCTATGAAAAGTGGCAGGATTGCGCTCTGCAAGAGACAGGCAGCTGGAGATGCAAAGAGCCTTTTAAAGGGCCAATGCATAAATTTTTATTTGCAGCCACTTATCCTGGTCTCTGGCAAAGGTGGAGGCAGAGTGGGCTAGAGACCCCTGAGGAGAGACTGGGAAAAGAGGCTTTGGAGAGAGCTGAGAGATTAGCTGGAGGGATCCAAGTGCTGACTCCTCTCCCATATGGCAGCAGCCATCTTGCTCAGGCAGACCTCTCCCCTGAGTGGCAGCAGCGTGAGAGGATCCAACATCCCTGCCCCCAGGAGGGACTTTTCCCTGGCCCGGTGGTGCTAAAGCCTACAGCTGAGTACAGAGTGGCAGCCACAGATAGTAGACCCCTGGCTAAAAAGGGTGCAGAGTGGTCTAGAGGCACTTGAAGAGAGACTGGAGATGGAGGCTTTGAGTAGAGAACAGAGAGCAGCCAGTGGGATCCCAGTGCTGACTCCTCCCCCATATGGCAGCAGCCATCTGACTCAGGCAGACCACTCCCCTGAGCAAAAGTATGAGAGGACCCAATAACCCTGCTCCCAGGAGGGACCCTGCCCCCAGGAGGGACTCTGCCCCATCCTGTGGTGTCTAAGCCAGCCTGCTGAGTGCAGGGTGACTAGATTAACAACTGAAGGAGACAGCCAAGACAATAGATTCTTGGAAATCTTGAATAGACTGCCTAAGGTCACACAGGGTCATCATCTGACATCAGAGGCAGATTCAGAAAGAAAAAAACAGTGGTCTCCTACCATAGATGTTCAAACCACAAAGGCAGGAATTCAAGACACATCAACTTAAGAAGCAGAAGCAAAAGAGAAGAGTCTCACAAATAATGGGAAGACAAAGAAACACCCCCGAGTTGAAGGGAAAGGAGGAATCCCCACAAAGAGAACTAAATGAAATAGAGGCAAGTAAACTATCAGATACTGAGTTTAAAACAACAGTTCTAAGGAAACTCAATGAGTGCTGTGAGCTCAGAGAGAATTACAAAAACCTGCAGAGAAACTATGAGGAACTTACTGCAAACTATATCAGCACAAAAAAAGGACATAGAAACTATCAATAAGAGGCAAGAATAAATAAAGTATAACTTCTGAATTGAATACCACAGTACAAAGAATCAAAAGCAAGCTAGATGAAGCAGAGGAAGGAATCAGTGAGCTGGAGGATAAAGCAGAAAAAAGCTCCCAGAAAGAATAAGAAAATGAAAAGAAAAAACTCAAAAAGAATGAGGAGGTGTTTAGGGAAATGCAGGACATCCTGAAACATAATGATATCCGTGTAATAGGGATACCAGAAGGAAAAGAGGAGCAAAGGATAGAGAACCTGTTTGAAAAAGTAATGATGGAAAACTTCCCTAATTGGAGGACAGAAAAAGTCACACAAGTCCAGGAAGCAGAGGGTCCCATTCAAGACGAACCCAATGGGGCACTCCAAGACACATCATCATTACAATGGCAAATATAAAGACAAACAGGGAATCTTAAAGGAAGCAAGGGAGAAAGAGGTAGGAACATATAAGGGAGCCCCAATAAGGATAGAAGCTGACTTCTCAGCAAAATCACTCCAAGCCAAAAGGGAATGGCAAGAAATTTTCCAAGTCATGAAAAGCAAAGGTCTGCAACCAAGACTGCTCTACCCAGCAAGGCTCTCAATTAAAATGGAAGACAAAATAAGGAATTTCCCCAGACAAAGAAAGCTAAAAGAATACACCTCCACCAAACCAGCACTGCAAAATGTGCTAAAGGGACTGCTTTAAGAAGATGAAGAAAAAGAGTCTATGAAAACCCGGTTCCTTTCACAGTCGCCAATACTTGATATTACCAATATTTTTAATACTTATGAATCTGATTGTGACAATGATGTATTTTAATTGTTACTTTATTATTTGTTGAAACTAACCCTGTTTTTGTATATTTCTTGCCTATTTCTATTATTTTTTAAAAAGCTTTAAATGACTTTTTGGTAGTCTTTATCAATTTTTTGACTAAATGTCTGTAGAATTTTTTCCCTAAAAATATATTAAAAAATTAACACTTTTATAGATGTGTTGCAAATACTTTCCTATTCTATTACTTGTCCTTTAACTTTTTTATATGTATATTAGTGTAGTCTTAAATGTTTAATATAGTCAGATTGTCAATATTTTACTTTATAGCTTCTGGGTTTGAATATTTTACTTCAAGTCATGAAAGATATTATTTTGTATTTTCTCCTATAACTCTTTAGATTTTACATATTGATTTTTAACTCACCTGAATGTTGTATGAATGAAATAGCGCTCTATATTTGTTTTATTTCAAGTAATAGTTGTTCATGCACCTATTTGTTGAATAAGCCTTATTTTCCCCATTGATTTGAAATATCTATTTAATCAATATATTACATTGTTAGACAAATATATACATTTGATTCTGGAATGCTCATTTTATTTCAATGATCTACTTGATTATTTCTGTGCTGGTGTCATGTTGTCTTAATTCCTGAGACTTCATAATAGATTTAAATTTTTTGATATTATATAATGGATTTTGACATAAAAAAATAAATAAAATCGCGCTGCATTTTGAAAGAAAAAAGAAAGAAAGAAAGAAAGAAAGAAAGAAGAGAGAGAAAGAAAGAAAGAAAGAAAGAAAGAAAGAAAGAAAGAAAGAAAGAAAGAAAAAGAAAAACGGTGGAATTCCTACATCTTGTGACAACATGGATGGAACTAGAGAATATTATGAGAAATAAGCCAGTCTGCAAAAGGCAAATACCATATGATCTCACCTGTAAGTGGAATCTATTCAACAAAATAATCTAATGAACAAAATAAACCACAGGCATGGAAAGATGGAGCAGACTGAAAGTGACCAGAGGGTTGGGGAAGGAGGACAATGGTGGAAAGAAGAAGGGACTAGACAAAGAACATGTATGAATGACCCATGGACATGGACAACAGTTTGGGAATTTACTATGGGAGCAGGGTGGGGGGTGGGATGGGTGGAGGAGGGCAAAGGTGGAAAAATTGAGACAATTGTAATAGAATAAACATGATTTAAGAAAAATACAGACAGAGTAATTCAATAATATCAAATAAACAGATACCAAATTTCTTTATTTTTAAAAATTGTTTTACATATACAAAGCTCTGTCCAAAAAGTCCAGCCATTGTTAATATAATGAGAATGGTTTGCAGGACATTGATGTCACCTGATAACCAAGGAGATTGGACTGGAATGCACATCATGAACAATGATGACTTCACTGTATTAGTCAGTGGAACAATCATTGAGGGAGCATGTGTACTGTGTGGCTGTCACATTCAAAATGACTGAGCAAGTAAAGCAACAAATCTGCATCCGATTTTGCATTAAGCTTGAACATTCTTCTATGGAAACTTTTTGGATGATTCAGAAGGCCGCAGCTATGGGGAACTGGTGTTTGGCAGCTTCATCACAGCAACACTCTTTCTTGCTCATGCATCATGTCTTATGAAGAGCTTTCTGGTGAAACATCAAATCACCAGGTGACTCAGCCGCCCTAAAGCCCAAATTTGGCACCTTGTGACTTCTGGATTTTCTCAAAATTAAAATCACCTTTGAAAGGAAAGTGATTTCAGACCATTTAAGAGATTCATGAAAACATGATAGGGCAGCTGATGGTTACTGGGAGAACTATGAGAGGTCCCAAAGTGCCTACTTTGAAGAGGACTGAGGCATCATTGTGCTATACAATGTTTCTTGTATCTTGTTTCTTCTTCAGTCAATGCCTCAGGACAAACCTCATAACACACATCTGTGATACTTGGTGCCATCAAAACCTCAGCTTCTTATTCAAAAGGTAATAATAATAAAGCCCTGTGGGTACCTGGCCCCATATCAATTTACATGGCTGAATAAACCTTCCTGTGCACAACTCTTGATAAAGAATTTTAGGGTCTCTCAGTCTTTATAGTCACAATAATTAACCAAAAAATTTTGTTGTCACATAATTCTATATTAGCTAAGGGGGGAAGGGACATATCTGGACCATACCATCTACAAAATGACTCTTCATGTGATGAAATTCTAATGGTTTTCCTCAAACCTTTTTTCTTTAAACACTGTCAGGTTTTCTTCATGATCTCAATTTTTCCAATACTTTTCTCATGGTCATTTTTTCTACCACTGGACCCTTTTATTGATTGTTGAAGCACCCTATTGTTCTGGATTTTTGTAATTCTGGCACAATTTTAATCCTCTAAATCTGCCCCAACAAATGTTTCACAGATCTTGAATTTTATTTATCTCTAGTTTTTATAGGTTATGTCCCTATTGAAATATTCACTAAAATATCCACTCCCCCTTTCTTTGTCTCAGCAGAAATTCAATGCTGTTTAAACTATTCTTATAGGATCAAAATCAACTTGTGACTTAGAAGAAGAAAAAGGAAAAGAATAGTCATAAAACAACTACACTTGCAGTAGTTTGGTTGAATGTGTGCCAACCTGACTGAAATGCATGGCCTATGAATATATGCCTTGAATTTACTTTTCTCTCTGTAAGAAAACTTGAATTTAGCATGAGTTCTTCTAATAGAGATCTACTGCTATGAGGAGAGAAAGAGAATTGATTTGATTATGAAGTTATTAAATAAATGTACCTTAAGAATGCTCTTCACAATATAGAGAAAAAAGTTTTTGAATGGCTCTACATTCTGGCTCATGGTGGTGCTGAAACATAGACAAAGGTGGTAGAGAAATGAGTCTGTTAGCTCACAAAGCAGGCCAAAGAATATTTTTTGTCTGAAACATATACATAATTTGGTAGAGGTTTAATACAAACATCTGGCTTAGAATTCTATTTCACTTTAATTTGAATAAATAACCTAAGATGAGATTCAGTGTCAATGAGGTTAATACATTCATAAAAAGTCTAATATTAATATTTAAATCATTGCAGATTCCAGGATATCATAACAAGAAAAATAAAAATACTTCATACCTTTAAGAATCTTTAAACCTATAAAACCCTGGGTTGGCACTGCCATCTTAATTGACCTCTTCCAAGAAGGAGGAGGAAAGAAAAACAGCCTAAATATGAGTCAAGTTGGAACATCAGCCCAGACTTGGTTTTAACCGTAAGTTGTTAATTTAAATTACACGGAGACAATTTCATTACTTCATTTTGTCCATGTTATTTTCCTTCACAATTATATTCTGTACCTTCATTGAATAAATCAATACAATATGATACATTGCAAAAAAAGATCTGTTCCAAATTATAGTAGCATGAGAAATAGTCCCACAATTGGGAAACTTTTATGTTTCTTTCAGAAATAAAAATTTCTAGAGATACTTTTATAGGTTTTCAATTTATTATTTTATTGGAACAATGACTTCTGACTTTTAATTATTTGATCCCAAAATAATTTTACATTATTTAGATTAAAAATATAAAATAAGTATATATAAAAGATAAGTTTTTATTGATCATAATCAGTCTTTGAGATCATTTAGAGGAGTGGCTACATATTTTTTACTTCCTCATCTCCAGTGCCCACTACGTTGCCTAGAATAATGTAAAAAATGCTACACAAGTTATCAAGTAAATGTGTAAAAATGGTGATATTTTCTAATATAAAGAGTAATGATATTCTGAATTTAGAGTAAATCTAAAAGCAGTAATTAGGCTTGGAAAAATAAAAACTATGCATATATGCACAGCCCCTCCAAAAATAATTTATTTTTTTTCCTACGGTATAATGTCTAGTTATTTTTTTGTAGTCCAATTTGAACTCAGCCCAACAATGGTGACTTTCACAGTTTTAACCCACTGTGATTGATTTCTAATATAGCACAACTTCGACATAAATGTAATGAGGATAGATGACAAACAGGACACAAAGAATCCAGAATGGAGAAGTTGTCCCCCTGAGAGAGCACTTTCTTTCAGTTCCTCTTTCTTTTCTTCCTCACTCCTGCCCCTGTACTTCCTTAGAGGCAAATCTTTATGTATGTGACAAACTCAAACTGTTCAGCCAAAAAATCTTTTACTGCGATTCTTTTGTCTTCTCAAGGAGTACCAGGAAAAGGTCGCCAAGAAAAGACATCTACAACAGTTTCACTTAGCAATGAACATTTTTGAGAAAAAAAGAAATAAAATAAAAATCCTAAGGAGCATAGAGCCACGAAGTTGAAAACTATCATTTTTCTTACTTTAAAAGAATTCAAACCTGTGGAAGAACATCACTGACACCTTGAAACAGCATGTTTCTAGTGCCCTAGAAGATAGAGGACCCTTCAAAATTATATTATTTTGTGTTTAATGTTTCATGGTTAACCACATTCAAATGCTAAAGCCAGTTACTATTGGACCTCCTATCTAATGGAGAGGACAAATGATTTCTTTTTTTAGCATTTATTTTTAAAATTATTATTGTTTACTCTGTTACAGTTGCCCCAATTTCCTCCCTTTGCCCTCCTCCACCCAGACTACCTTCTGCTCCCACAGTCAATCCTTACACCTTTGTTCATGTCCATGGGTCATTCATACATGTTCTTTGACTAATCCATTTTACTTCTTTCTACCATCTCCTCCCTTCTGGCAGCGGTCCATCTGTTCCATGTTTCCATGTCTCTGGTTCTATTTTGCTCATTAATTTATTTTGTTTATTATATTCCTCTTATAAATGAGGTCATATGGTATTTGTCTTTCACAGACTGGCTTATTTCACTTAGCATAATAGTCTCCAGTTCCAACCATGTTGTCACAAAAGGTAGGAATTCCTTCCTTTTTTCTGCTGCATAGTATTCCATTGTGTAAATATATCACATTTGTTTAATCGACTCATCTACTGATGGGCACTTACATTGTTTCCAGCACTTGGCTATTGTAAATAGCACTGCTATGAACATAGGGGTGCATAAATTCTTCTGAATTGGTGTTTTGGGATTCTTAGGGTGTAATCCCAGCAGTGGACTTACTGGGTCAAAAGGCAGTTCCATTTTTAATTTTTTGAGGAAATTCTATACTGTTTTCCATTGTGGCTGTACCAGTCTGCATTCCCACCAACAGTGAACTAGGGTTCCCTTTTATCCACATCCTCACTAACACTTGTTTATTGATTTATTAATGATGGCCGCTCTGACAGCTGTGAGGTGATATCTCATTGTGGTTTTGATTTGCATCTCTTTGATGGCTAGTGGTGTTGAACATTTTTTTATATGTCTATGGACCATCTGTATGCCTTCTTTGGAGGAGTGTCTATTCAGGTCTTTGTTCATTTTTTAATTGGATTGTTTGTTTTCTTGAGAGACACTCCTATGCCTCACACAATGACAGAAAAAGAGGCTTGGACATACATTTTTATTGAATTAAAAGATGAAGATTTAGCTTTAAAGAAATTCATTGAGGAAAAAGAGAAGCAAGAATATTTGTGATCCTAGTACATGAAAGTAAAGTAAGTATATCAACCAAGAGTAATCATTGTAAAGTCTCTTCCTCATAGCTTTCTCCTCTATTATCCCAAGGTTTCTGCTATAGTAAACTATTTAGAACCATTAATGACAGAATATAAAGTGAGGATTGGCAAGATAGGTATAAGAAAACCATGAAGGTTCCTAATAACCTATAATTTTGTATAATTTATGTGGATGTTTCTTCATTGCTGAGTTAGTTATCACTTGCTTTCTCTTCTATGGTGTTGTTGTAGTTGTACTGACATGCTCTTGAATTATGCTTTGCAGTATGGAATATTGAAAACTTTTTGATAACCCTTTAATTTATATGATCATTCCAAATATAATTTTGGAGACTCAGCCATGTCTTTAACTAGTGCCTTCTTCCAAAAAGAGAATCTTATGAAACTCCAAAGTATTACATGTTTATATTTACTTTGCTATAAATGTCTTGTTTCCCCCCAGGAACATGAAGAGATTAAGATTTCAGGAGATGATCTGATTCAGACTTCCTAGCCAGAGATTTAGGATTTTATAAAGGCATGGGTTCTTCCCCTGATAACTGCTGTCCTTATCCAGCAAGTCATGCAAGCCAGAAGTCTAGGAGGAATGTTTTAAACTGCTGTGAGTTGACATTATAAAATACTTACTGCATACCAGGTCCTTTGTTAAATACTTTACATGAATGTTCTCATTTAACCACAGGGAGCTCTTACTACAGTCTAACAAGTATACATTAGCATTATCCCCAATTTACTCATGAAGACACTGAGACTGAATGAGGTTGGATGGTCGTTTGTGGTCCCAGGGCTAATAAGTGTCAGAGCCAGTTTCAAACACTGTCCTTTGTAATTTATCAGAACACTGACTCTTCTAAATACTGCACACCTAGTGTCTTCTTTCTGCTCCACCTCTCAATACTGCCACTTCAATCATGCCCCCGAACTTCATATTTTCCTTGATTATGCAATGGCCTCCATAATTGTTCTGCTATCACTGCCTCTACTCCTTTATAGAGCCAAACCATCTTCCCTATTATATGATCTTTCTAAAATACAATCATAGTCAATTCACTCTTTTTCTTGTAATCCCTTTATGAATTGCTATTACCCACAGAATAAATATCAAATCCTTATTCAATGATATTCTGAATCCTTCAATGACCAGCATTTCTGAGAAATATTGTAGCTGGCAGTGTCCCAGCCATAGTCTCTCATGTTTATGCTGTGGGTATCTGGTGAACACTTTTGTCTATTGGCAGGCACATTTCTTCAGTAACAGATGGCCTGAGATCTCTGCTCTCTAGGAACACTTAATACTGGGGACAGAGTACTAACCAATTGAGGTAGATGTTTTTACCTGAAAAGTTTTAACATGTGAGACAGAGAGAGATGCGTTGAAATCCTAAGATCTATATAGAAGGCATTTAGTAGAAGCAATCAAATATAAGGGACTAAAGGGAAGCTATGAACAGGAGAGAGAATACGGTCAGTAGTTGCTTTCTAGGAGACAAATTGCAAAGGCAAAGACAAACTGAACCCTAAGAGAGTAGCAGACTATAAAGTCAGCTCTCATATCTTGACTGTTGTTCAGCTACTTGAATCCTGTTATTCATCTGCTTAAGATGGTTTCTTGCACTCTCTGACGTCTCTTTGTGTTTGTTTTTTATTCCTTAATGTATTTTTAATATAAATCCCAATTGCTTAATACATTTTCTTAGATAGTTATGCTTATTATTAATAATTGGATGCATGCCAATCTGTCCAGACTCAACCACTGCTACACTTTTCAATCACCAGTGGTCCTCATACCTTGGGGATTTTTCTGAACACATTTGGCTCTCTTGTGATGCTCTTTTGTTGAACTTCCCATTCCACTGCCTTCATTTATCTTCGAAATACTGTTTAAACATTTCTTGCTCCTCTTGCCACCCTCTGATACAATCCAGTGTTTTGTTGTTGTGCTCCAGAGATACACCTAACATTGTCTCTAAATTGTAAACACTTTGAAGAAAAAGATTATGTCATTCATATATATTTATATATGAATGATACACACAATTTTTATGTAATAGGTGCTTCATATTTGATAAAAAAAGGAAAGAAGGTAAGAAGATAGGTAAGAAGGAAGGACAGAGGGAAGGAAGGAAAAGGAAGGAAGGAAGGAAGGAAGGAAGGAAGGAAGGAAGGAAGAAAAAGGAGGGGACATTAGGAAATTGGGATAGTTATTCATTTAAAATCACTGACAACATATGCCTGAATCTTGGTTTTCCTCTCCTTTTTTTCCTGAAGCTGAAGTGGATAAAGTAGAACCTTAAATAAGCTCAACTGTATGAAAGTAAATGAAATGTATCATAAAAGCCAAGTAAACTTTTCAAAGAAAAGAGAAATTGATAGAATTATGAGTCAGGTGTATGTCATTATGTGTTCTGAGTCTCTCTGATTCCAGTGATTTAAATTTAATCTCTGGGCTCCTAACCAAAGTTTCAGAGAAGTATCCTATTACATTTTTCTTAGGTCAATGAATACAGACGTGCAGTAAAGATGTTTCCTTACTCAAACAGACCTGCTTTATGAGACAAGGCTCATATAGGCAAATTTAGTAGTATTTTTAAGCAAGCCTGAAGAAATCATCTTGCTGATTTTTGACCTTTGCAAAGTGGATTGATGAATGTTTCCAAGATTTCCTGGTTCTATTTCTTTCCTGGAATCTTAGAAACGATGTGTGATGTGTGATTGTAGTATGTACAAAAAAGCCACAGCTCTTGCCCTGAAATGACTTAAAGTATAAACTTGATTATCTGCACCCTTTTAATTTCACTAAAGATCACAAGGAAAGTCATGGAGACTCCAGTGTAGCACTGAGAATATAGAAAGTCATTTGGTCATGTGCAGACAACATAGTGGTACTGTAGTCTTCCCATAAACTGGAAGTGTTCTGGTCAAATTAGAACATTGATTGCAATTTGTCTTCCAAACAAGTGCTACTGATCAACTATTCTAAAATTAAAATTATGTTTGTGAAATGGCCAGTCGTAGGCAGGATTTCAGCCCAAATGATCAGCGCCCCCTGATGTCTCATCTGTGAATATGTTACATTACATGGCAAAATGTACTTTGCAGATGGAAGTAAATTTATAGAAGTTAAGGTTGGGGGATTATCCAATATAACGTAGATGTGAATCCCACAAACATAAGCAGAGAATTTCCCCTGCTGAAGTAAAGAGGCAAAAGAAGTGTACTACAGAAAAGGCAGGAGAGATACAAAGCACCAAAAGGACTTAACCTGTAACTACTGACTTTAAAATTATTGGAAGATGCAAAGAATGTGACTAGAAGCTGAGAAAGAATCCCAGATACTCAGCAAGAAAACAGGGACCTCTGTTTTACAACAACATGGGGCCAAATTCTGTCAGTAACCAGAATGAGCCTGGAAATGGATTCTTCCCTAGAGCCTGGAAATAAATGAATTATTGCTCATACTTTGATTTTGGCTTTTTTAAAACTGGAAGCACAAAATGTAGTACAGTCCAATGGATAATAAATAGGTGTTGTTTTAAGGTGCTAAATTTGTAGTAATTTAACATTACATCAATAGAAAATGCATACATGACCATACCTATTTTGGTGAGCTATAGTCAGTGATCCTTTACCACAAGTTAACACTGTCAAATCAAATGACAGGTGAATCTTTTCTAGTCACTTTAACTCAGAGGTTAGATGATCTACGTGCATTTACAGAAATTTTATTTTTAAAATTTTGTTATTTCTGTGTGTTGTTTTTAAATATCTAAGCAGACATTTGGTTACATGTGTTTGAAAATTTTCCAAGTTAACATCACCACAGTCATACACTGTGACTTGAAATTTGGTAATATAAATGTTCATTCTTTGAAAGAGGATTGTATCTCCCTACCCAAAACTTCCTTGGCACATCTCCAAGTGGCGGTCGGTTGGCCTCCTATTCAGGCATATGGATTATTGATAAAGCATATGGGTCTGTCCTTGATATGCAGTTTAATTTAAAAGCTACGCTCCATGTAAAGTGTGAGGGAAAATAACCCCAAACCCCCTGCTGATCAATACTGATAAAATGTAAAGTGAGGGAAACATTATTTATCAAAAATTAGCTGAAAGATATGCAGCATCCATTCTTCCAGATAACCTAAACATATCTTTCTTGATGTATTCATTAATTAATTCAAGTTTGTTTTCTATTCAACATTTACAATGAGATGAGACATTGTTTGTGGCTCTTGAGATCTGTCAATGAACAAAACACACACACACCCTGCCCTCATGAAGCAATCTGGATAATATACAAATACACTAAAAACCATATCAGTTAATGGTAAGTTTTCCAAAAACCAATGAAACATAGAGAAGAGAGTGCTGGTGGCAAGAGAGGTGAGTATGTAAGCAAAGCTTCTCCAAAAATGTAGCTTTTGATAAGGAACCTGAATGGTGTTCATGCAGGAGAAGAACGCACAAGTAGGGAGAATGGTTAGTGCAAAAACTCTAAGGCAGGGCTATGTTTGGCATGTTCAAGAGGAAAAAGGACTCATGGACATAGACATTTTGGTGATTGGCAGGCAGGGAGTATAAGAGGAATAAATGGTAATGGAAAAATACAATAAAAAATAGAAACAGTAAGGTGGTCAACATAGCTAAAACGAAGTGAGTTTAGGAATGAGGTTGAAGGTTGAGGAGAATAACAGAAGCCATCCCACGTATGGCTATTTAGGCCACTTGCAGAAACCTGGGTTCTATTTAAAACTAATAGAAACCAATGGAAGGTTTTAAACAAGGTACTGAAATGATCTGAGTTATTTATCAAATGAATCACTTCAACTACTAAGCAGAGAACAAATATAATGAGGAAAATATGGAAGGGTTCTTGAAGAAAGGTAATGGTAGCTTAGTCTAAGTTTGTGGTAATAAAGGTAATGAGAAGTGGTCCAATTCAAGACATCTTGGAAGGGAGGTATAATAGAAATTTTTCATGTGTAATATAAAAAAGAAAGAGAGGAATTAAGAATAATTCTAAGGTAATGGTCTTAACAAAAGAAATAAAGGACTTTCTTTCTTTAGTATGAACTGGAGGAGAAAGCCGATACTGAAGATAAAATTTTTTCCTTTTGGCATGTTAAATTTGAGGTGTTTATTGAGTATCTCAGTGAAAATATTGAGTCTGAAGCTAAAGAAAGAAGCCCATGTTATATGTGTTTTAGGGCCATTCATGTAAAGATGATTATTTAAAGTCACCAGGCTGAATGAGATCACCAATGGAGTGACAGTAAACAGACAAGGGGAGAATTTCATTGGCCAAGTTCTTTGATAAAGATCCAGCAAAGCAGTCATAGAAAGAGTGGCTTTATCAGAAGCATGTTCATGTTATGTAGAGTTATTGTCAATGACTTGAGCTTTAATATTACACTGTTGGTGGATAATGGTTGAAATTCCAGTACTGTTCTTTTTGAGGCCTCATGAATGGATGTTCTTTCTGGTCCTGGAACTATACATAGTTGTTTCTTCTGAAAACTATTTTATTATACTATGGAGACTATGAATCGCAATATAGTTTGGAACTCCCCCTTTACACTTGCTTCTGAAAACAGAGTTTAATTTACTAGACACTCCCAGTAAATGTAAAGTTCCTTAGGGAACACATTTCATGTACTGATCTCACATCTGCCTTATCTTATCTTTCCTACTTACTTTTTCTTTTATCTTCGTTCTATCCCCTAAACCATGTAATCTTTAATTTTACTTTATTACATTGCAAGTTTACATATATAATTTCAATACCTCTTTTCTGCAATGAGTAAAAACAATAATAGATATTATAAATGGGTAAGAGAGGAGAGCTAGCTAGCTAGATAGATGATAGGTAGATTTTAGATTTAAACGCATTACGAGTCACATATTACAGTTTTAGTGGCGTTTTGCATGAACTGTGTTATATGGAATACCTTACAACATAATGCCACCAGGCCTGGGTGTGTGAGTAGTGAAGAAACTCTCCTCAGGCCAATTCAGTCTATTCTGTGCATTACAGCAAGACAAATGCAAGTTACAGGCCATAGCCCTCTTTTCTATACAATTATCTACTTGCCTTTATTTTCTCTACACACATTGAAATCTGAAAACTAGGCTGAAATAAACATTAGGGAAGTTTCTATAGTGAGTTTAGCTTCCTCTGAGCCATGTGCAAATGAGCTTATTTTATACACATATATTTATATAAAATCTGCTCTCATAATACACATTGGTCAAAATGCCTTTGTTTCAAAAGAAGAAATCGTACACTCACTCTACCAGAAAGTTCTAACAGCTATATTTCACTGTATGTTCAAACAAACAAAGGAGACAAAAAGAGAAACTAAAGATTATTTTTAATGATAACAGGCCAAAACCTCACCTCAGAAACACATACACATGTACATTGAACTGTACACATGTTGCAGGGAGGCTCTTTCCCACTTGAGATGAAATTATTTTTCAAACAATTGCCATCAAGTCTTAAATTAAGAGGAACTTTTTTTTTCTGGGCTTTTTTATAATACATTAAAGTGGAGCTGGGAAGTTAGAATTGTTAAAAACTTGTCTTTGCCTTCCACTAAGTTTGTTGCATCTCACATTTAAATTTTGTCTTAGTTGTGCATTCTTTAAACCTCCCCATTTATAAGGTATACATTTTATGCAAAAGGTAGGGTTGGGGAAGAAAGAGGAGGATCATGTGTAACTCCTCATTGTGGGCAAATTCCTGAATGCCTCTTACCCCATAAATAGTCAAAAGTACTCTTTGATCAAATAGTTATCTAACTCTTGGGAAGAATTCAGACTGTCATACATTTAGAGTAATCTTTTTAGAAAAACCTTAAGGATGAGAATTTTTGTATCTTGACCAGGTCATTCAGGTCACCATTATAATCATAAGATGCTTAAGTGCATATCGCTAATAAAGCAGAAATCATTTATCCTTAGGGTATCGGCCCCCCCTGCAAAGATCCTTGTTATCTGCAAGCAGCTTGGGGAAATTATTTCCTTAAGTCTAACACGGGCAGGCATTCTTTTTATGATACTTTACTGGCAGAGAGAAGCAGCCTCAATGAACCAACTTCTTGCCAGGAGTACTGCACACACACCTACCACCTTGAGCCTTATTTCCACACCCAATGATGATGATAATTTTAGGAACTGGGAATTATAAACTCTTGCTTGGCAGCCTTTTCAAATTATGAGTGATAAATCAAACTTGGTGTGCTTGCCAGCAAAAAGTTCTTTCTTATCTGAGTAAATATATGAGGGTGGATCTGCAACAGGCAAAGCAATTTGGTTAGAATGTCATGATGGGTGCAGTGGGTGGGCTTTTGTACTGTTGTATTGCTTTCCTCATTTTGGCTTTTAGCTCACACTTATTTGTCCACAAGCAGTGTTAGCTGGCTTTTCCCTCTATAGTACATTTTCTTATCTTTTATAACCTCTTTTCTTTAGGTTACCCACTGACCAATGAGAAATAAAAGAAACATTTTCTAAGCAAATCTACAATCAGCTATTCCTCGCCATACATAGATGTAGAAGATTGCAAGTATGAAGCAATGTTTTTCAGTCCTCCTGATTTCACAACTGTGTAAATCCCCATATTTCTTCCCCTTTACATTGGGCTCTCATTTGGGTGCTAACGGTTTGCATTCTTAAATGCCACCTGTTGAAAATAAGTCTCATGACTTTTATTTGCAAATTTTGGTTCATCCTGGTTTAGCTGTGCGCAGCAATCTGATTTCACATCACTTAGCAATAACTTTTATTAGTCACTCCACCCAACAGCCATATGATGTCAGGAACTTCATTTCTTCCTCTGTCCTGATCCCTCCCTCTCATATTCATTCTCTCACCCTCTCTCCACATAGGAACACACACGTACCCACTTATTAGCACTTGAATTATTTCAGTAACTGTTTACATGCATCCCCAAATCTTCCATAGAACACAAAACAGCAAGTATTTGAAAAGATAGTTATTCTTCTCTGTGGACAGGAACAGCTGAAGCATAGAAAAATAGAGCTATTTTTTGAATTAAAGATTGACTGTTTTAGAAACAAATCACATCAAAGTCAGGGGCTTCTAGTCCTCATTGTATGACTTTGAGCACCTCATGGATTCTCTGCCAGCCTCAGTGGTCTCTTTGGTTAAAATGAGGCAAGTAGACAACTTTCACAGTGTCTCTCAGGCATATCATTGCACAGTTATTTTTCCAAGGGCACGTGTGAGATAAGTGAGGGATGTCTGGGGACCTCACTTTGCCAGCCCCCAAACACAATGCTTTTCTGTAGCTCGCACAGTCTCTGATAATGAACCTGCAGAGAAGAGGGGCAAGGTTGCAAGTTTCCCCAAAACCTGCTTTGCATACCTAAGATACACACACTACTGGAAAGTTAACTTTGTTAAAAAAATTTTTGTAAAGTTATTTAAGGTTTAATTCTTCCTGTTACTGTTGAAAATTCACTTTCTATGCTCATTTGGTCAATGAATAGTTTTAAAGGGAAAATGAACAGCAGCATTTTGTTTTTGCTCTGCAGGGTTTATATGATAAATTTCAGCCATGTAAAATGTACAAACAGCTTAGTGCTTCATACGGTTATGGGGAACCAGGAATTCCTGAACGGGGCAGGGCAGGATGTCCTTCTCTCGTGCTCACTGAGTCACAGAAGATGAACGCCTTTTCAGGGCTTCTGTAGTTGTGATTTCAGTCAAGTTCCAGTGGCTCTGAACCACTTCTCTAAATCTGAATGAAGAAGCAGCAACAGGGACTGTGTGAAATATGCTAAAATGCATTTTGATTAAGTGCTGAAAGTGGCATTTGCAGTGAATTCTTAAACTTGACCCTGTCATTGAAACTTACAGCGTACAGAGAGCAGCAAATCCTAAAAAATAGGATGCAACTCCCCAACACAAATCCTGTCCTGCGCCCAGGTAGCAGTTTAACCCATTTGTATTAACTCAGAATTTACTTCATTTAGCACCTCTGCCTTCTGGTCAGCCATCTCTGAGTCTTTGGAAAGGCAGGCCTTACTTACACGGAGCATGCGCCTTTTACAAGCATTGTGACAAGATTGTGTTTCGGTTCCAAAGGGTTAATCCCAAAGTGAATTCTTCACATGTGTAATTTAATACTTCATAACTGCTGAAAATTGGAGTCCACATAATTTATTTTCTTTGGTCGGGCACATTTGCCTCATGCTTGGCTGGGGCTGACTTCAGAGAGACACACCTAAAGCTCTCAAGTGTCCCAAGTGGCCTATGTCAGTTGTACAGAAGGATTGTGGTACTTGGCCAGGGCCCAAGGATTAGGTGTTCCTGAGAAGGTTTCTTTGGCTCTACAAAGCCCTAGGATGTCATGGGAATAGGCTGCACTCCCTTTTCCCCCTTGAAGGCCACATATCAACGGGGTATCTAACCACTCAGAGACAGGCTTTACACAAAGGTATACATTAAAATAAATAGAACATGCAACCAGAAAGACCCGAAAGAGAGGGAGGAATTGCTAAGTGGAGACAGGAAACAATTGCTTCATTGTTGAAACCACGATCTTAGAATTGCAGAGTGCAGCTCCATCTACAGGACTATTTGTAAAGCTGGAGTTTTTTGCTTAAAAGGCAGGACGGAACTTTACATGGCATTTTTATCCAGCTCATTTTGCACGGACTTCACCCAACTCACAAAAACCCGACTTTTTACTGAAAAAATAATTGTTCCTCTTTGATGAGAGGGATTGAGAGAGCGGCAGAGAGATAATAAGTGAGCAGGGAGAGCTGTTGGACGGTGCTTTCATTTAGCTCCTTTTTCTTACTTTGGCAGTAAATATTCTTCTCATCCTTGCAATACTCATTTCATCTCTTTCCTTCCTTTTCAACAACTTCCTCTCATTTGGTTTCCTCTCATTATTCCTTGGATTGGGAAGGGGGCCTGTGTATTTTTCCCATTCAAACAAACTAAAAGGCTGTGTTTGTTTGAACACCGTTCTTGTACTTCCTGGCAAGCTTTTGACTTTAAAGAAGGTTCAGGTTTTTAGGTTTAAAGAAGCTGAAAAACTTTAAAGTAATAATTGAAGCCAACTCTGTGCACATTTACCTCTTTTTTCCCCTTCTTTAGTTTAAAAACCTTGCTTGCCAATGCAGTGGCTGCTGTCTGATGCTATTTCAACAGGAGACCTGGATTTCAGGACAAGATCCAGGCCATAGGGGAGACTTGATGGCTTGGGGAATTAGTAATGGGATTTGGAGCCCTTCATTTCTAGGTCACTGGTTTGAAGAGAGCCCAGGTCAGTAATGACTGAAAGTTGTTACCGCCCGATGTCTGCTCTTTCCTTACTGATCTGAGGTGGCCCGCCGCTCTGTCCCCGAGTGCCTATGGCACATCTGTGCTAATGGCATTCATTGACAATTTGGCTGTTAGAACATAAGCCTACATGTGACACAGACCACCTCTGCCATGTGCAGAAACGGTGTCCACAGCTCTATCTGGGCTGCCTTTTCGGGGGATGATGCACAGAAAGAGAAAGTGATAGAGCTAGTTGGCCTGACAATTCTGGGACCTGGTTAATCTATCCTCTTGCACCCTAAGTCTCCTAGGCATTGTATCCTCAGCCACACAAAGAGTAAGTCAAGGGAGGAGTAGCAGGCCGCAGAGGGCCAGCCTTCCAAATACTTCACATGCGTGTGTTCTGCAGATGGATTTAAAAGATCTGGATTGGGAGCTGTTTTTTTTTGTTTTGTTTTTCAATTTCTAGTGCAAGATAATCATGGCCCTTTTACAATAATGCATTTTTGGATCCCAAATTTGTGCTTGTTGACTTCTGGGAAAAGGGAGCTCTTTCTTGGGCTTACGCTAGGAAAGTGTATGAAAAAGAAATTACCACTTTCTCTCTTCTCTTTGCTTTATGAGAAGAGAAACACTTGCTGAAAGAGGATAGACACGAGTGGAGACTGTCCCCTTCAGCCACAATCCCCATCTCTGCTTTCAGAGTGGACTTGTTATAGAGCTCTCTGCATTTACAGACAGAGGGGAGCCAGCTTCTTGGTGGGTATGAGGCTGCTGGAAAGGTGCTAAAGACTCTACAGAGTTTCTCATCCATTCCTGGACCAAGAGCTGCTGCCCACATTTGCCTGGCTCTCAGCCTCTCTGGGAGTACAGCTTTCCTCTCCTATGTGGAGACGAGGACCACTCCTAAGAAAGATTCACATATTTAAAACCAAGTAAGAAATTACAATCACATAAAGACCCATCTATATCAGACATATTTACAGTTCCCTGTCAGACACGTAGGTTTTTAACAGCATTGATTTTTAGTAACAGACCAATTACAGGTGCTTACCACATTCTAAGGTGCTGCATGAGAAGTTTTAATTGCAGAGTTCTGTTAAAGAGGACAGCGGAAAACACAGCATACTGTTCCCGTTTGTTGCTGATTTACTACTTCCTCCTTCTCTTTCGTTCCTCCTGGACAGCCGTTGTTTGCTTGTTATTGCTTTTTCTTGTTTTTCTTTATAATTTTTATTTTGCTTCTCAGAACTTTTGCCTACTTTTACTCTTTCATTTTCTTATCTTCTTTAAGAAAAATTGTCTTCTACATTTTTTTTTCTAGGAATATAGAAAAGCACTGTAGCTGAGGGAAGGAATTTTATTTATTTATTTTATTTATTTCTCCACTCTTATCCTTCAGGCCACCAAGCTCTGCATTTGACTTTGGGTGAGTAAGTCAGCAAAGGTAGTTTCCCAGAAGATCCCAATTCACAGCAGACTCTAATCACTTCCCACACCACCTGCAGGGCCTGAGCCAGTGTATCTTTGTATGCTGTCCATTTTCTGCCTTTTTTTTTTTGTTTTAAGAAGAATCCAAACAGTAACTGATTTTGTTATTCTAATAATCATAGAACTTTCGAGTTAAATGGAGACCTAATTGCCAATTTCTTCACCAATTTCTTTAGAGAGAGAGAGATGAGATCTGCCTGAACACCCCCTTTTTTAAAAATTAGATTTATTGGGTAAATGCCTTTGAAGAACTGTTTCCTCCAGTTATAGGCACCCTGTTCCATGTTTATTTAAAATCTCACACAAGTCAGGAAATGGATCTGTAGCAGTGAACTAAATTGCCTTTATGGAGTATGGGATCAAGTGAAGAACAGCACTCCAAAATATAACACTTTGACATATCTTAAGGTCTAGGCACTTAAACAGCGAATGCAGGGAGGGGCTTCCTCTGAACTTTCCTTACATGTCTAGGGAAACTCAGTTCCTTCCAAAAGGAACTCAGTCCTCCTCAGGAGTTTCATCAACCAAGGAAGGTTGACTCTTGTCACAGGAGAGAAGACTAGAAGGCAATACCATACCCAAACAACTTGGTCACAAACTGTTATATCTCCCATGTACTCTTCTAAGGGCCCGTTCATTCTTCCTAGAAATCATTTTCTCTCCCCCAAGTGGCCTGCATTTCTCTTTCCCCTTCTTGATTAAGATGGCATTTAAGTCTAAATTCTAAGCCACCTCCTACCTTAAGGCTTACATTTCCCCCCTGGGTATCTCTCATGTATATATGAAGTATACATGTTAATAAACTTGTGCGTTTTTCTTTTGGTTTGTGTTCTATTACAGTGGTCTCAGTCAAGAACTCAAAAGGATAGAGGGAATTTTTTATTCCTTCCCAACACAATACTAGAAGAATCAACAAATAATTGCAAAGGTATTAAATGTTAACAAACATTGTCTGCTACCATCTTCCCTAGGTTAAACCAAAACTCACATGCCATTAACATTGATTCATGCCCTCACCTGCGTGCTGAAATTTCACAAAAAAATTTTTTTCTCCCCACCAAAGCTCTAGGGACACTAAATGATTTACTGCACACTCCAGAGATCCTATTTCTTTAACTCCCACCCACGTCCTGAGACATTGACAGGAGGTGACTACTCCACAGATGCCTAGACCTAATAGGAATGTCAGCTGCGGTCATGATGGTAAAACTTTGGACCTAGAAGAAATGCCCCTGAACTTGCAGTGACTATTAATACCCAAACTATCACTTCCATATTTGAAGAGAAAATGAGATCAACTTTGCAAGATTTCAAGTGAGAAAAAAATGATATGAAATATCTGCAGCTATGGCTCTGTTTCCTCCACCCATTTTTTCCCCCTTTGCATCTTTAAATTGTTGTGAAGTCTCTAATTTTGCAAGATTTCTTTATGGAAAAATTTGGTAAGTAACATGGGATCTTGAAACCTGTAAAAGTTTGATGGAATAGTTTAACATAATAATTTGTAACCCTAGAAATGTACCAAAAAAACTCATAAATGTGATTAAGTGATGATCTATAGGGAACAGGGGGACCATAAGTAGAAAAAATGACTTATCAATGTGTAAATTTTTTATTGATTTTTGAATCCCTGAACATGTTAACTATTCACAAATGATATAATGTTTAAAAATGATTTTAAGATTGTTACTACTACTTTAATAACGGTAAAAAAAAACTAAAACAAAAAAATAGATAAAAATATTTTTTCTTAGCCTTTAATTTTGAAAGAGTATAACAATATCCTCCGAAGAAATTAACAGAACTTTTAAGCTTGGCTTATTGTATCCAACCCAAACTGCTCCCTGGGCAAACAGAATTAATTATACAGTTTGTAGTCAAAATCATGATGGAAAGAAACAAAAACATTTTTAAAAGAAGCCAAAAAACAAACTATGAGTCTATAATGTGAGAAACTTCTAAAGTCTCAAACCAGCTTTCTTGTACTAAGGATGTAGTTTGTAGGGAAAAATAGGTTCAAGGAGAAAGGGATCCTTTCACACGTCTTCCCTCTTGTCTTCTCCTTTGCCTTGACAGAGGATTCGAGAAGTGGAATTACAGTTCCTAAGTCTTTTTCAGATTTTTTTTCAGACGGTAGTGCTAATATCTGAAAAATGTTACAAATAAATAGTGCGTGACAAATAAAATTTTCTGTATATATTGTAGCGGCTAATAATAACACATCGGTGTTACATATTCCTGAGTTCTACCCCTGCTTGTCACTTACAAAGCAAATTGCTAAACATTTTTATGTCTCAGTTTCTTTACTTAATAAATGGATGGTGATAGATTGTATACATCAGGGCTGTTATATAAGTAAAATTCTATATTATAGGTTCTTAGCAAAATGTTCATCACATACTAAGTGCTCAATAAACGTTAGCTATTATTTTGTTACTTCTCAGGATTATAATAATTATCATTACATTTTCATATATCATTGTGGTCAGTCTTAACATCTTAAGTTATAATTCTTTCATGATGTCCTACACAGTTGGGCTGTGGTCTTTTCACCTGCCCAACAATCATCCTTTGGCTTTAGGTATCAGCATAACCACTCAGTCACTGTCTTTCTGTACAGTTCTGCAGGGCTGAACCCAGCACCCAGTTACAGATGTGTACTCAGAACCAGGACTGGCTAATCAGAATAGTCCAATGTTCTGGCAACAATAATTGATCCAAAGATAAACATGAGACCTAAGTCTGGCCAATGGGATTTAATTCTGGGCTACTTAAAACTTTTGTGAGTTTTCTTTACCTTGTCGCTTAACTTTATATTAAGCAATTGTAAGTCTGAGGTTTCTGGGTGCCACCAGGAGGTATTATTGATGGGTTTGGGCCACTGGGGACCCCACTAAGAGGCTACTCTTGCTCTTCTGTTACACTTTTCCCTAAGAAGCCAAGGAGATGTGTTCTACCGAAGCCCACATCTTGCCTTCTATACCATGTTTTTGGTTATAACCCCTGGAATTTTCTGCCAAAAAGCTTCCTGTCAGCTTCCAGGATCTGTAATAGCCTGTTCCATCTTTGGGGAATGGGTAAAGGACTTCAGGCCAGAGGCCCTCATTTTACAGGTGCTACCAGAGTATTTTGCAGACCCTGCAAGTGTCTGCAACATGCCTAGGGACACCAATTGCAGAAAATGTTCCTGATAGCAAAACCAACAAAGAGGAAATCAGAGTCAAAAACTAAGACAGAGATCCTATGAGCTCCTCTGAGTCCTAGACACAGTTGTATGTGAAACAAGTCTGACCCTTAGACTTCTGAATTCCTGAACCAATAAGAGTTTGGGTATTTATATTGTCATTTGTAACTGAGAGAGTTCTCTTTTGAGTCATTTTCCTTGCTCCTATATCCTGCATTGATATCCTTTAATATGCAATTGTTTATTACTTGTAACATTCAGAAATTTATTATGTTCTCTCTTTATTGAATGCAGAAGAGGTTTTTTTTTTTTTTTTTTTTTCTTTCCCAACTAGATTTCTGAGGACATTTGAGAGCTATGCAAGAAGACAGGATTTGGACTCACTCTGATTAGACTGTGTGACCATGAATAAGGTAGTTAACATTTCTAATCACCCATTTCTTCATCTGTAAAATGGAAACAAGGTTATTTTAAAGTTCTAGGATTTCTAGACACTACATGAGATAATTAATTTAAAATCTTAGTACACACTAGGTATTCAGTGAATTTTCTTATCACTTCTTTGAGTTCAGAAGGTATAGAATTTAAGGCCTAACTGCTGCTTAAACTAACAGAAATACAACTCAACTAACTTAATAGGATCAGTTTATATTTCTAACAGCATTAGAGTGTTGCTTGGGGAAAGGTAGAGCTATGCCTAGATAATTTGGTGGCAGGGACTCAAAAACCTCTTCTCTATCCTCTGTTGATGTCTAATCTCTATATCATTCTTTCTTCTGTCTACAGTTAGGCTCTTTCTCTTTCTCATGTCTCCTGTAAGGTATAAAGCCATCAATAGGCCATCAATGTTTGCATCTCCTCTGATCAAGAGGGCATCCAAACTGAGCTGGGATTTCTTATTCTTATCTCAGATTCCTAGAAAAAAAATCTGATTTCCTTAACTTTTCCCAATCAAATGTGGTTCAGGCAATAGGCAAAAATTGTATTGACTTGATACCTTCCAGAGTGAGGGAAAGGAGAATTACTGAGATAAGAGGGCAGGATTCCATTAAGGAGAGATATCAATCTTGCAAAACAAGTGGCATTTGACTATAGGATTAGTTTTCGTTTTTCTAGTTCATTCTGAGTCGTCATCATTGTGAACAAAATGTTGAGTGAACGTTAGTGACCAATTATTTCTTTTGTTGAACTTCTAGAATGGATTTACAAAAGAGGACCTAAATTGTTTTCTATTGTTACATACCAGGGGGTTAGCAGTGAGATCTGACCTCTTAGTCCCTTAATATAATCCCAAGAATATTTAACTGAAATATTTATCAGGGTTTCTTCTTTAAAAGTGACCATGTCAATCTTTAGTATATGGCTGTTATAATGTTGACATGGACACATTATGTATGAAAAATGGTTAGCTCAACATTTGCAGTGACTGATTTCCATGCATTAATAATCTGACCATTTAATTAAAATATAATGTCAGAAGGTCCCAATCCACAACTCAGAATGACCTAGAGAGTGTCCTGTCATTGAGAGGTAGGAAGGGATAAGAAAGTATATAGCTCAGAGACAGGTTGGTTACTTTTCCATCTGTGTTTGCCTTAATATAACTAAACCCTAAGTGAATCCTAGCCCAGCTCCCACACGGTAGGATTTAAGATTTATCCATGGTGATTTTTTGTTCTTTTGTTTTTTAAAATGTGTTTCCCAAATTCCCTGGGTTGTGAGTGCACTGCAATGGAATGGAAGCAAGCAAACACATGGGGAAGCCACTGGCACTGCTTCGGCTCCTGAAAAGACACCATCACCACAATGTGCCGGACTCAAACTCTGAAGGCAGATTTCTACATTAATGTAACCCAGAGACTCAACTTCACAAGAGGGACATGCTGGCTCAGGAATGTGTAATGAAAAGTTTTCTTCTTCAGCTCACTTCCTACTTTACAAAGACACTTATCAAAAAAGCATTCCAAATTGGAATTAGTTAGTGATCCAGGCTTCCACAGCCCAGGGACAAGAAGAGATTTCTTAATTGCACTAGCAGGGGCTTGGTTTCTATTCTTAATGCTGCTGGGTAATGTGGTTACATTCATAGTGTGTCCTGTTTCTCCACAGGCAAGGCCTTTGATTCATGGTGGGGTAAAGGGGAAAGGGGGGGGGGGGGGTCTCTCAAGTTTGCTCTTCCTGAATAGACGTAAGTCTTGTATTGTTCTGTGTCTTAGATTGACCTGTATTTAAAAAATACAATTATTTTAAAAAGGAATAACTTGATAGGAATTTGGAATTCTCTTTATTTCCTTTTCAGTGAATCTCACTACCCATCCCTCTTTGAAAGTAGTTCAAATTGAGGCTTCCAGGCTATCCTGAGGTAGAAACACAGGGGCATGTCATAATATCCACACCAAAGAGAAATTTTCTTTCAGGAGTGCATTTCTGAAAATGGGAAATCTCAGTGTACCTTTCATTGCCAATACGAATACCATTTATGTGCTTATTTTTTAGAGAGGAAGACTAAGTGTTAGGAGTCGGTTTTGAATAATCTCTCTTTACATCAAAGTTATTTGTTCTGAACTACTGTAAATTCTTATAAAAGCCCATGTCCTGTGATATTATTTGATTTATAACTTTCGGCTATCTTCAATATCCAAAAAAGTATAACAAAACACATTGTTTAGTGAGAAAATGCATATTTCATTTTGATTGAATTATTTGGTGAGTTAAATAAAGTCCCTAAATCCTTTAACTATTTAAACTGCTCAGTTTTAAAAAAATATATGAATTGAGCATAAACAATAAAGTATTTAAAAGTGGATATAAAAATATTAATTGACCTACTGTGAGGCAAAAATAACAGCATCATGAAGTTATGGACACTATTCAAAAAATTACTTTTGATTAAGCCATTTATTTTCAGTTATTAAAATACCTGGTTTATATGGCAATAGTATATTGAAGAAAACAAAAACCAAAAAATCAATTTAAATTCTTACTCATTTCCTGGTCATCCTACTAAGAAAGAAGAAGCCATACATCCTTATAACACAGCACGAAACAAAACAAAATTTTGTCTTTTTGGCAATTCTGATTAACTCTGTCAAAGAAGGGTTAGACAAGAAGGTTGTTTTTTGGCAAGGGTGCTATGGAAGGGAAAAGTGGCTGAAACTTTGCATCATTGCATTTATATCTGGTCAAGCTGTCTTATCACAATTCAAACTTCATCCTGGGAAACTGCTCTTTCTTTGGTACCTTTTCTGCCAGAATTCAACTCTAACAACAAAAGTTTATAAACAATGAAAATTCCAGCTGGTTGACATCAGCGTCACGAAACTTTCTCTTCACACTGATACAAATATTTACTCTGAGCTCTGGCAAATCTTTTCTTGCCCATGTCACCCTTAATCATACATTTTTCCTTGATTGAGTTATGCTTTCCAGTACGTGATTTGCTCTGGTTTACTTTTTAACACATCCCAGAGGCTTCGTCAAAATCAACACTGGGCAGGCCATGTCATTTGGTAGCTGCCAAACATGTTATTGAGAAGAAATTTGGCAAATATCAAAACAGTCTTTTCTAACTGCTCTAATAAATGTGTTTGTTCTTTTTGACCACCATTTACATTTAGGTCCCTCGTATCATAAAGTGATGAGCTAGGAAAGTAAGCAGAGATGCACTCAACTCCCTTTAATCCATTCCCTTGAGGTAGCGTGCTGATTTCTCTTCCAGGCACCTTATTGCAAAGAAGTTTAAAACTTAAAAGGTTTCATCAATGACTCCTTATTTCCTTCAAGAAGACACAAGGGTTATTTTCAAAAGGTTAAAACAACAGATTGATGTACTCTGTAACTGTAGTAAAGTCTGCTAGAACAAATATTTGCCACTCCAAAGTGACTTGTGGAGGATTTAGTACAAAATATTGCAAATATTTCTATAAAGCTTCCCTTTTCAGAATAAAATGTTTGGGTTCTCTGCACTGGGTGCTTGCAAAATCCTTATAAAGTTCATTAATAAAGCACAATACAGGGGAGTTTTCCTCTCAATGATGAAATATTTGGTTTAAAAGATTGTGATGTCTTACCTGCACAAAATATGAATAATTATTTCAATTGCATCAGTTTATGCTTATATTGCACTAACATGTCAGAAAAATCTAGTCATCATACAAAAGCTATATATGTAACATGTGTCACTACACTACTTCCTTTGGGAATAACATGAAGTAAGCTGTGTGAGCTAAGCAATCCTTTTTTTTTCCCCCCGGATCAGTTTAAAAATACATCTCAAAAATGAGATGGAATTCCCACCCCTGGGACATTCACAGTTATTATTTCTGTTACCATTATTGCTGTTTTCCCTGCTGTCCCCAGGGGATATATACACATACCCCCATATACACAAGCACACTCACTTGTACACACAATACTAGAATGTTTTACTCTTCCCCTTTGCCAGCCTTCAGATTTATCTATCTGTAGGTTTATACATTGATTTGTAACCAAATCTACCTAATGTGATTATAATTAGATAAACATATTTGAAGACCATGGTCAATAATTATTGTACTCTCAGGTGTAATCAATATATTTGAGAACTTACAATTTGATAAGATATTCTTCTCAGTTCCAGTAAAAGTAGTAGTATTTCTTGCACATGAAAGCTCATTATCAATTCTTTTATATCACAAGGAGTTCATTTAGTGTAGAGAAGTGAAAAGAACAATTTCAGAATCAGCCTAAAGGAGTTAGAGCAATTTCTTTAATTCTTAGCCTGACCTGTTGACAGAAAAGCAAGAAAAGAAAACCATGTGCTGGTCTCATTGCTAAAGATCAATCTCCACCAGAGTGAAAGAAGGAATTATCCCACTTTTCAGGCAAAAGAGAAGATGACTCTGGAAGTTTCACTAAATCACGCTGGGGAATTTAACTGGTGAATGGCAATTTGAGATTCAAACCTAGGTGGGTTTGACAAGTAGCAGGTGTTCTTTACATTGCCTGGTGGGTCCCAATGTAGTGACCCAGAGAGCCAGGATCAACCACATATTCACAGCGTCTTACCTGCCGTAAATCATGGGGAAGATTTAAGTGAAATGAATGAACATTTAGGGATTAAACTCGTATTTATTGGAATATATTATTAAGCTTACTTTGTGGGGAGTTAGTTGGAAATAAAATTTGAAATGGGGTAAGCTATGTTTTCCATCTGTAGAACTCCAGGGTACTAAACTGTAGATAGCATAGTGGCAAAAGAGGTGGCTCTGGAATCTTATACTAGCTCTGTCCTAAGCTGTTCTAATTTTATCTTCTTGGATTTACTAGTAATTTGTATATAATTTTACTTGGAGAAGGGTTTATATTACTAAAAATAACATTTTAAACCCAAGAATCTTTATGACCAAAATCTTGAAATATGTTAAAAATATTTTAGAATACTTTTTTGATCAAGAGCATGGTTTCATAACGTTGTAATTTTTGCATGTCACCTAAATTTCCATAGAGTCAAGACATCTAGTCAGTGATAAGACTAGTACTCTGTACAAACATGGTATATGCTTAAATTTCCAAGTAGTAAGAAAGTATAAATTACTACACACACACACAAACACACATACGAGGTCTGTCCAGAAAAAGTTAAGCCGTTGTTACCATAATGAGAATGGTTGGCACATCATTGTTGTAACTTGGAAGTCAAGGAGAGTGGACTGGAATGTGCATGTGTGAACAATGACAACTTCACTGTACCAGTCAGTGAGGGTGGTAGATGCTGTTGAGTGAGCATGTGTACTGTGTGGCCATTGCATTCAAAATGACTGAGTGAGTAGAACAACAAATCTTCATCAAATTTTGCATTAAGCTTGAACACTACTCTGCAGGAAATATTCTGGTGTTTCAGAAGGCTTTCAGGGACAATGCAATGAGTACAGCATAAGTGAAAACGTGACACAAACACTTCAAAGGTGGTTGAGACTCAGTTGAAAGTGATCCACAATCTGGAAGGCCTGCACAAGCAGAACACTTGAGAACGTTGAATATGAATGGGCTGCAATCAAAAAAGATTGGTGCCCCAGGTGACTCAGCACCCCTGCAGCCCAGATTTGGCACCCTGCAACTTCAGGTTTTTCCCCAAACTAAAATCATCTTCGAAAGGGAAGACATTTCAGACTGTCAATGAGATTCAGGAAAATACAGGGCAGCTGATTGTTATTCCAACAAAGGATTTTGCAGAGTGCTTTGAACAGTGGAAAGAGACTCTGGGAGAACTGTATGAGGTCACAAGGTGCCTACTTTGAAGGGGACTGAGGTAACATTGTCCTATGCACAATGTTTCTTGTATCTTGTGTCTTCTTCATTAAATGTCTCTTTTTCATAGTGCATGCCTGGATAGTTTCTGAACAGACATTGTGTATGTAGGCATGTGCAATAGATCTGTCCCTGAAAATAATGTATATAAATGTCCTTCGTAAATACTGTGCTTGTATAAGGAATCATATTCATAATTTGAAGGGTAGTTTTCTAAGCATTTAGATTTTTATAGATTGTATACAGATATTGCCAGCAGGATAGTAGTTCTTTTTTATCTAATTTTAATCTATACAGTTTACTGTAAACAGAAAAATATTGTTTTGTGATTTCAGTTGTTTTTAGATTTTTTCAGGGCAGTGTTTACAACATGATAATATGTCTGGTTAGATCTATTAAACTCGAACGTCCAGGAGTGGGGAGCAGTCATTTGTACTACAAAATTATGTTCAGAAACTTTAGAATAATCAATCCTATTTGAAGCCAACGATTTGGCCTATTTAACTTTGAGACGTGAAAAGCTTGCCCTATCCCAAGAAGGCCATGTCACGTATTAATAAAGCTTTCCAATTATTGTAAACACACCTTAAGCCAATCTGAATCATGATGCTTTCTGAGAAGAAAATAAAGTGAGGCTGGGAAGAAGAAAGCAGTGTGGCAGTACTGTTGCCATTTCCATGAGTCTAAATGAATGGTAAGTCAGCCATCGATTCTGACACACATGGTGGTTCTATGTTTCCTCTTACTCATCTTTGAATTCCCAGCCCTTCACCTGACATATTTTGGGTGCTCAGGACTTGTGTGTTGCTTATAAAATATAACTAATGAGGGCATCATCCAAATTCAGTGGTAAGAAACTCTCATCAGCAGTCCAGTTTTTGTGTCCCTTCCATTTAACCCAATCACTTCTTAATTTTAAGACATTAGTGTAATCTGCTTTTACTTTAGATTCCTTGGTAGCATTTTGCTCTCTTCCTCCAACTCCACTTTTGATCTCTTCCTATAGTTCCCATTTCTTAATGATTCCCTTCTTGATCTTCTTTCACAGGCACAGTCAATCAATTATCCACTCCCTCCTCAACTTCCCAGAAGACTATGAATCCTTAGAGTATAGAAGCTCTCCTGATGCCGTTCCCAGACCGTGACCATGCTGGCAAAGCTTCTGCTCCCATGTGGCTGCATGCTTCATGACGAGAGCTACTAAAATGCAGGCAAGCACAAAGTCTTAATTGCTTGCTAGTGGGCACTCAGCCAGTAAGCTGTTAGCAGAATGAAACCCAATCTTAAAGAAAAAGTGCTGAACCCCTGCGCTGGATCACCCAGCCCCATATGGAATGCATGTGTTTTTTGAGGAGATTTGGGCATGATGATCTTTTTTTCCACTCTTGCATGGATATGTCAATCTATGGGTGGCTAGAACATTTTATTTTTAATGTAATAATCCTGGCTGCAGACAACTTCAAGAAACAACTCTGCACCTCCTCTCTCAGCTTATGGCATGGACAATTACTATATCCTTAATTTTTCTCTCTGAAAAGACTACCGTCAATGTTCTTTCCCGCAAAATTGATAGTTTTAAGGATTTCTCCTTAAAAGGATTTTGAGATTGTCACTGCCTGGTTCTGGTGTTTGTTAAACAGTCTTTGCTAATTAACCTCCCGAAATCTCAGTTTACTTATCTTTATAATGGCAAAAGCAACAATGCCTTCCTGATATGCTGGCTATGAGGGTTCCATGTGATTAAAAGCTCTTGGCAGTGCCACAGATATTTATCGGACAAAAAGAAAATGTCCGATAAATATCATATCTTAATACTATTGTTAAAAATAATAGTCTAAAGCTTTCTCAAGGTATTAATATAACATAAATATTTGACACATGCGTGTTGGTGTTTGGGGGCCTCAGCTTTTTCTCTTTGATCTGTTATATAGAGTTACATTTTGAAATATTTCTCCAGCATCCTTTTTTCTAAAAAAAGTTTTAAAACCTATTTTCATGTTACAGGTAATGAAAAACTGGCAAACAAAACATAGAAAATATTGGTTTCTAGACTTGTCCTCTGAATTTTAATATCAAAATGCTAAGCTCCAAAACGTCAGCCTTGTACCCCCCTCTAAATCCTAGACTATTGCAAACTTTCCATTACTGTTATATGTGAGATAAGGTGAGCATGAACTTTGTTATCTCCTGCAATGCTTGAAAGAATGGGATGGTCAAATCAATCATTAAAACTTAGAGCATTAGGATAAGTTTGCATTTCACTTTGAATAACTTTTCTTCCTCAAAGCTTGTAGTAATCTTTTGTCACACTTCTGTCTGGAAAGGATTGTTCCCAACAACCCAGGGTTGAATCCATCAGTAACAAAGCTCTCTTTGACATTTCTCTCAGAGGTTTTAAATATCTTAGTGCAAATAGGATACCTGGTGACCAACCTTGACATCCCACAATTCCCCAAGGAGCATAAAGATTAAAATCTTCCTAGGATATATTTTTCGTTTTCTATAATAATAAATTAAAACTCCAGAGAAGCAATGCCAGTGGTTTCTGTTGTCAGTTTCTATAATATTAGTTTATTTGTTGATGTAGCAGTTTTTAGTACAGATAGACTACATCCCAGAACTCTCATTAATATCAGTGGTTCATGCATATAAGTACTATATCAAACATTAAAAATTACCTTTGTCATTTTCTTGATAAACAATAAGAGGCAGATTTGATGAGAAAGGCATTATCCATATGGTAATTAGATATATTCAAAAATCAGGGTAGGTCATTTAAATTGCTAAGTTCAATAAAATGCCATTAAAGATATCTTATTCCCTTTCTCCCCAGCCAATTCTAAACCTAGGAAGGGGTTACCAAGAAAGCCTGAATAGTGTCTTGTTTAACTTTGAATCAGATATGAAACCATTTATTTCTGCAAAAAATGGTAAGAATTAATTAATATTAATCTATAATCACATTGATGGGAAAATTAATGGAAATTTTAATAAAAATATAACCTTAACAGGATTTGAAGTTGTCCTTTAAAATATAAAGCCAACACTTTATCCACTAAGCAACTGGTCCTCTACTACCAGCTGATGAATCCATAAAAATTAGCTAAAGGATGATTCTTTTGTTCTCTATGCATAAGAGAAGCATTCTAGGAACTAAAAAGAAGAAAGCATTAAAATTAAATTTAGAAATTGACCAAGCTTATTCAATATTTTTATATTTTTAGAATATACAATTGTTTAGGGAATTAAGGTATTATTCCCTCAAACAGATCTTATTTTCTTTCCTAACCTATCAGGGCTTTGACTTATATTTTTTACACTTATAGTTTCAGAGAAGACTTGATAATACTAAATAGGTCAGATTATTTTGGATACTTAAATTTTGAGAACTACAAAATGACAGGTAGATGTTTGGTCCATTAAAATAATTTTGTTTAAGGAAAAATTGTATATATGCTGAAAATTAATACAATTAAAATCATAATTACAATGTTAACATATTTCTGAAATAGTCACTTTCACTTTACTTATTATATTTGTAATAATAATTAATATTATCATAATATTTAGCATACTAACCCATATATACTAAAATTTATAGTAACTGAGTGAAAGGTAAAACTTTTTCAATACTTGTTGAATGCTTATAACATTAGATGCTTTGCATTATATACAATATAATGCTATGTATAATATAAACTATTATTTTGCCATTGTATTCATTTAGTGCTTATCAATATTTCAATGCCAATACTGAATGATAAAAGCTACTTTTCCTGGCATTATATCAGACAGAAATGCTTATCAGAGAACACTTCTTCATGGCTTCAGAATAATGATATCTTGGCTTTATAGTGATAACCCTAACACAAACAAAATATCCTGAAATCCCTTTTAAATTATCAAAGAAAAAATAACATGAGAAAAAATATGGTAATAAGCAGATTTTTATTGTATCCTAGTAATCTGAAAATTGATAATTCATGTATATTTGGTTATTCTCTGCAAAGCAGAATTTTTGATTAATCAAAACAATGAATCCCTGACTATATCAAATGACAGAATTGACGGTCCTAGCATGATAATTAGACCTACATGTGGGCATTCAGAATGATGCAGAAACAGGGATTCTAACTTCTCATGCATTTATTATTACAATTCAAGTCATATTTATAATCAGTGATGTAGTAAATAATCTTGTCCCTTCCTTTCTTCCAAATACCTGATTTCTTGGAAGCAGCCTCTGTTTTGAAAGCATAAGGGGATGGGAAAAGTAACTGAAATCCCACTCACTGTAGGAAGGAGTGGCTTTTGTCATGAAGTGTTCTTCAGTCTAGATGTTCTTCTTAAAATGGGGTAGAAATTAGCCCTGAGCTGCTGGCCTTCAGGAGACTGTGGCCCACTGGGAAACTGTAGGGGCCAATTACCCTCCTCAACAGACACTTGAGACCTTTCTCTTAAAGATGCCCCCTTGTATTGTTTGTCTCTTAATATCTCCTATTTAATTTTCTTGCTGTAAATATAAGATGTGTGAAATAATATTGCAGATGCAAAGTGCTTGCAGACTGTATCCATGAAGGATAAGGGTCTAGTCAAGGAACAGGTACAAATTACCCATGGGCATGGACACCAGGGTGGGTGCATTGACTGTGGAGGTGGGGGGTTGGCAGCATCGGGGAGAGCAATGGGGGAAGATCAAGACAACAGTAATAGAACAATAAAAATGACTGCAAAGTTAAACATACAAATGAACAAATGCAGGTGAGATATACTATGGGGGAAAAATGTACAATTTGTGTCTGGAAACTAATAAAACGCTAATATTGACAAAGCCAAGCAAAACAATTTATTTGGTTAAAAGAGTATGTATATATTGAAGAGTTCACTCCTTTATATCAGTGATTTTCAAGCAGGAGACGTAGTTGGTTATTACAATTCTCTATGGATCGGATCCCAGCTCGTAGCCAGTAGAGGCCAACGATACCGCTATACATCCTACAAGGTGCGATGCAATTCCCACAACAAAGAATGATCCAACACAAAAAACATCAATACCACTGAGGCTGAGAAAGCCTGCTTTATACACAGTGAATTTTTGTTCAATCCCCCTTAAGGTAACTCATCTTCAATTTCTGAGTCATTTCTTTCTCAACTCGATTTAAATGAAGAATATACACACACACACACACACACACACACACACACACACATATATAGTACAGTACAGTCCTTCACACTGAAAGAAGTTATGCACCACTTATTTTGAATGTGATATTGCTGTGTCTAAGAGTACACAAAAGTCCCAGAAACAGTTCAGTGTTCACCACTGTCAGCACTCTACCACAGGCAGTGCTTCTGCTGCAGTCTGATATGGATAATAATGGTGGAGTGTTCTTGCTGTCTTGACTGTAGTCATTACTGTGATGTTATTTTAGGACTAAGTAGTGTTTATCCATTGGACCATAAAAGTGTGTCATGTAAATACAGGTTTTAGAACACACAATAGTCTGTCCATGGGTAGAAATATGCAGGAAAAAAACCTCATAAAATGCTCTTTAATAGTATTTTCTGGGCATGTGAAGTAATTCTTTTTCAAAGTTAAATCACTTGGAAAAAAGGGGCTTCTCTTTTCAAAGACCCTGTAAGTAATTACACTGCATTATACATCATTCATATGTCAATGCAAATTTTGTTTTTAAATGGAAGGAATTTTGAATGACAGGGTACCAAACAAATGTCCAACATTAACCAAACCTTTTATTTATTTATTTACTCTCACCTGAATTGCCTTTGAAATTGAATTGGGGGTAAAGGGTTAGTATTTATGTAGCCAGCAACCTCATATTTGACAATTTATCCTAGAATTAAATTCTGAACATCAGAATATCTTACAGAAAAGAAATTTCAAATGACGACCTTCACACATAAAAAATCTTAACAGTTGAGACATATTTCTTAGTAAATATTTTATTTATATTGACAGCAAAAGAAATAAAATAGGAATTATAAAGGGCCAAAATGGTGTTTAGAAATTCTATATTTTGAATCACATGTGCGAGTCTATACCTAGAAGTATGTAATTATGTTGTTAGGAGCTTGAAATATATGCTTTATTGAGTTTTCTTTTTCATTGCTATAACAGTGATGAACATTTTCATATTGAGATTGATTTATAATAATGACAGTTAGAGAATAAAATTTATAGTAATGTAAAATTAAACTATCCACATTGGACAGAGTGACTTGATGATACACAGAACAATCAGAGTTATTAAAATGGTGGGTGGCCTATATACCCTCAGATGCTTCTCAAAACAAATCATCCTGACAGTTAGGATGGACCCTTACAAAATTAAGTTTATATGCTTTCTAGTATTTAAAGACATTTTAACATTGAGAAACAATTGTAGAAAGTTACTGAAATTTTATGTTTAAAATAAAATAGCAAAATATTCATCGATGTTTATTAAAGTCATATTATTCTAACATTTGAAGAAATGTGGTAGAAGAGATCAGATAATAGGCAGGCAGATAGATAGATAGATAGATAGATAGATAGATTCTTTTTTCTTTTCCAGATCTCCCTCCATCATTTGAAAGATAGATTAAACCCACTCTGGTAAGTCAGTTTTACATTTTACTTCATTAACAAAGGTTCGAGTCAAACCAGCAACTGCTTCAAAATTATTACTCAATTCTATTACACGGGTGCTTAAACTGAAAAGAAAAAGTGATGTATCACTTTAGCTGAGTACAGAAACATACTCTTGATTTTCAAAAATATGGCCAGTTTCATGGATTTCTATAGCATGCATAAGTTTTAAACATGCATTGTTTCTTTGATTCTGTCACACAAGAGAAGATTACTGATAAGAATTTAGCCCAAGTCCTACTCAACAATATAATATCTTAATTTCTCCAAATAAAGCTTCTTTTATTAAAGAAAAATATGAGCCAGTGAGAGCTGAGATTGTAGGTTCTAAAGCAAGATAGTCTCTTTTAAATTCCAGTCTACAGCTTACTGCATCTTTAGACAAGTAGTAACCACCATGATTGAGTTTACTCATCTCTAAAATGATAGTATCAAGCCTCATAGGATTGTAACAAGGATTAAGTGATAATCTATGCATATAAAGAGTTGACAACAGTTTCTGGCATATAGCATCACTATAATCGAGTTAGTTGCTTTTGAAAATGTTCTTAATATTTTTTTCTTCATTTGAAGAAGAAATACACGATCCTTGAGTGGAGCTGTTGTTCATTTTGTATTTGTTATGTGTACAAGAGTAAGTACCACAGGCAACCTGGAGTCCATATATGAACATTTTTCATTACACTAATAAAAATACTAGCCTTTGCAAAGGGACTAAGATAATTAAATTTAGTATTAAAGTCCTAGTAAAAATTTCCAAAATAAACTTTAAAAAACATTCAGGGTTTTTATTTCCCAATATTTCTATATCATAGATTAGTTTTAACATGTAATAATTCACACAAGAGCAAGGGTATATAAAGGGAAAAACAAATATTTTCCACTTTATAAAGTTTAAGTTATGACAACATAAACAAATATTAGACTCATGTCTGTTTTCCTTGTGATTTATCAAATATGCGTTCTCTTTTCCATCAGTCTTTAATGAATAGTGCCTTACTATTAAATCGATAAGTCAGTTGGCCCAACTGAAAACTTATTTGAACAATATTGAGAATCCTGCTTTAATCCAATGTACATGGGGTAAGGTCTAATAGGGGAACTTTCATGACAGTGGAGGTTATTTTAAGATTTGCATTAAAGTTAAGCTGCTTTATCTCTAGGTAACAAATAGTATCCTAACAGCCAAAGCCTCACAGGCCCATCATTGGCATGATCTAATAATAATCCAGTCTCCTGTCAGCCTCTAAAACTTAATTTTATGCTACTTCTTCTTTTGCTCACTAACCTCCAGCCACACTAGCTATTTTTTGTTTCTTTCTTCTTTCTTTTTTTATTTTTTAAGACTTTATTTACTTATTTTTAGAGAGGGGAAGGAAGGAAGAAAGAGAGGGAGAGAAACACAAATGTGTGGTTACCTTTTGAGCGCCCCCTACTAGGGACCTGGCCCACAACCCAGGCTTTTCTCCTGACTGAGAACTGAACCAGTGACCTTTGTGGTTTGTAGGCCAGCGCTCAATCCACTAGGCCACACCAGCCAGGGCTACTTTTTGTTTCTTAAATGAATTCAATTCCTTTCCCCCAACCCTCAGCCATAGGGATCTAAAATAAATACTGTTTCAGGTTAGAATATTCCTTCTCCTTTTGACCTATTCAAGATCTCTCTATGGGGACATAATTGAACGGTTATTTCTCTCAACTTCTGAAATAGATTGTCTTCTCATTATATTATCTTATACTCTAATGTAACTTTTTTGTGTAGCATTAATTCAACATTATTATTCATCATTTTTTTCATGTCTTCTTCCCCAGTAGACCATGACCACCAGGAGGACTTGGACCTTTGCAATATGTTCATTTCTGTACCTCATTGATATAACATTAAGCCATCACTGAAACAAAATGTGTATTGATTAATTACCAGGGACAAAGTTCCATTCAATATGATCAAGACAAAGTATTGACCTGTTTCCATCCCACCTAGATTTTCCATTAGTCTCATCACTTTACTGGTGATACTCTCATGCATTTACTGGTTATGCCAGAAACCTGGAAGTCTTCCTTGATACCTTCTTTTTCCTTACCCTCCAATTCTGAACTATCAATAAGTCCTGTCATATTTATGCAATGTATATATGTCTACATCTATTCTCCACAGTTGCAATATTTATCATTCAGGGTTCCTCCAGGAAAGAGTGACCCACTCAAAATGGGTAATATGAACAAGTAACTTAATAAAATCATATTTAAGTGGTATGGTTCCACTTGCATGTGGAATAATTTTATACTTTTAACAATTTTTTATTGTTATTCAATTCCAGTTGTCCCAATATTGCACTCCCCCCTGTTGCTCTCCCCTGCCCCATCCACCACCTCACACTGCCACTCCCAGTCAGTCCTCACCCTGTTTTCCTTGTCCTTGAGTCCTTTATACATGTTTCTTGACTTGACCCTTTCCCTTTTTTCTCCCATTATTCCCCTCCCCCCACCCCTCTGGTCACTGTCAGTTTGTCCTTTATTTCCATGTCTCTGGTTCCATTTTCTCATTTATTTGTTTTGTTGATTAGGTTCCACTTATAGGTGAGATGATATGGTATTTGCCTTTCACCTCCGGGCTTATTTCACTTAGCATAATGCTCTCTAGCTCCATCCATGCTGTCACAGAGGGAAGGAGCTCATTATATTTCTGCTGCATAGTATTTCACTATGTAAATATACCACAGTTTTTTGACCCATTCATTTACTGATGTGCACTTATATTAAAAAAATGAATAAACAAAACATACAGACACAGAGGACATGCTATAATTGTCAAAGTGTGGGCACATGGGAGCATGGGTGAAAGAAAAAGTCAATATAGTTGTTTCTTATCTAAACTCATGACTAAAACCTAGTTTTGGATAAATAAATAAATATTATTAGTTTGTGTAAATCAACCGCAAATACTTCAGGACCCCATGACTAGGACTAACAGGAAGCTGTTGACATTGTAGGCGGAAGAGACAGGGGAAGAAACCCTTACTGGGTACTAGAAAAGATAGCTTCCTGGCAAGAGCTATCTGAGATAAGCCAGGACTTTTGATAGAAGAATGGAAAAGTCAAGGCAAGAAAGGAGCAGGGGAAGTAAATATTCAACCTCTTTCCTCTGTCACCCTACAGTCGCAGGCTGGTATCTCTCCTTACCTACTTCTGAAAAGAAGTTAGAAAACAAAGCAACCTCTTGATGTCATTTATGATCAGCAGCATTTTGGAGACTATAGGGCATGGACAGAGCAAACTAAAAGTAGTCTCTGTTTTATTTTTCTCCTAGCCTCTATCACTTCTCACCTGAATTATTACAAAAGTCTACTAACTGGTTTACTGGCTTTCTCTCTTATCAACACTTACCCTCAATCCATTCTCTACAAAACAGTCAGAGTTCTCTTCTTACAATGCACCGTGTATCAAATTTTTCTGCTTAAAATATATCTATTATTATTCATTTATTTATACTCCTAAACTCTTCATTTCAAAATTGTATAACTTCTATTATAAAGATTGATTTTCTTTATTTCTCTTTTAGGCTGGGTTCTGTGAACGCAGGCATTATCCATTTTCAAGTTTGAATTACCTATCAATGTGACTATTACATAATAAGTGTTAAATAAATATTAGATGAATTAATGAATTTTAGAAGATATGATTGTGTTTTTTAAAACTTCTCAGGTGATTCCAATATTCTAAATTTAAAAAAAGGAACTGCTGGAATAACTAATATCTAATGTTCTAGATTATAAAGAGAATGATTAGTAAAGTTAATACCCATTTAATTCAGTTATTATAAGATAATTTAGAACTCACAATGTGTTTTCTTGCTGAAAGCTGCCTAAGGTTTCTTTTTCTGTTTTTTTTTTTTTTTTGTCCTTTCATACATCACTTTAACCTTGATTAGGTCAACCAAGTAGTGGTCTCTTTTTAAAGCTCAAATATGAACTATATGAACTACATTATGGTGAACCAGTTCTCATTTAATTTTGCATTTGAAGAGAGAAAACATTTCCCAAGGAAGTTTTTTAATGCTGTCTCATTATCAGATACTATAGGAGAACAAATTCTTTTCTACAATTTAAACATTGAATATTTTTGTATATTTAAGAAATGCCGTAAGAATGAGGTCATTCCACTGAGTACTACAATGTTAAATGGCTTTTTGTTTCAGATGAGAGACCCTTGAATTTCCACATACCTGGCTCTGATATTTTTCCATTTCATTTTGGATAAATGTTCTTTTAATATCTTGTTTCTCATCTCATTTGAAATAAGGCGAATATTTTCTTATCTCTGTACAGATGTTTATATACATTTGATATGCATCTGCTTATTCTAATACCAAAGTAATTCCATCTCTGTGACACATTCTCTAACACTATTTTTGCTAATGAATGTTCATATTTTAAAATTTACTATTTTGGTAAATAAATAAATAAGTTAACTAATTACTATAGTATTTAGGGGCATGACAATTTCTCATGAACCTTAGTAATTTTTATGAAATTATTTCAATAAACTTCTGTGATAATTAAGTAATATATATATAAATGTGCATATGTATATATGTAAAGACAATTATATATAAGCATAGAGATAAATAATGTCTATATATTTTATTTTATTTCTCCACTTAGGAATGAAATGTAAGTAGAAATCTTCATTTATTATAAATAATTGTGCAAAGAGCAATTTACTAGACAAAGTTTAATATGATCCTCATATAATTTTGAAAAGGGAACTAGCTCTAACACCTGATCTTCGATATTATTGTTAATAGACTGCACTTCCCTGTGTCTGTGTGTATTAACATTCATCCTAAGTTGTGATCAAATATTTGTATTCAATATAATTATTCTTGTTAGAAGTTGCAAACCACAAAATATGTGTAAAGCTATAGTGGCATGTCTTTATTAGTAAATTTATAAAGCCTAGTGCATTTCTCTATTAGGGTCCCCAAAAGTTCAATTCTATGCTTAAATTAATACCACTAATATTTCCAGAAAATTTATGATCCCAAAACTTGATTTTTAAATTACCCAATTTCTTCCTCCTAAATGTGGTTGATATCAGTATCTTCTGTTGCTGTCCCCATTTACTCTACTGCATATTTAAGGGTTACATAATTTGGTTTTCTGAAGTTCCCAAATTGAATTAAAGTATACCCACCTAATATTTTAATATGATAATATTTTCTATAAAAGCAAGGTAATACTTTATGTCCACAGCATCTCTCACAATTTCTGGCACAGTTCTAAACATAAATAAATATTCAATAATTGCATACTTATTTACTCCAGATATTTATGCAATCCTGACTGATTATTAAGAAATATTATATAGTTCACTTAACAGTGCTGAAGGTGATAAACTAAAAACAAACCTTTGGCATTGCCTAAAGGGAAAAATTAATAATTATTTACTTAGGTGATCTATGTTGCTGGGTCTTTAGTTGGTGTTGGATGTGATCAATACCCCATGAGTGCTAATGGGAGTAATAAGGTTACTATCTTTCAGGTTGATTTTGTTAGTCAATAGTATCAATATCATGACTTCAAAATGAAAGGAACTAGAATCCTGAGGCCAGGTGCTGCAGGATATTTTGGAGTACAAAAAAATACTCCATCTTACCCTACCCACCTCTGCATCACATAAATTATGACTGATAGGGCAGCAGCCTCCAGAGAGAACACTGAAATCCATAATGTGAGGCCTTTGAATTTTTTTGTATTTTTGTTATCATAAACTTGATTATAATTTTAAATTACTGAACAAATATTTATTGAGTATTGCTGTATTAAGATTCAGTGTTAAAATTTTATGGGGTATACGATAGATGCAGAAAAAGCATTCGATAAAGTACAGCACCCATTTATGATCAAAACACTCAGCAAAATAGAAATAAATGGGGCATTCCTCAACATAATAAAGGCCATATATGAAAAACCTACAGCCATTATCATACTCAACGGGCAAAAACTGAAAGCTTTCTCACTAAGATCAGGAACACGACAAGGATGTCCGCTCTCACCGTTTCTTTTCAACATCGTATTGGAAGTCCTAGCCACAGCGGTCAGACAAGAGAAAGAGATAAAAGGCATCCAAATAGGAAAGGAGGAAGTAAAGCTATCATTGTTTGCAGATGACATGATAGTGTACATAGAGAACCCTGTAGACTCTACCAAAAAACTCCTCAACCTAATGAGTGAATTTGGCAAAACAGCAGGATACAAAGTCAACATTCAGAAATCAAAGGCATTTTTGTACACCAGCAATGCAATAGAAGAAGAAGAAATCAGGAAAAAAATACCATTCGATATAGCAAGAAGAAAAATAAAGTACCTAGGCATAAATTTAACCAAAGACGTAGAAGACCGGTACGCAGAAAACTATACAACATTGAAGAAAGAAATGAAGGAAGACACAAATAAATGAAAGCATATACCATGCTCATGGATTGGAACAATTAATATTATCAAAATGTCCATACTACCCAAAGCAATTTATAGATTCAACGCAATCCCTATTAAGATACCAATGACGTATTTCACAGAAATAGAACAGACATTTCAAAAATTTATATGGAACCATAAATGACCCTGAATAGCCTCAGCAATTTTGAGAAAGAAACATAAAGTAGGAGGTATCACAATACTGGGCATCAAACTCTACTACAAAGCCACTATACTCAAAACAATCTGGTACTGGCACAAGAACAGACCCATAGACCAGTGGAACAGAATAGAAAGCCCAGAAATAAGCCCAGGTCTCCATGGGCATCTAATATTTGACAAAGAAGGCAGAAGCATAAAATGGAGCAATAACAGCCTCTTCAACAAATGGTGTTGGGAGAGCTGGACAGCTACATGCAGAAAATTGAAATTGGATCATCAGCTGACACCATACACAAAAATACACTCAAGATGGATAAAAGACTTAAAATATAAGTTGCAACACCATCAAAATCCTAGAGGAGAACATCGGCAGGAAACTCTCAGATATCCCACGCAGCAATTTTTTCACTGATATGTCTCCTAAAGCAAGGGACATAAAAGAAAGAATAAACAAGTGGGACCTCATCAAAATAAGAAGCTTCTGCATGGCAAAAGAAAACATCAGCAAAATGAAAAGGGAGCCAACCATATGGGAAAATATATTTGCTAATGATACATCAGATAGAGGTTTGATTTCCAAGATATATAAAAAAATCACTTGACTCCACTCCCAGAAGACAAACGATCCAATCAAAAAATGGGCAAAGGACCTGGGCAGACGCATTTCCAAGGAGGGGATACAGAGGGCCCAGAGGCATCTGAAAGGATGCTCAGCATCACTAGCCATCAGAGAAATGCAGATCAAAACCGCCATGAGGTACCACCTCACACTGGTCAGAATGGCCATCAGAAACAGATCCACAAACAACAGGTGCTGGCGAGGCTGTGGAGAAAAGGGAACCCTAGTCCACTGTTGGTGGGAATGCAGACTGGTGCAGCCACTGTGGGAAGCAGTGTGGAATTTCCTCAAAAAGCTGAAAATGGAACTGCCTTTTGATCCAGTGATTTCCCGGCTGGGACTATACCCTAAGAACACCAAAACGCCAATACAAAAGAACCTATGCACCCCAATGTTCCTAGCAGCACAGTTGACAATAGCCAAGTGTTGGAAACAACCTAAATGCCCATCAGTAGATGATTGGATCAAAAAGTGATGGTACATATACACAATGGAATACTATGCAGCAGAGAGGAAAAAAGAACTACTAAACTTCACGACAGCATGGATGGAACTCAAGAGCATTATGCTAAGCGAAATAAGCCAGGGGGCGAAAGACAAATACCATATGATCTCACCTATAAGTGGAACCTAACCAATAATACAAAGATGCAAGGAAAATAAGACCAGCAACACTGAAAGGAAAAGAAATCAACAGAAACAAGAGGGAAGGGGGGTGGGTGGGGAAAAGGAAAGGAAGGGGAAAGTCAAGGAACATATAGCAAGGACTCATGGACAAAACCAAAGGGGAAGAGCTGAGGGAGGGTGGGAGAAAAGGAGGGAGGGAGCAAGGGAAAGTGGTGGGGGGTAGGCAGAGACAAATGTATTTGAAAAAAATAAATTAAAATAAAATTTAAAAAAATTTATGGGGTATAATATTTTTCTCAATTTTAAACATTTTGATATTAAAGATATTTGAAGGAAAAAACACTTTTATCCTTAACCTGATCTTTATAATGACTGGGTAATGAATATTGATGTTCTAAAGACATTGATATTCCATCTACATGGCATTTTATTGAAAAATTTTCATTACTGTTTTAGGTAATCTACTGTGTCTGTAAAATAAATGAAAATAATAGGTATTAGGGAAGAAAAACATTTATGAAACGTGCTAAACTCTAGAAGTTAACATTAATAATTATTAATGCTTGCATATCTGCAAGTCTTAAAAGGAAAAGTTTTTCCAATCATTATAAGATGATGCAGTGTTAATCTACATTTCAACAGGTATTTAAAGGCAATACTGGAACCGTCAAGGGCCTGCTCTTAACCTTGAGAGAAACCTGCAAAGGAATGCTGAGAGCTGCATTTTATGTGACATGAAAGCATTATTTTATCAAGAAAATGTTATTAGGTCCTCAGCCATTTGAACAGTTTGTATTGCAGATTTTCAGAAAGTTCCACAGATAGTGCATGGTGCTAGCACATTACCTATGTAAAATACCCCAACATATAAAATTAAGTAAGTGATCTGAATAAACAGTGTTTCCACTATTTCACTTGCCCCTATCTAGAAACTATAGCAAAGACTGAATCTTTGACTGAGAGGCACTCATATTTGAGAATACCAAATTAACAAATGAATTTGTAAAGAAAAAATAAAAGTACATGCTATATTATGTATAGATGTTTGTTAAAATCCTGCAGACTGGGAGGGTTACATCTTAAGCAACTTCTGAATTTTATTATGTAGTCTTCATAAAAGCACTAGTTTCCTGGTCTTGATATATTCCTTAAAATAAGAAAAGCTTTTCTGAGTCAACAAGGAATTTGTTTTATTCAGATAGCCTGAAATTCTACAAATTTAGGCATAAATGTGTCAAGATAAACTTTAACTTCACCTTATTATTTTCCACCCCATCTTTTCTCCTATTCTATCGCTTATTACAATGCACTACTAAAGTAGAGCTAGCTCATCACTGATAGTTGACAAGGTGGATTTGCACAATGAATGAGCAAATTTTACTATTTAAAAATTGAAATAGTTGACCATTTATTTTACCATGCATTATATAAAACCCAGAATCAATGCATTTAAAATACCTTAGTTACTGTTGCTTAGAAGTATAGGTAATATATAGGTGATATAAATATTTAATATTTTAAAAGAAGATTATTTAAGAAAATATTAAATAAATATTACTATAGGTGACATAGCTATGGGAAAAATAATGGAGGTGGAAGTGTCTAAAATTGTGGAGACACTGTCCATGGTACTCATTGTTCTCATTCACAAAGAAATGTAATCACATTTTGAATCCAGGTAGACCTGTCATCTTTTGAAGGATTCTACTATTTCTATAGAAATATCTTCAACCATCTCCAAATCAAGATATTTGCTACACCATTAAATCAACTGCTATGTGATATTAGGAAATAACACTAGTGAAATGTTTTGGGTTTTATCCTTTCCATTAGTAAAATCTGTTACTTCTTTTTTCTTTTTTTAAAAAATGTTTTATTTGTTTTTAGAGAGGAGAAGAGAGGGAGGAAGAGAAGGAAACATCAATGTGTGGTTGCATCTCATGCGCCCCCTGCTGGGGACCTGGCCTGCAACCCAGTCGTGTCCTATACTGAGAATTGAAGTGGCGACACTTTGGTTCACAGGCCGGCACTCAATCTACTGAGTCACACTAGCTAGGGCCGTTACTTCTTTTTTCTAAAGCATGTTCCTCTATATATGTTGTGCAGCTTTTCCTTTCTACCGTGGTTCTGAGATTTCATTTAAAGCCATTAATTATTCAAAAGTGCAAGTAGGAGGGATTTTATTTTGTATTATGTAAATGTGCATCATTATCTCATTCTCATTTTTCATAACATTCCATGATATATTCTGTGAATGGCTTCTATACAGATTAATTTTTGAAAAATACTCTTCTGCTGAATCTCATTAAACACTTTAACAGAATTGTCCATAGAACTTGCTATATTCCAGAGCCTATCTAAATACGTTGATTATCTAATTTCCATCATCTCCTTATACTAAGCCTCATAAATACAGGTGAGGAAACTGAGACAATAAAAAGTCAATTTGTCACTGTGGAAATCACACTCAGTCTCTTTTGAGAACAAATGACTTTTGCCACTACATTAAATTATTTTGATATACAAATCTGATATTAATGCATATGGTGAAACTTTTTATTTTATATTTTTCTTCAGCATATGTCATTATCAGTACTCTCTCATTTTGGAGTGCGTATTTCACTTGGTCCTGAGATGCCCTGCCCTATTAATTTCCTTTCTACTTTTTCAAAAATTATATTCTCTTTTACTGATTTATCTGCCTCTTATTGTTTCTATGAGTGAGCCTTGCACAAGATGACATAATTGACCTCTATCTACCCTCTGCATATTCATTCTTTTTCAGTTATTGAAAATCAACTCAACATCTAGGAAAATAGAATAAAGATATTATCAAAATATAGTTATTGTCCTTTACAGAGTCTGTAAAACCAATAATGTGTGACTAAGATGATCTTCACTAGCTTGGGTACAAAAACACATTCTATTTTTTCAAATTAAACAATTAGGTTCATATATGTTTAGTAGTAACTAGAGTTACTATTTTTCTTGTTTAGCTGTACTTCTGAACACGGATAGAGAGAAAGGGAGAGGGGGAGAAATGGGGGGAGAGAGAGGGAAAGAAAAAACTAAGTGGGGGCAGGGAAGAGAGGAGAGAAAAGAAAAAAGAGAACCAAGGTCATTCTTTTTATTGCTACTCTAAAATCTATATTAGATTGGGAACCATAATGCACAATGGCAGTAGTATTATCATTGGTCCTGTCCTCTACTTAGGTCAAATGACACACGTATTTGTGCTACTAAAATTAAGATTAAAATTAATATTTGTTTATACTCAAAAGTTTAGTCATTCTTCCAAAAACATAAGCACTAAGCAAGGATCTCAAGACCTTTTACCTCAATCCTCAATATGAACAAGCATCTTCTGGTATTTGAGCCCAGGTAGTCACTTTGATAGTAGTCACCAGGTAGTCTCGCATGATTTTTTTTCTCAACTTAGTATCCTTTCCAAGACAGAAAAATTTAATTAGGACTGCTAAAATCAAAGAAATCCAATAAACATTGCTTCTCAAAAAGGAATGTACTAGGGTTTTTATCATTGCCTCTTAAGAGGTTCAAGGACCATTATGCAAATAAAATGATTTTTCCCCCCCGAAATAACAGAGAGGAATGATAGAGGCAAACTATGTCAGACACCAAAGATCCTATCACCTACTCCTCTGGAACAATGGGGGCCATTCAAATATTGAGGAGAGTATCAAGAAATATTTTTTTCCCAACACTGTGGACTATTTTTGCTTAGTATCTCTTAGCATTGTCTGTTGAAAAAAATGTAGCCTCTTTTCACTAAGATCTTTCAGAATTTCTACATTAAGTAAAGAATGCTTATATAATGGAAGTATTTCTATATTGGCTTCTTGCCTCAGAGATTATCTCTATTGGAATAACAAACTTTGATTAGAAAACACTCCGTAGACAGACACCATTATGAATCAGGAAAAAAGTAAATAGATAAAATGTTCAGTTTTTGAATTTAAGATGAATTAAAGGAAGAAGGTGGGGAATAAAAGGAGAGAGTTTTGGGGAGAACAGATAAGCCATGAAACTCACTGGAAAACTAGAGCTTGTGGTAGAATATTGAGTACTGAAAGCAACTAATCATGAAAAGATCTGACTACTTTTAACAATTGGGGATTTCTAATTATTAAAATTTAACTGGTGTGTAATTTTCTAACATAAATCTCCACTATTGTCCTATCATCAAGAAAGATCTAATTCAGCATCTTGTACTGGGGAAATTTGGGGAAATACTAAGTTTGTGTTCCCCCCAAAGCAAAGCCTAAATGAACAAATAGTTGTGTTCAGATAGTTTGTTTATTATGTGATTCTAAAAAGTGAAAGTGAAGGAGCAGAAATAATGGGAAAAAGAAGGAGAAAAACAATAAGAGTACATCACTGAGATCCTTATTGAAGGCTTTCATTACTTCATGGTCTCAGAGAAATGTATAGGATGCCTCTGAAAGACAGAAACCTAGAGTATTCTGACCACTGGTTCCTATTTACCATTGATTGAGAGTCATCCTTGGAGGTGTTAATTCTTCTTTGTTCATGGACTGCACTTGTGTCTGGGTTAGTGAGCTTCACATCAAAGGAGGTCTTGTGATAGAAAGCAGAAGGTTTCAAAGTAGATGCCTGGAATGGGACAATGGCAACTTAGTGAATGAATGAAATCTGACATGGGCTATGGAGATGTGATGTGGAACTCAGAGGTAAGCTAGAATGAATAAAGTTATTATGATGTGATACAATATGAAATAAATGACTAAGCGTCAGGCAGTATATGAATTAATTCAGGAAAATCAAGAATTCAGATAGAGCTAGAAGTATTTAGAAGAAATGTCAATGCTATGCCCAAAGATTTGTGTAGCGTTTCATTGAAATTCTGGCTCTTCTCATCTTACCCAGTGGGCTATCATGAATATCACTACTCATTCAAGTTGTCTTATTGCAGAATTAAGCGGATTTTTTTTTTCACCACGCAATTTTTGCTTTAAAAATGTAGTTTATTCAAAAGAGTTGAAAGGGTGATTGAGGATAATGATCTTTCTAAATTATATCTCACTAATTAATCTTAATTCCAAGAACTTTTTCTGAATTTCTCTTTATAGAATTGCCTCTTTGTATCTCATTAAGATATAGTATAAGCAGTTTATAACTGAAAGCTAATATTCTGAAATAATAACAGTTTTTGAGCATGCCTCAAATCCTACCACTCTTCTAGTTTTACATGTGTTGTCTCATTTAATTCTCATCACAATCCTCTGAGATGGGTGTTATTATTATCCCCATTTTTCAGACTTGAAAATTAAGGTAAAATGGAGGTTAAATATCTTGCCCAGTTAATAAATAGCAGAGCTGGAATTCAGCACTGAGAGTCAGAGTGCACACTAGCCTGTAAAGCACTGAATACTTACACCTCTTAGGACAAGACACAAAGTTTTCAGAAATCAAGATCAAAATTCTTGTCTACAGTGTTTATTACATTACAACCAAATTTTAAAAAAAGACACGTAAATAATTTGTTATATAGTCATAATATTAACTTTTAAAATGGCCTAACATTTCTCATTAGATATACGTGCAAAACACACTTTAAATTTCATTCATTTTTTTAAAAAAATAACAACACAAAAAATAGGTCAAGCACTTTTGTTAATTAACTTCATTTCATTAAAATCATGACCTCTGGTTTAAAATGCCTTTACTCTTGTGTGTTAAATTTATGTGGATGGTCCATAAACAGTCCCTAATTAGTCACATGTGTATTCAGATGTGGGCTTGTGTGTTATAAACTAACACTGAAGTGTATAAGGAACTGTCAGTCAGATCAAAAGTCAACTAAAATCATCCTGCTTGCAAAGCTGAGAGCCTGTCACAGTTAGTTAGTCAGAAATGTTTAAAACAGCAACCAAACTTTTGTTCTAATTGAGCATGAGTTGAAAGGCTACCCACTTTGATGTCTTTGCTTTTATCATTTGTATATAACTAAAAAAACTACTATTATGCTTTTTTTTTAAAATCCCCCCTTGGAGTGGTAGACATTACTTGGTTCCGAAAATATACAGGTAGATCAATCTATAATTGCAGGGCCTTTGTACAGTTTCCAGTTATGCCTATAATCTTCCACGTGCAAATGTTCAAAAGTTAAATTCTTCCCCCTTTTTTCTTTATTTGATCTCTTTCTCCACATATTTGTAATTCAGGACATAAGGAATACATCTTTACAATGATATTTGGAGGCAATGTTATTTAAAATATAATATCTACTTAGCTTGTTTTCTTTATCCTTCAGGCATGTCAAATCATAGATTTTTAACATTGATATCACACATTTTATTAGTAAAATTCAGTGGCATACATGGCCCCATTTTAGAGACTTAAATATTGAGACTCAAATGTAAAGTGACTATTAACGCCAAGGGTAATCTATCTGGTGATATGACAAAGATCTCAAATTATCAGACCTGTAGACATTTTCACTCTTTTACTTTAGAATTTACATACAAGACCTCTATTCAGGGTTATGATCCTGTAATATATTACCAATTAGGATAGCTAAATTTGGAAACACTATCTAGACTACTTAAATGACAATCACTGTTGTATTTCATTTTCCATGCTATAAGATCCTCAATAAATTACTTTTCTTTTTGATCAATTATCCTTTAAAGATATTTAAAAAATAAGAAATATGCATTTACTCTTGTGGTTATCATTTTTAATCTGGTTTACTTTTATGTGAATCTTGACTTCCATCCACTATCAGTTAGCTTCTGCCTAAGAAGACTTACCGTAATATACCTTGTAGGGCAGATCTGTGGCTGATTAATTTCCTCATGTTTTGTGTGTCTAAAAATCTCTTTTTTCTGTTTTCATTTTTTGGAAAATATGTTTGCTAGCCATAAAATCAATTAAAACTCTTTGTTTTTTAGTACTATAATGTTCTGGTTCTATGATCTTCTCTCTTCCTTTGTTTTAGACAAGAAATCTAATGCCATTTTTATCTTTCTTCCATTCTACACATAATGTCTATTTTTCTGGAAGCTTTTAAAAGTTTCTTTTTATACAAGTTTTCAGCAATTTTACAATGACATGCTTTAAGATTGCTTTCGTCACGTTTTTTGTGCTTGAAATTCTTTGAGCTTCTTGGATTTGTGAATGTATAGTTCTTACTAAGATTGGAAATTTGGGGGCGATTATTTCTTCAAATACTTATTTTTTTCTCTCTTCTCTTTCTCCATTTTTGAGACACTAATTATTCCCATACCAGGCCACTTGAAATCATTCTACTGGTCACTAATTATTTTTTCTATTTTGTTTTGTCCTTTTCTTTTCTCCCTGTGTTTTACTCCAGATAGTTTCTATTGCCAAATCTTCAAGTTCACTAATAATTCTGCTATGTCTCATCTGTTGCTAATTCCATACAGTGTATTTTTTAATTTAAAACATTTTATACCCTAAGAATCCCAAAATGCCAATTCAAAAGAACCTATGCACCCCAATGTTCATAGCAGCACAATTTACAATAGCCAAGTGCTGAAAGCAACCTAAATGCCCATCAGTAGATGACTGGGTCAAAAACTATGGTACTTTTACACAATGGAATACTATGCAGCAGAAAGAAAAAAAGAACTAGTAAACTTCACGACAGCATGGATGGAACTGGAGAGCATTATGCTAAGCGAAATAAGCCAGGGGGCGAAAGACAAATACCATATGATCTCACCTATAAGTGGAACCTAACCAATAATACAAAGATGCAAGGAAAATAAGACCAGCAACACTGAAAGGAAAAGAAACCAACAGAGACAAGAGGGAAGGAGGGGGGGGTGGGGGAAAAGGAAGGGAAGGGGAAAGTCAAGGAACATATAGCAAGGACTCATGGACAAAACCAAAGGGGAAGAGTTGAGGGAGGGTGGGAGAAAGGGAGGGAGGGAGGGAGGGGGCAAGGGAAAGTGGTGGGGGGTAGGCAGAGACAAATGTATTTGAAAAAATAAATTAATTAATTAAAAGAAAAAAAAAACATTTTATCTTTCGCCCCTTAGGTTTCATTCTGGATCTTCTTATATCTTCCATCTCTCATCACAACTTTTTGAACATAAAATAGAGTTGTAGTGACTGTTTTTGTTTGTTTTGTATTAATTCTTTTAATGACATTCCTATTATCAACTTAATATTTCTGTTCATTCTAGGTCAGTTTCAAATGACTAATTATTATTTATTTAATTATAGGTCATATTTTCTTGTTTGTTGTATGTCTACTGATCTTTGATTGAATGTCTAACATTGCAAGTTTTACTTGTCGGCTGCTGGATATTTTTCATTTCTATAACTATTCTTGTGCTTTTTTTTCTGAGATGCAATTTAGTAAAGTTGGAAATAGTTTGAATCTTTCAGTTCTTACTTTTATGATTTGCTGGTCAGGTCGAGAGAAGTGTTCAGTATAGAATAATTTTTCTTCAACATTGAGGCAAGGCATTCCTTAGTACTCTCTCCTGTGCTCAGTGAATTAAGTTTTTTTCCAGTCTATTCTTCAAGAACAAGTACTGTTCCTGGCCCTGTGAGTACATCAGTAACTGCTCCCTCTAATTCTTTCAGATGATTTTTTTCTCCAGTTTTAGGTGGTTTTTCATTTGCATGTGCTGATAAGTGCTCTGCTGAATCCTGGAGGAGGGCCATTTGCACATGTCCAGCATTTTTCTGTGCCACTTTCTCCTTCAGGTACTCTGTCCTACAAACCCTAACTGCCTTGGTTTCCCTGTAGTCTTAGCTCAGCAATTCCTTTGAGCTATGACTCAACTTTTTTTTTTCGCTATGCTGTGTCCAGGAATCTAATAATGCAATAAATGGGGGCAAACTTATGGCTCATCTTGTGTAATTTCCATATGTCAGGATTCTTGTATTTCATCACCTGATGTCCAATGCTTTGAAACTTATTGCTTCATATATTTTGCCTGAATCATGTTTGTTGTTGTTGCATATTTTAGTGGGAGGGTAAATCTAGTTACTATTAACCATCTTGGCCAGAATGATTACTTTTTGAGGATGTAAAACATATTAAGCATTTCATATGTTCTAGACATTGATCTAAATTCTTTTCATATACTAACTCATTGAATCCATACAATAACTCATGAGATAAGCATTATTATTACCTCTCAGTGGCAGACATTGTCGGTTTCCTGTACAATATCATCACTATATCCCTTTTCATTGATAACAGAAGCACAGGTTAGTTTCCAGGATGTCATTCTTTCCCTGATGTTTGTCTCCTAGAAATGATTTCTACTTTGATTAAATATGCATCTCATCTCCTAAAATTGTTCAATAGTATATTTTCAGAATCTTAGTGGAGTTAGATTTTTTCCTAAGATTATTTTTTAAGGGAGAATAAAATACTCAGGAGGTAAATTTCAGGAACCAAAATGACAGTTAAATTATAGTCTTCAAAAGCCATTTAAAATTATTTTCTAAGATTTTTGTATAGGTGGCATATAGAAACTTCTTTCATATTTCCTGTTAATAATTATCAGCTATTGTCTTGCTTTTAAAAATATTTTTAAAACTATTTTAACACCCTCCCAGTGTAGCCCAGTTGTTTGGAGCACTGTCCTGTAAACCAAAAGGTCAAGAGTTTGATTCTTGGTCAAGGCACATGCCTAGGTGCCTGGTTAATGTGTATATAAGAGGCAACTGATTGATGTTTCTCTCTTACACTGATTTTTCTCTCTCTTTCTTTATCCTTCCCTTCCCTTCTCTCTAAAAGCAATAAGTATGTCCTCAGGTGAGGGTAAAAAATATATATATATTTTCACAAAATAACACTTTTTTTCATAAGATAGTATATTGTGTAATTATCAAATATTCAAGGACTAAGTAAACACTCAAGGAAGTGCTGCTTTAATACTGTAAAATCTACTCCCAGCTAATCCCACACTCAGTTAATATAATATATAACTATACAAACTCTAAAATAATTGAAAGATATACATTGAACCCTGTAACGTTCTGATATATTTTAAACAACAAAAGCAGAGAAACAGAGGCTGTAGGAAAAGTATTAAAGAACCTTTGTTAATTGTTGAAGTTATTTTTATGGTTTTTCCTTCTAGACAACATCCATTAAAGAAAAAAATCTAGAATAAATGCAGAGTATCTCAAAAGAAAAAACGTACTATGAACCGGTTGAAAGGATAATTTGTCATGAACATTAAATATATAGACAAAGATTCAACAAAAACTATAACATAGAAAGTGTTTAATAATACAGCAAAATTACTCACCAAGGACTTTCTATGACATAAGTCTCCAGTGTGAAAATATTTGTCAAAAGCTTTCATATTAGAACTATGTATGTTATATCTAAGTAAACCATGCAGAGAAAATGATATATGATTCCTGGAAGGAACTGGGAGCTGCATTAAAATGGTACCCAAAAAGAAACTGCATATTTAGGAACTAAATGCTTGGCTATGCATCACAGTCTTTTTGCATTTGGAATTAAAATGAGAAGACTATAAAACTGTGATATAATATAGAAGCAAAGGTGGTGAAAACAGAAATAAAGTCACTTATGGATTCTGTATAAGGCTATGATATTTATAAATATTGACTTCTACCCTCCTCCACCTATGAATGAAATACCATGACCTAAGGTTGGGTGGGAATGATTACATTATCCTACTTCCCTGCGTTAATCAAGCTAAATGAATCACTTACCTTACTGGAATGTTTAATTTTAGTGAAACTGGAGGGGAAAGACTCTCTTGCATCTTTCATTACCAAAGTAGAAGGATATAGTACTTTTTTATACACAAGTGGGTGAAAGCTAATGAAGTGACAAACAAATATGTAAAAGGCAAGAGAGACTGAAAAATTGGAAAAAGAAACCACAACCAAGAATAAATAGTTTTATCACTGTTGTGTCAGTCACTGGTGGCTGTTTCTGAGGTTTTGCGTTTTTTCTGAATCTCTCAATTTTTCCTTTGATTCCAGAGCTGCCCCAATATTATTACAATAAACCTCTACATAGCTTAAACTGCTCTGGTATGAGTTTAATTTCCATTACTTAAACTGAAAGAATATTGGATCAAGAGAAAGCATGAACTGAGTAGATCATTTTGTTACTCAGCAGCATGAAACTTTATAGAAAACTTAGGAATTAGAGTTTAATGGTAAATTATTCATTGAATTGCACTTTGGACCAAGTCATTTACAAGAGACTAAATACTATTTTAAAGATTTTAATGTACAGTTCCTCTGAAATCTACACATTCAGTGAAATATAAAGAATTTGGGAACTCAGGAACTAGAAATGTGAACTAGGTAGATTATCCTGAGGCACCCCTTATATTTTAGCTTTATTAAAATGAAAGTCACATATATCATATAAATAGAAGTAGTACCTTCTACAATGGTTAGTTTTATACTAAATAATTATTGCAAATGTTATGTTCTATGAGGAGTTAACTGTAGAGGTTAAATAGAATTAAGACAAAACCAAGGGAATGTGTTCAGTTTTATTTTATCTTTCCACATCTCGCTTTTCTTAGGTTTAAAAGGAGTTCTAGAAAAACTAGATATGGTAATGTATGTGACCCTTGGAGCATAATAATAGCCTCTTAAGTGCTATTTTCTCTTCTCTGTTCTAATTCTTTATACTGTAGAAGTTTGTACTGCAATGTGGTAACTAGCAGAGAGCAAGAAGAGATTTCTGAACTAGAAAAGATATTGCTAAACTGCTTCTAAAATTTTTATATACTTAAGTTCTTCATAGTATTTGCTAACAACAAGTCTTTACTACTAAAACTATGCTTGAGAACCTCTACCTCTGGTACAGCCTTGATTCATCTGTGAGACCCCAGCTTTCACCCAACCTGTAATGTCAGAGACAGATTCCCTTAAACTTTGCTCAAGCCACATTCTTCCCATCAACCAAATGCAGCTTAAAACTCAACCTTAAATGTCCTTCCTTGATCTTTCAACTTGCATAAATAATACAGAGAAAAAATAACTTCCAAGAGGCATATAAAATTGCTCCAAGGACAATGGATCAGTGTTAGAGAAGAGGGGAAATTTTGAATCCTGTATGGGATAGGGTATTGGTCACCCAGATTGTCCTCTGGCTCTGTTGGCCTTATGCCTGTCTCCCAGGGAAGTCAGGGAGGGAGAGGAGATTACAAAGATTGACTGAAAGCTGAAAGAACTCTTTCATTAGAATTGTGAAAGATTTTGGAAGCCCAAGGCCATAGGACTTTAAAACCTCTGTCCTAGTGGGATCAAAGGGGTGGGGGTGAATAGAATAGTGTGGGGTACTTTTCCTATTCAGGGTGTCTATTGAGCATGAAAATGTCATAGTATCTGAGCTGTGGATCAGCTGACAACTGGAATGCAGAATTGGAGATGATATTTTACTGTGGACATTTTGTTGCAATACTGATGATCATGGATAAAATGAAGAACACAGTAGGTAGTTGAAGATGGGGGATCTTACAATAGCTTTGATATCATGGAAAGATCTGTATCAAGACAAAATGAAGTAGTGGATGCATGCACTAGCTTTCTTTCCACTATACGATAATCTTGAACCTATTTTGGAAGATTGATTATGCATTAAAGGGTCTGTGATCTACTAAAACCCCAATTAAGTTGAATTGTGTGCTGTGAGAAAAAGAATGATATAACTTGAATCTTCAAAAGCAAGAGCTTCAGCAGGATTTTACAGAGGCTGGAGTTGGTGGAATTCTGGATCCTTGGAAACTATAAAGACCTCAATTTAGCCTTTTTTACTGAAAAGCTTCCTAGTTTGAATTATTATTTATATTTTGAAGGACTTCTTATTTCTACTCCATCACCAAATAGCTTCCTCTGATACAAAAACTATAATCTGCTAAGAGCTCAGTCTCCTCATTAGACAAATTTGTGTCTGGATCCTATATCCCGCTTCCATGTTGGGCTATTACATGTTGATGTTGAGCTAATCATTTATAACTGTGAGCTTCCATTTACTAAACTCTACAGATGGAAAAATAATTTCAGCTATCTCACAGGATTTTTGTGAGGGTCAAATGAGGAAGAGTATATTATACATTCTCAATAAGTATCAAGAATAATTTTATATTGATACTTTGTGAGTATAACCATGATGAACATGCACTTTGATGGAGTCTTTCCTATATCATTCTTTCTATATCATCATCTTTCAGTTTCTTTCTCACTAATGAATGTCATAAAGATTCCATATTTTTAATTTTATACTCGTAAGAGATATTGTGATTGATCTAAATCATCTCTTCAAGATTCATAAATGACTTGTTCCTAAAACATCTGGATCAGTTTCTTAAATTCATGTAATTAAATGTAGGAGCAATTGGGTGAGAAAGTGTATATATACATCTTTTATCACAAGTTTATTATGTATAATATCTATATATTTGTTATCTATATCTTCATATCTGTATCTATATCTATCTATCTATCTATCTATCTACTTATCTATCATTTATCTCATGACTTACCTTGATGATCAGCAAGCCAGGCATATAACATAAATACTTATTTTATATCAAGTAATATACTAAGGCCAAAAGATATAACTCTGAGCTCAAAATACAGAGTGTCATCCTCCTGGACCAAAGCTCCCATATGTCATTTCAGGGTACATATTTGGAAGTGCTTATTAATGTTGTTATTTTGATCTTATAAGCCCCTAAGCACTCATAACCTGGGGAAACATGGATTCATTTTGCAAGGCTGAGGAATAGAACACTTTGAAAAGAAAACTTTGTGTTGGGGAGACCAAGGTGGGGATACAGAATGACCTGGTTACAATTTTAACATTGAATGGGAACTTGGACCCAATGAGTCACGTGACTCTAAACTTGCTCTAGAGAAAGAGTGATGAAATTGGTGTTTGTGATGGATGATGATAATGGAGTGCAAGTTTCTAAAATCACTTTAGTGCCTAAAGAATAGTAAAAAACATGCATTTTGTTATTGCTTAATATTTTACAGAAAAAGTATCATTAAAATAAAATATATCAGCACAACTTTTCATGAAGTATACTAGATATAAAAGAGTAAAAAATAGTTCTGGATCCTAATTGATCAGGTAAATTAATTTTACAAAATAAACTAAACTATGCTTTGTTAGTTTAGTAATTTAAAAACTTTAAAATGCATCTCTCAGCAATCCTAATAGCATTACTAGAAGAATGACAAGAATTTCTTGTGGTAAAGTGAGGGGGAAAATATATCAGAAACTCAAATAACTTTTTAAAAAAGTAAGATATAATATACTCAAATTGGAGGATCTCTTTTATTTTGTAGAATGTAATTTGTCATGCATAAGAAAGTTTAATTTGAAAAATGAAAAGTGAACAAAACCACAAACCAACAAAATACCAGGGTGACTTAAATGCCAAAATGTTGATATTGTCTAGAGCACTGTTTTTCAACATTGTATATGCACATCAACTGCTAGAGGACTTTGTAAAAGTGAGGTTCTTCATTCAGTATGTCTAGACTATGACCTAAGATTGTGCATTTAAAGCATGCTGCCAGGAGATGCCAATGCTGCTGGTCCATTGATAATAATTTTTTCTTATTAAATTTTTTAAATTCTAGATTCTCATGCACCTGTAAGAAATAATACAGAGTGATCTCATTTGCCCTTTATCCAGGTTGCCCCAGTGGTAACATCTTGCAATTTTATAAAAAAAGTCACTTAGGGATATTTACACAGGTCATTTTCTGGTTTTTTTTATTCTATTTCATTAATCTATGCATCTACCCCTTCATCGATACCATATAATCTTGTTTGTGGTAACTATGTAATAAATCTTGAAACTTAGTAGACTGATTTCTCCCACTTTTATCTTGTTTTTCAAAATTGTCAGCTATCCCATTCCCTTTGCCATTTCATATACATTTTTGAAAAGATTGTTTATATTTATAAAAATCTTTGCTGACATTTTAATAGATGTTTTATATTAAGTTTATGTGAGGAGAATTGAGATACCACAAAGACAATGCATCTCTACTTATTTAGAACTCCTTTGACTTATTTTATCAGAATTTTGTATTTTTAAGCATGATATTCTTCTTTGTACTTTGTTAGATTTATACATAAGCATTCTTCTGGTTAAAATAAGCAATCATAAGTGGCATTATATTTTAAATTTCAGTGTCCATGTGGTGTTATTCATTTATAGAAGTATTATTAATTTTTAATGTTTATCTTATATCCTGTAGTATGGCTGAACTCATTAGTCAAGGATCTTCTTTTGGGGGGGTATATTCATTAGAATTTTTCAATCTTGTAACCTGCAAACAGTAATGTTGTATTTCTCCCATTCTCATCTATATACCTTTTACTTTCTCGTCTTTTCTTTACCTTTCTTTTCTCTCTCTCTCTCCCTCTCTTCCTTCCTTCCTTCCTTCCTTCCTTCCTTCCTTCCTTCCTTCCTTCCTTCCTTCCTTTCTTTCTTTCTTTCTTTCTTTCTTTCTTTCTTTCTTTCTTTCTTTCTTTCTTTCTTTCTTTCTTTCCTCTTTCTTTTTCTTCTTTCTCTTCACTTGGTTATACTGTCCAGATTTGCAGTACAAAGTTGAATATAATGGTAAGAGCAAACATATTGTTTTGTCTCCAACTCTAGGGGTAAAGTATGAAGTCTCTCACCATTAAGTATAATATTAACTATAAATATGTTATAAATGGTCTTGATAAATTTGAAGAAATTTTTTGTTCTTTCTATTTCCCTGAAGCTTAGAAAGTCCATGTAACTTGCCCAAAGCCACACTTCTAAAAATTAGAGTCTAAAGGAGAACACAAGTCCTTCTCTGCAAACCCCACTCTCTCCAGGATTCTAATGCAAACATAAAACTTAAAAAGAAAATTTAAAAAGCATGAAAAAATTTAAAAAGCAGAAATTGGTAATTATAAAATGTGGCTAAAGCCTAAGCGTGCCTATGAGAATAGTAAAATTTACACAATTAGATTGCTATGGGAAGACATGTTTAGAGTTTGGAGAATAGGCTGGACCAGAATGGGACTAGAATCAGGGCCCTAAATTAGAAGATGTAAATTCTCCTGTCAAGAATGGATGATGTAAGTAAGAAAGTAGGAGTGGAGAATTTATTGTTTATTATTCCTAATTCGTTGTTTTGAACTGAAGTAAAGTTAACTTTAATATCTATAAAAGTTACTTAGAATAGCAGTAATTAAGGTAACAAATATACCCACACATTTCAGTCCTTTAGCATGATAGATTATCTCTTGCTTGTGGAACAGTTCATGTTCATAGTTAACATGTAGCTTTTTTTGCCATGGGATGATTCAGACCCCTAGGCTGCTTGCAGCCAAGTGGCATCCAGTGTGTGTAAATGGAGAGAGGAAGGAAAAGGAAATTTCTTCTTATAAACCTGGCCAGGAGATGACATACATGACTTCTAAACCTTTTCCACTGTCTGACACTCAGTTACTTGATCATATATAGCCACAAAGGCAACCAATAAATACATTTCATTGTGTACCCAGGGTGTACGTGAGAAGGGGGTGGTGAATGTGGAGGCTGATGCAGTTTTTGGTAAAAAGTATTTGGTGAGAAGTCTTTGCCACAATAAAAATGAAAGTCAAAAATTATCTAGAACATATAAATACCCAAAAGACTAAATAGTCATTACTTTAGTACATATATTAGTTTCCTGTTGCTGCTGTACCAAATTGCCATATCCTTGGTGGTTTAAAACAATACACATTTATTATCTTACAGCTCTGAAAGTCAGACATCAGAAATAGGCCTCAATGAGCTCAAGTCAAGGTGCCAGCAGAGCTGCATTCTTTTCTGGAGGTTCTGGGGAGATGCAGTCTTTACTTCCCCTTCTGAAGCTGCCCGTGTTTCCTGGCTCAGAGGCCCCTTCATCTTTAAAGCCAGCAATGGCAGCTCAGATCTTCCTCATGGCACCATCTCTCTCGTTCTGACTCTTCTGCCTCTTTCTTGCACCTCAAATTACCCATGTGATTACACTGAACCCATTAGGATCATCCAGGATAATGTTCTTATTTTATGGTTAGATGATTAGCAACTGTAATTACATATAAAACTTTAGTACCCCTCCCTGGCCCTCTATGTAAGCTATAAAGTACTCACAGGTTCTGAAGTTTAGGACATTTGGGGGAGTTCATTATTCTAACTATTACAATATAGTAGAGTTTTATGGACAGATATGAATGGATATTATCATTTTATTATATTTTCTATTAAATTAGGAAATTCAACCGTGTGCGAAAAAGAGTTAAGTAGCTCTGCATTCAAATTTCAGCACCATCATTTAGTAACTATGTTAGCTTGCTAGTTCACACAAGCTAACATCTACATGTTCATTTTCTCACATGTAAAAAAGAGGATAAGTAATACTTTTACCATAGATATGTTGTTAGGTTTAAGGTACTCCCTGAAACATTGTTCATTAAAAATAAACTAGTTTATGTCAATGCACTTCTTTTATCCAGGGTTGGAGAAGACAAGTACTGCCTTAGATAAAGGCACCATTTTTTTCAGCCTTGAGTTTCGAAGCTGGCTATTTTTGAGTCTGTAGTGAAATGATGGCTGTAAAGTATTTGTAAAGAAGAGGTGGAATAGCATCTAAACTCCAAAGCACCTTTTACCTAGCATGAGCATAGGGTCTTAAGCATAGAAATTGAGAAGCTCAGGAAGGAAAGTTTCTACCTACTGGGAAGGAGGTTGGAGTGGTTTTAGAGGTCAGGGTTGGAAGGGAGAATTGTGCCCTGTGGAAAGAAAGATACAGAACAGTAAGAATCAGGTGAAGATGTTACCAGAGTTCATTCAGAGGGGTTGGCCCCAAAAGTAAAAATTGAACAAAAAAAGGAAAATGGATAATTATAGTAGAAGGTAGGACATCTCCTATCTCCAAGTCCAGTTGGAACTCTGAAATGACATTATCCTGGAGAGTATACTTATATCTACAGAAGTGAATAGAATAAGATTGTCAGTAAAATGAGTTAAGGCAGATAAAATGTCAGAGATTGTATCCTGATTCTCTTGCCTTATAGGATGTAGACATTAAGTAATTCTTGTGTGCCTCCATTAGGGGCATGGAAGGTAACATTCAGATTTATCAATAAATGGCCTATGAGGTCTACATGGCAAGGGATAAATTGACAGCCTAAACCCAGGGATTAGCTGGAGGATTCATTACCAGTGAGAGTGGAGGCGAGAGTCAGAAAAGTAGGGGCCTCTGCATTCTAATCATGTTAAGAAAACGGGCTTCTAATTATATCACCGGCGAGAACTTAAGCAGTAAATGCAGCAACAGAGTCAACACCAGAGACCAGGGAAGACCAGTTACACCCAGAGGCAAGTGGAAGCCATCAGAGAATGACTTGTTGGAGTTAAAATCATGGCTTTCAGATAAACATAAAATGAACATGTGTCAAATGTTTTATTTAACTAATTACTGAGGGAATGAGGAACATATTATCAGTATTTGAAAGAAGACTTCAAAGAGCACAGGCTTATTTAAGTAACCAGAAGTGCTAAAATAAATTTGTAATATATGCCAAACTCTTCAATATCAGGACAATAATCAATTTCATTCCACCAGGCAAAAAATAATGTTTTTGTATTTTTTACAAAAGTTGTGTTTCTATGAACAAGAACGATTCACAATACTATCACTTTTTTAGAATGTGTAGAGTTAGAACTCAGAAACACTGGGTGGGTGGTGCGGGACTGTTACTGAGTCATACTCGTATAACCCTAAAAGGTATGCTACAGTAGGACCGGTGCTTTAAAATACTTTTTGGCCATTTCAAAGTCATTTCTTTCACAGCCTTGCCTGACTGACCCCAGGCAGACCACTCACATGATATTTTGTCACTTTTCTCCTACACCCACGTGCTATCTTGGAAAGGAGAGTGATAGTAAGCAATCCTGAGTATGAAGAGACTGAGTCTCCCAGGCGGCACCAAGAAAATAGTATTTATTGAATGAATAGATGTAAAATTGTGTGTGTGTGTATGCGTGTGTTCATCAATGACATTTGGGACTTTTAGAAAATTTAGTTCAGTTATAGAGAATAATGAAATTTAAAGATTTTCTACATTTGGATAGAGACTTGTAAATTTTAAACCTGATAAACATGCCAATGGATAATACAGCTTCTGTCAGAAAATAAAGTGCTCTAACAAGAGTCGCCTATTACTATGCATTCAGGAAAGGCAGGCTCTGCTCCTTTATGGGTAAGGATGCAAATGATCAGCATTATGCTTGAGAAAGTAATGGGGATTATTCTATTTTTTTAAATATATCTCTTCTTACTGAGTCAAAATAATGGTGTTCTGTATTATTCTGTAACATAATTAAACTTTCTCTACAATTCAAAAAGAAATGGGAACCTGATTCTTAATAATCTAGTAGGGGTCGTGACCAGGTGAAATTTAGAAGCAATAGAAGGACTTGTCTTCTTTCTCTTTGATATTCTCTTTTCTGTTTTATAGGTATCAAGTCCCTACATATAGCTTTCAGGTTGCCAGAATTAACTAGTGGCATTAACCACCCAGTTATTCTTCTGCCCTGTTCATTCACTCTCCTCTAAAATATGATCCACAGCTGGGAATATTAGTTAACTTTCAGTTTGCAAATGATGTGTAGGCTTATTCCTTTAAAATGAAGATGATAAGTAAACATTTAAAGGATTATTCTAAATAGCAAATGGATTTAGGATTAAGAAAATACATTATTCTAAAGGGGTGAAATCTTCATGGTAATATGTTCTGGAAGGCAGAGGCTAGAGAAGGGTTTGGGAGATATTTGTTGTATTCCAGGAACTCTACAGGTGGCACTTAAATCACAAATAGGCTTTGCTCACTCTCTAATGCATGAAAATGATCCATAATCTGTGTGCACATTTATGCATCATATGTTAACACAAGAGTATTTCCCATTAGTTAGACCACAGATTATGTGATGAAGCTAGAGCTACACCATTCTAAAGAACAAAATTCAGGAGCAAAGTATGAATGCACTCTAAAAGTATTTGCCAGATAATTAGAAAATGTTCCACTGTTTCAAAAACCTCCTATATAATACACAGTTAAATGATTATTTTGGAACTTACTTTGGAGTATTATTACCTTTGAGAAGGCATTGTTATTGGGCACTTTTTTCTAGGAGACATTAATGCATATAATTAAAAACATACAATTCAACCTCTCTGCAGGACATCTATGAAACCATTTATGGGTTGTTTTTTCTTGTCCTTCTAGGTGTTGCTGATTGTGGGCTCAAAGTAATGAGAAGAAAGTTATTTTTAGGTTGCAATAGTGTTTTGGTTGCTCTAAACTAAAATGCTTTATTTAGAGTTCGCATACACTACTACGGTACATTGTGTTTTATATAAAGCTAATTGCTTTCCTTAGTGTTGCCATTATCCATTTTTTTCTAATAAGCCTTCCCCACTAAAAAAAAAATGAAAATGAAGTCAATTTGCATTTCTTGTTGGGAAAAAATAAAATGTTCAAAGTGAAGCAATATATTAAAAACATTTCCCTCCCAGTACCACCCCAGTTTATAAGAACTTTACTTTTCATCATTTAAAAAATAATATATAAGGAAAAAATATGTTCTATATATACTCATGTGACTAGATAACCCAAAATGATCATTATCTGCTTGCATATTTGCAAAGCCCATAGATGAGAGAAATTTTTATGTAACCCTTCTGCTCACAGGTATCCCAATATTAATAATCACCATTATAAACTTTTACTAAGCACTTACTTTTGCTCTCATCTCTGTTGGTTGCTGAACAAAGCAATGTAACTCATCATGGACCTTGAACTTAAGAGCTTACTATCTAAAACATTAAAATGAGAGACCATTGGTTAAATAGTTGCTTGAAGTCTCACCATCAAGTTTCAAGCCCTATTTATCCTGACAAATGGATACTAAGTTGAATATAAAATCCAAACTACTGTCCCCAGGCCATTGAACATTTGATAGTATATGGAGATGGGGCTCTAAATAGCTAATTCAGGATATGATTGCATTAGCCACTCAGATATGAAAATGGTTGTGATTCATTTAAACATGAAGCTTTCTTAGGCTCAGCTATAGGCAGATGAGAACTGTGCCAGTTTGAAGGAGGATACATAGACTTTTTAAAATCAGATGGAGTTTAAGTGCTTCAGGGTGATACAGGCAAGCAGGGTTCTCCCTGAAGAGTGTGTGCAAGAGGAGAGACTGTGCAAGTCGATTTGTGGTGCAAAACTACAAAAGGAGGATTAGGAAGTATCTGCATGCTACCCACCATCCTTTTGTCAATTTTTTGATACTGATTAATTCGGAAAGATCATTCGGCACGTGCACTTTTGGATGTTTTGGATACATGTGAAGTTTTCCTTTATGTTTGTAACTTCAAAATGACAAGCTGTGTGTTAGAGGAAGTTAGGCTGAGCTCAGACCTTGTAGCCAGAGGGGATCATCGTAAGCATCTGCCCTGTGTCACTTCTTTCCCTTGGCAGATGTCTTGCCATCACAATCAGGTAGTCTGTGCTGCCATTTGCTTCTTCCCCAGACCCCCTTTGGTCCTTTGCTAGAGCCTCCACCTTAGATTAAATCTTCTGTAGCCCTTTACCACCCTCCCTGTGGAGATAGTCACTAGGCCAAATCTTTCTCCCATCCATTCTACAAGCCCAGCCTTAAATTGCCTTCCAAAGGATCTTTGGTCCTCCAATGGGAGAAAACAACATTCTATTCCCAGCTACCTCAGCCCAGCCTGAGCTGTAATGTAGCAAGTCTCCTATATTTGAAGTGTTAAAGGAATGGAAAAGAGGGAGGTCAAGAAAGCCAGGAGAAATTTTCTTAGAAGACCATTAGGAAAACAGACATCAGAAAAGTCCATTATTTTGTGTGTGTGTGTGTGTGTGTGTGTGTGTGTGTGTGTGTGTATTACAGATATGATTTCCTTAAGTTAGTGGAAGGGGATCTTGATGTAATAATCCTTATTCTATATTATGGTGGGCAGAAGTCTGGTCCTCATAATCTTTGCTCTCTGGATCACAACTCTGGTCATTACATTATATGGCAAAAGGGATTTTGCATATGGAATTAAGGTTACAGATCTGCTGACCTTAAGATAGGAATATTATCCTGTATGGGCCAAATCTAATCATCTGAGTCCTAAAAAGCAGAGAAATTTCTTTGGCTGGTATCAGGAAAGACGCAGCAGACCAGAAAGTTAGAAATTGAAAGCATGAACGTGACTCACTTGTGCTGACTTGAGAAGGAGGGATCAACATGCTAAGAAATATAGGTTGTCCAAAGGAGCTGAGAGAGGCTCCTGGCAGACAGGGAGCAAGGAAACTGGGACCTTGCACTCCCAGCTACTGGGAACTGAGATATACTTATAAGAACATCTCTCTACCTTTACCTCATAGGCTTTAAGACAACAGCCCAGGCTGACTGACACTTCATCTTTGCCCTTGCAAGATCCAAAGCAGAAGAACAAGTTAAGCTTACCCAGATTTCTGACCCACAGAACTGTGAAAATAAATCTGTGTAGTTTTAAACACCTAATTTTTTATGACTTATGTCATTGATAGAAAAGTAATATTACACATGTGATGAATCACATTCTCCAAAAAAAAAAAAAAATCACACACACACACACACACACACACGACTGTGTACCACATGCCAATCTACTGTTTAAATTTTATAGATCAGTGAGCACAGGAAAAATTAGGGGAAAACCCTTATACACTCATCTCACCCCTAATTTAGGTAGACAAAATGATGGAAGAAAAAATTTCCCCATGATTAAAATAAAGCAATATGGTCGACTTCTAAGCATTCCGTGAGAATTAAAGGTGATTGAAAGAATAAACCACCTAGCTCATCCTAAGCACATTTTCAGTACTCTCTACATAATATTCTCCCTTCCTCCTCCTTTTGCTGCCCAACTGACATTGTTACTTGGTATCACTGTACCTGTTTAATTTGCCGTACTATATACTATGCAGTAAATCAGGACCATCTGCAATGTTTGTTAATGACAGCCTTCCACAACCCATGCCAGAATCATTGGCTCTAAGTCTCCAGGGCTGGGGTCCTGGGGTTATGAATGTCTAACGTTCCCAACGTGAGTGCTGTGCAGCTCCATGGCATGCACTCAAGAATCCTGTTGTGCCGGTGTGGCCAGTCTTGATGAGAATGAAGTTATCAACAGCTGAGTTATGGAATATTCCAGAGGGGGAATGCAGCCCCACAACATGGCTGAGGGCAGCCATGGCTTCCTCTGGCATCAAGGCAGCCTACACCTTCTGCACTTCACAGAATTCACCAGTGAGCTAAGAGTACAAAGAATCTATGTTCTTCCTACCTCTTAGCTGAGAAGATTAAGTAGGAGGGCCCTGTTATAAAAGAAAAAGAAGAAAAGATAATGCCATAGTGTGACTACACATAATCATACCTGGATCTGCTGAGTTGATAGCTGCCCTTGTAGTTTAGCTGTGGTTGAAGTTGGAAAACCTGCTGGGTTTATGGGAACTGCCTTCTAGTTGCAACTGTGACTGTTAGTTGTTTTTTTTCCTTTTTCTTTTATGGTATTTCCTTTTAAACTATGTTTGAAATCTTTGTTGTAGGTGTATACCCTGGGGCACCAGTGATGTGTGAAGACTTCAGTGAGATACAGCAGATAAAAGCACATGGTATAAGTGGAACGAATTGCAATGACAAGGCTGAGTTGGAAGTAACTTGTGAATGATAAAGTGAATTAAAAAGTTCCTTCCTATGACAATGCAAAGGGGAGATTAGGGGCAACCTGAGGATATGGACCATGATCTCTTCCCTGGAAAGTGCACCACGCACGTTATGTACCACTATGCCCCGATCAAACACTCAAAGTCTGTATTCACCCTTTCCAAAATAAATATCATCTGCCATCAAGTGCACACATTACTAGCAATAGGCTACATGAGTTAATCATTCATGAAGGTGGGGAATGTGGCATTGATCCAAGGTTGAGCCATGTGTGAGCAAGATGAAAGAGCATTGCTTAGGTACTCAGAGGAAAGACCAATGCAAATACAGTCATGCGATCAACGTAACAACGCAGTTATTAAAGCTCTCCCATGGTGAAAAAATAAAAATCACCAATGATAGTTAAAATTTTTTTCCTTGTTGTGCCCTCTTTGTAGTCCTTCCTTTTTTTTGTTTTAAAAAGCAAAATTTAAATTTCTAAAACTGAAAAGATAAAATACAATTACATCGTGACCATGTAACAAAATTAACGAACACACTGAGTCTCATTTTCAGCTTCTGCTTGACATTAAGAAATGGTAATGGCTGTTTGTTGGCTTTTTTTCCCAACTGAACTTCCTTACAGGTCTTCCAGGATACAGTTAATTAGGAAAAAAATTACAAAAATAAAGGCAATTTAGGGAGAAGAAACTGCAACTGTGGTGTAAATATATCAAAGTTTTCTAAAGTGTGCTTTCTGACCATTTTCAGCTGTATCACTTGTCCAATATGTTACCTATGATCCCAGTATGAAGGATATGCAGTAACTGTACATATGATATGGTGAATTCTTTAGTTTTACAGTTGAAAACACATTTTTGTACTCCTTATCTCATATAAACTTAAATTGACTGACAATTTTCTGCTGCACAAAAAAGGGAAAACACTCTTTGAGACTTGTCAAACTTTCTGGTATAATATTTTAGAATTATGAGACAATATTAGTATATTAAACTCTATGAGATATACAGTGTTTATTGCATCACAGGACTGTTGTAATGTTTCATGATGATTGGAGAAGAATGATGGAGAGTCCTGAATCTTGCATAGTCATGAGAACTGAAGTAGGGATCCTCTGGACTCTGGAACTCTGAAGCCAACTTTTACTGTTAATCTTACTGCCTGGTGCTCTTCAGTATTAAATACTTTCTCAGCTGGGAGCCTCTGCTGTCTTCTTAATAGCTAGTGCCTTTGTTTTTAGTTAAACCATGTTTTTGGGGTTATTTCTGAATATCGGATTAAGAGGTATCTCTCAATTCTGTACTAGTCCACCCCATCCCACCTTATTTTTTAACACCTTAGTACTGCTAGACTTTGGAAAGAAATTTCCCACCCAATGTATTTTTCATTGAATGTATTGGGATGACATTTGTTAATAAAGGTATTTAGGATTCAATCACCACATGTATTGATCCTTTCTATTACTATTTCTATTTCTGATGTTGGCTCCCATATCAATACCAGTCAGAATTCTCCAGAGAACTGAAGATATATATATATGTTTGATTTTAAGAAATTGACTTATATAATCACAAGGGCTGGCAAGTCTAAAATCTGTAGGGCAGTCAGGCAGAATTTAAACTCAGACAGCAGTTGATATTGTATTCTTGAGGCATTTTATTTTATTCTCTGGCAAATCTCATAGTTGTTTTTGTTTGTTTGTTTGTTTTTTGTTTTTTAAGGTCTTCAACTGATTGAATGAGGCCCACCCATTTTATGAAGGATGGTATTCTTTATTTAAAGTTAACTCATAGTTGATGTTAACCATATAAAATACTTTCATAGTAACACCTAAATTAGCATTTGATTAAGTTATTGGGTACTCTAGCCTATTCAAGTTGACAGACAAAACCAATCAGCACAATTCTTGTTTAGGGAAAAAAAAATTCTCTGCACCCGGGGTCCCCAACCTCCTGGCTATGGACCGGTACCAGTCCGGCCAGGCCTTACACCTGTTAGAAACCGGGCTACACAGCAGGAGGTGAGCTTGAATGTAATGTGTTTGAATCATCCTGAAACCATCCCTCCCACCCAGGTCTGTGGAACAATTATCCTACATAAAACCAGTCCCTGGTACCAAAAAGTTGGGGACCACTGCTCTACAGCATTCTTATTCTTTTTATCCTCAACCAAGGATATTTTTCCATTGCTTTTAGAGAGAAGGGGGAGAGAGAGACAGAGAAAAAAAACATATATGTGAGAGAGAATCATCAACTGGTTGCCTCTCATAGGCTCCCTGACTGGGGATTGAACACGCAATCTAGGTACGTGTCCTGACCAGGAATCAAACCAGCAACTTTTTAGTCCATGGATGATGCTCCAATCATCTGTGCCACATGGGCCAGGGCTCTGCAGCATTCCTAAAAAAAATCTGTTTGCATTTTTTAGTAATATGCTTCCCAATATCTCCCAGAAATACAGAGAGAATGGTGAACCACTTTTTCTGTTTAGCTCTCTTCTCTAGAGATTCTTTATTGAGAGCAATGATATTTTAACTTCATATTTTCATGGATCCTCCCTTGAGAATTGTTGAAAGCTTTAGGCCTTCCTCTTGGGGGAAAAATTCTATGTACGTTTGTAACATTTTACAAAACCTTCAGATGTTTGCTTTAACAAGCCTTATATACCTCAGTTTATAAACCTTTACGGCAGATTAAAGATTTGAGAAATAGGAAATTCTCTACTTTATTTTAAGGAGTTTTTTCTTTTCCCTTACCATGTGACTTGAATAAGAATTAATTTAAAACTTAACAAAACCAGTTGAAGCAACAAGCAAAGATTAGTCTGTATCACAGTAGACACTTTAAGACCTAAAGTAAATTAATGTAAAAGAAAATACATTCTCAAAAAGTTATTTTTGTACCCAAAGCCCATAGGAAGCTTTCATAATCATTGTCACATCTGCAAAGGAGAATTATATTTACATACCATAAGGGGAATATAGTTTTAAGAAGGGCTTCTTTTTAAATCTAGAATCTTGGCTATACTACACCTATGAAATCACTACTAAGAATTTCAATTGTGTGCCGTGCTGCTGTCACCTGGATTATTACGTTAATTATATTATTATTATTATGAAGACAAGCTAATGTTTGTATTACAGCATATCAGATTCAATTTGTAACAAAGTAAATATTTAATCTGAAATGTTTTTTAGAGAATATTCCACCTGAATTTGAGTGATTTTATGCCAAATATTGATAGTTTCAATTATTTTAGTGCCATTCAGTATAAGATGTTCTATGAACAAAATGTTGTTTTGGAAAAGTCAGCTTTGTGTAGGCACTATCTAAGTTAAGTACGGTACTTAATAACTATCGTTACATCATAAACAAAGAGGACTTGAATGAGAGATCTACAGTGGTCTGTATTTTTTAATATAGTTTTCAGTTTGGGGCAGTAACTAAGATGTATATGTCTAAAGGCAGTGGTCAAAGCAGTGAGGACTATGAATAGATAACTACAAGTAAATAAAGGTGAAGATATGCATATTATATATGTAGATATATATTAGAGACACTGAAAGTATTTCTCGCTTAGAAAACTAAACATGGCAATAATACAAGAACCTTGAAAAATTTAAATAGGCTTCATGTTAAATTCAAGAAGCAGGACAGTATGCATCTTATGCTGCAACTTGTGTCAAACAGGAAAATGTGTATGTGAGTTACATTGACATGTTCACAGACTATCTCTAATTGGTTATACACATACACAAAAAGTGATAATAGCAATTGTTCATAGAAAAGTTGTTTTTTACTGACTATATTTTGTTGTGTTTGAATTTTTAACCAGGGCATATATTACCTAATCAAAAATTTAATTAAAATAAAAAATGTTATAAATGTGGGTAAGGAATCCCAGTGATAGATATTTGCTTTAGGGTTTACTCCAATGGGTATAATGAGAGGAAAACAAACACTCACTATGCATTATGTATCAAAAAATTTAAAACATCATCTCATATGTTTGTATAAGGTAGTATCTCTTATTCCCATTGAAAAGAGTTACGTTGAGACTCAGAAAACTTAGGAACCCGTTCAATATGATTCCCATAAGGAAGAATTTGATATCAGTTCTTTTTGATTTTGAGCCTCCTGCTTAAAGTTCCCATCTGATGGAAAGTTGTAGCAGATGATCCTTAGGCTTAATTTTAGTGCTATTCACCATGACTTTTGAAAGATTGGAATTAAGAAATGAGTGGTTTGTAGTGTTTTTAGTTATTATTACATAATCAAAAAGACCAACTGGTAAATAAGCAAGTACTTCTTTGCTTTTGAAATTTGAAACAATGCAAAGATGCAAGGAAAATATGACCAGCAACACTGAAAGGAAAAGAAATCAACAGAGACAAGAGGGGGGGGGACAGGGAAAGGGAAGGGAATGGGAAAGTCAAGGAACATATAGCAAGGACTCATAGACAAAACCAAAGGGGAAGAGCTGAGGGAGGGAAGGTGGGAGGGGGCAAGGGAAAGAGGTGGGGGGGGGAGGCAGAGACAAATGTATTTAAAAAGTAAATAAATAAAAAAAAAGAAATTTGAATGTTGAAAATGTCAAAGTTAATAGGAGAGAAAGTTAGAAAAGGGGCTCAATAAAAACCTTATGAAAAATAGTACAGACATGTAAGGCTCTTTGGCAGATAGTCTATATTGGCATTTAGAGTAAAGACAAAGTGTAAAGTTTCTTGAAAGATAGAGGGCCAGTGAAGATATTCAGAGAACAGCATGAAGTAATTACAGTTGGGAAATAGAGAGATGAGCTCAGGCTCTTGCTTTAGACACCAGTAAAGAAGGGAAGCTGAGAAAAAGCAACAATTTCTGTGGTTCACAGGACCAATCCCAATAGTCTTTCCAACTCCTTTCCTAATTTCATTCACATTCTCACGATTTCTTCCAACCACTTGGCTGATTTCAGTAGAAATGACATATATTTCATTGAACTCCCAGAACACTCTTATTAAAGATATTCCCTCAACAATAACTGTTTTCGTTTTTGTTGGAAAAATTACAGCTACACAAACTAGCCAATTACTCTATCTGATAATAGACAAGACTGACCTGTGGGTAAACATGCTGAACCACAATAGAATCAACATTTTTGCCTCATATTTCATTGTTGTGCAAACCATCACATAGCTTCCCAAATCTTTGTTTAGACAGAGTCATTGGTAAGGGCTGATTGATAGAGACCTAAAAATATTTTAAACTCTTCTGAACCTCTTGATAATGCAATGTTTATTATGTTTATACAATAAAATGAATTAACTAAGACTATATTAATTTGGAATTTGAAATAATCCATTCAGAGTCTGGGCTTCATAAGTATTAGGAAGAAGTATGTTTTCTGAGTCAATTAAGAAAGTAAACCCTACACAGAGGAGCATTAAAATATATAAGGTAGAATGAAAAACTATTTCCAAGCATCTTTTAAACCAGTGGTTCTCTATCAGGGATGATTTTATCCCCAGGGAACATTGGAAGTACTGGAGATATTTTTAGTTTTTACACTAAGGGGGGGGGGGGCGTGGTAATGCTACTGATGTCTAGTGAGTAGAGACCAAGATTGCTGCTAAACATCTTATAATGCACATAACAATCTCTCACAACAAAGAAATATCCAACCAAAAATACCAATAACGCTGAGGCTGAGAAACCTCTAAAAATATGCATCTATCTTACTTCAGTATGTTTATTGCAAAATTATGTTTATCCAGTCACTAAAGTAGACCCCCTAAAACTTTCACTAGGAAATCTCTTGATCCAGGTTAGTTAATGCCATAAAAATCAGTTAATGTCTGTCTATTATTTCTTTCCTGTACTGGGACACTAACAGGAGACACTGGTGTTAGTTTATTGTAGTATATAGTAGATGTTGCCATAACATCAACTCTAATATGGAAACCAAAATGTTTAAAAATGATCAAACTGAATTTTTTTTAAAAATGTGTACTGTGGCACAACTCACAAATTTGCACTTGTACTTCCCTCCTTAGGTTAAATATAATCTAAGAAAAAATTCAAATTCAAGTATTTTTTCCATTAACATAGATCTTTTGTCTTGCATTTGAAGTAGTAGATTTATTTGAGAAAAAAATTAATAAAAATTAATACTCTAATGGTTGAGTTTAAACTATATATTGTTTAGAAACCAGAAAAATATGCTTCTATTATCAAACTATAGATTTTATCATTTTTATTATATTATATTTATTATTTAGTAACCTAACTTACATTACCTAAACTAATTGTGCAATTTCCAAAATGTACTTTATATTAAGTTACAAAATTAAAATTTAAGACAAAAATCAACACGTTTAGACAAAGGAGGAAGGGAGTCTCTAAGTAGTTTTGCTATGGTATCCAAAAGCTACCGGACCCTGGGGCAGCTTTGTATTAATTAATATAGCTTTGTTTTAATGATATACATTTGTAATTATGCACTTGCAAGTATCTGGAAACTTAATGTGTTTTGAATGAAAAAATTTAGACCTAAGAACATCCTTTATAAAATAAAATTTAATTCTATCTGTTATAAGGAAATGAGAAAAATAAGCAAAGGTAACAAATTTTTTTCTCTGTTTCCAAAAAATGTTTTTTTATTTCTCCAAGCAATAAACAATTATTTGTTAGTATTCATCAAATTTAAGAAAAAATAAAAAAACATACAGAGTAGACTCAGGGGTCATAAAGTACAATAGAACCACAGCGAGTTGTCTCATGACTTCCACCACAAAACAGATTGGCATTAGGCAGAAGACTAAAAATAAAATTCCCTCTTCTCAATTTTTGAGAATTGAGAAAGGAATTTTTGTAAATTTAAGAAAAAAGAATAGAGATTATGAACCAGTTCTAAAAATCATAAGAACATCTAGGTGTTTATAAATCTACTTGTAACCTACAAAGATGCTTTTGAAAGGGTAGAATGGCATAAAAGTAAACAAAAAAATAAAAATGACCAATTTAAGACCTTGCACTTAACCCTTCAAATCCTTTTTTCTAGGTGCTTTTGCTTTAGTAATAATAATAAAACATGGAACTTTTGACCCAATTCTGCTACTGGCTTTCTGAGTAAACTTAGAAAATCACTTAACTACTTTTTGCCAGTTTCCTGTGCACAGTGATAGCATCTGTACCATATGTCCTGCTTCTTCAAAGTGGAACATCATTCATCATCCCAGGAAAGACTAAGCAAATAGTACATTCAGTAGTTGCCTAACGTGTGGTATTGCATGTGGTTTTTTTTGAACGCCAACCTGCATTCTCTGTAGCTCTAATGAGCACAGGCATTCTCTGCTTTAGTCAAAATGACCCTGTGATGCATTTGATCTTTATCTGGAGAATGCCAGGTGATTTTGCAGTAGATGAAATTTGTTGATTTGTATAAAGCATACTTTAGAGGTAAATACAGGTATAAAAGGGCTATCTTGCTTGAGAATGTTTCAAATTACAGTTTTCAAATGAATTTATTACCAAAACTCTGTCAATTCTTTAAACCAAGAAGAAATTTCCTTTAAAAGCAAACAGCTTTTATTTCCTAAGCATTATCCAGTTTTCCTGTCTCCTCACAAAGTGACTACAAACACGGTCAGATTTCTCTCCAAATTTGATGGCTCTGGCTTATATTTGAATGCTAGGAGATAGTTATACCAAAAATCTCTCCCAATTTATAAGAGAGACATGCAATATACTTTTTTAAATGGCATTTTTCCTGGGTTCCTGCCACAGAGATTCTACAACTTTTGAAATTTCCAGGTAGAAATATCTGTTATTTATGATCACCTCTGAGTTTATGATAATGAGGAAACTCATAGTGGAACTCTAGATAGTTTAGGATTGAGGTCTGGTCACTAAAAAGAGCAATCACTGATAATAGAATTAAGATTTTATACCAACCCAAATCCGAAAGAGGAGAGAGGGGTTGAAGATTGAGTTCAGTCATGAAGCCATTGATTTAATCACTCCTACCAACATAATAAAACCCCAATAAAAAACTATGCACATTAAAACTCAGTTGTGTTCCCTAATTAACACATTGATACACTGTGAGGAATAATCTGTCCTGATTCCACACAGAGAGGCCACAGAAGTTTTGAGATCGGACCCTCCCAAACCTTGCTGCTATGTGTTTCTTCATTTGTCTCTTCCTGAATTGTAGCCTTTAAAATAAAACTACCATAAAGACAGTACTTTGTTGAATTCTATGAGCCATTCTAGTGAATTATGAAACTTGAGGACATTGTGGAAACCCCTAAATTTGCTGCCAGTTGGTCAAAAGTATGAGAGGCCTGGGGATACCCTGAACTGGCGCTGGCATTTGCAGGGAGAAAAGACTTGTGGAGGATGGAGCCCTTAACTGCTGGGGTCTCTTACAATTCAGAATGGTCAGTGCTAGAACTGAATTACAGTACACCAGCTGGGGTTAAAACAGAATAGCGGCCCTGGGGCTGCCAAGTAGATATCAGGAATCGATGATGTCCTGTACTTCTTCACCCTCTCCCTGCTGTTTCAGCTGCTAGGAACCTTCCAGAGAGAACTCTTCTGAGAGCTGCTGAGTTGTGCTCCCCACCTGGTTTTAAGAGAGTATGTGCTGCTTTTCCCTTTGCTACTTAGTTTCAAGGCTGGAAGAGTTCCTCTTTACCAAGATGAACTTCCCTGCATACTTAAAATGAATGAAAGGATTTGCAACGCAGAGAGCTTTTGGATGATCTTATTTTCTAGATGGCCACCTAATGGCAAGGCCAATTGAAATGCATTCAGAAGGGTTTGCTCTTCCCATTGATCAAGTCCTAGCTCTATGAGGTTTCAGAGGGAGGAAATAGTTCCTTCTAATTCTAGCCTGAGATCTTCCTCTCAAGTAAGTATGTATTATTCTCAGGTAGAACTTTCCTTAAAATGATTGGCAGTGGGACTATTCCTTTACTTGATGCAAAGACATAAAATTGCATAGATCCAGAAATATTTTTAAAATCAGAATAGATATTTAGGCTTATCAATCTATATTTCTATATGCAGAACACCCATAGCCCAGCCAGTGTTCCACTAGGCTATCTCATACCAGATCTTTTTTTTTTCCATATCTTTCTTTCAGTTTGTGGTAAAGTTCAGACCTTCAGTCTTCAGCAAAAATGCAATGATATAAATTCATGAAGGCTCAGAGTAATCTAATTCATATAGAGCAAAGACACATTTTCCTTAAAATTACAAAGCCTGTAGAAGCTCTGCTAAACCCATACCCAATTAACAGTTAGCTTCTCTGGTTGAACATCTGCATTCAGTCCCATGGTCACTTCATAGTTCTTCTCAAGAACAATGTTCCCATACCCTCTTTATACTTCTGTCACCAAGAAGCCCATTCATATGCTTTTCTCAGAACAAAATAATTACTCCTTAAAGCTGAACTAAAATCATCTCCTTTTAAGAGGTCGAAACTGCTTTCAATATTGTTAAATGATTTTGTCTATTTTTACATATACATGTATATGTTTATTAAATATACTGTGATCTAAGAACATAAGGGTCAGACTTTATTATTATTAAGTCATCAAAAGAAATTTTGTTCATATTTTATAAACATGGTATTTTTTACCCAATGCAGCTGGGTCATGTCTAACTTTAAGGACCACCTGCTCCTTAGATATTCTCTGTTCTATGCAAAAACATTTTGTTATCATTCTTCAGGCTGAAAAGCAAAACAAAATAAACAAACATAAAAACCATACCATTTGGATTAGTGCAGAAATAAGATTTTGTTTTAAAATTGATCTTGCTTCAAAATTATAAAGGAGCTAAACCTCAAATATGTTCAATTTTTCTTTATCTGTAGGCAAAGAAGAACAACATCTTTACCTTTTAAAATCTCATATGCCTTCAATAGTTGTTTAACCAAATGCAGCAACATTTCAATAACTTGAATCTAAAATTTTAATGTTCATTTGCTTGCAACTACAGACCCTGCAGGTTCTCTATACCTGGCCCTGATTTTTTCCTACTCTATTTCTGATAAATAATTCTTACTTCTCTTTGTTTTCATCTCATTTGAAGCAAGGCCAATATTTTCTAATCTGCTTTCAGATGTTTATATACATTTGATATGTATCTGCCTGTCCCAATCATTGGAGCAATCATATCTCTCAGCATATTCTTTGCTTAACAATAATCTGACCAAATAACATCAATACACACATTCTGATGTGCAGATACAAAAAGAAAAACAAAACAAAACAAAAACCAAAACAAAAAACCAAAACTGGATAGTTGCTTAGCTCTTATTTGATTATGAACCATGACATTTCTTGTGCTGTAAGCCACATGTACCTTTAGTGGCTATGATTTCAAAATGGTTTCTGTTTTTGTTTTCAATGGGGGGGTCAGGAAGGAGGGGGGAAGGAGAGGGGGAGAGAGAAAGAAATATCTATTTGTTATTCCACTTATTTATGCATTCATTTGTTGATTCTTTATGTGCCCTGACAGAGATTGAACCCACAACCTTGGCGTTATCAGGACAATACTCTAACCAACTAAGCTACCCAACCAGGGCAAAAAGTGGTTTCTTTACTCAATAAGAAAATTAGCAACAATATGTCCCTATCTGAGAGGGAGTTAGCAAAATAATCTTTAGGATATGATAAAAGAAATCTGGTTTCTTTTCCCTACCCTTCCCAGTTCCCTTGTTCTTACGATCAGAGGGTGAGCCTGGCTGACAGTAAAGGAACATTTTTGTGAATCAGCAATGGCTTCAACAACGCTGCTTCTGTGACAGCACCATGGCTCCTGCGAGAGTAGAATGACTGCTCAGAGTGGGCTTCCAGCTCTGCCCAAGGACATCTAAGTTGTCCCTCCCTCTTGAGTGAACATCACATGTGCTGCATTCAGAGCACAAGAGAGATTGTCCCTGCTGCTCTGAACCAAGGAAGGAGGTCAAATTTATGACGCCGACACTTGGCAAAGCCTGCTGTGCCTTTGACCACACTGCCTGTTCTTCCTCCCCTACAACACTCTCGAAACTCCAATACAGGGAGCCCACCAGGCTTGCCGTTCAACCCTTACTAAACATACTTAGTAAAGTGGAGCATGGACTGACCGCTTTACTCTTTGTTTGCTTGCTTTTGTTGTTTTAACATGCTAATATGTTATTTTCTGTCTTCTGCAGTTCCTAACAGAAAGCAAGAAAGAAAAAAAAGAAAAGAGAGATATTACAAAAGAACATAGGCTGTTTTTATTATATTTGTTATTTAAGAAAAATCACAAAATTTTAAATCCTTCAAGAAAAAATATTTCTCTCCCTTAATAGATTCAAATATGTTAAGAAAATAATCAGTTTTCATGTTCCTATCTATACAAAAAATTTAGCTCCTCTGAAGTCTATCAATTTAGATATTTTATATCTGTAAAGGTATACCTATACTTTTTAAAGTCATGCATATACATATATTATAAAACTCTCAAATTATATCTTATAGATCTACATATTCATTTACATCCTTAATTTGGAATGAATGAATGTATGGTACATACTAAATAATGATTGCCCTATCATCTGTAATGTACATGATAATGACTAGCTATTTTTCTAGGTTATTGAAATTGTGTTTTATTCTTTAAAGGAACATGCCAATAATTTCATAAATGTAAGTGTTGGTTGTGCTTCAGAATCATGATTTGCCGTGAGACAGGAAAGAAGAGCAGGCCCTCCCTTTTTCTCTTCACCAAAATGATGAAAAAGAACCGCTTTGAGTTTTGCCCTGTGTTTGTTTGTGAATTCTTGCTAGTTCTCTAATCATTTTTCATAAGAATTTTCATAACTTCAATGAGTTTTGGGGAAAATAACAATCCTGAAAACTGTGTACGTTATTAGTCTCTCTTTGAAAACCCTTGCTGCAAATGTCACAGTCCAGTCAGTAGACCATGGGAAGTATGTGGATGCAAAGCAGCCTCTTATCAGAGAAATGAGTGGGAGAGCATTTCCTTGTAGTGACTGCAACAGCAGTGGTGATTATGGGCAAAAAGGCCATAATGATAACATCTACAAAATGGTACACTGTTCTCTGAAATGCAACATGAATATTCCCAAGAATGAAAGATAACCAGCTGCAAACACAGCAAACAAAACATACTAATTCACAAAGCCATGGAGCTGTGTCCCCCTCCGAGGCTTGCAATGCTTAAAAAAAAAAAAGTCAGAAAGAAGAGAAAGGCAGTTCAAATTACATTTCTCTTCTTTTTCTCTTCTAATAATTTTATGAGAAAACAAGAGGAAGAACAGTTACTGCAGAAACTCAGGTTTTAGAGACAGAAGAAGTTGATTAATTAGCAGGTAGGATTCTGAAAAGTGAAGATAAACTGGAAAATGAATTGAATTGGTAGAAAAAATTTGGGGCATAGTTGACCGAGGGCTTTAAAAGCAAGTACAGGGGTGAGGCATGCAGCTATTTTCTGAGAGTGAGGGGAAGGAATGAGCAACAATAGTTTGAAATAAACAGGAGGATGCAGAGGAAGACATGAAGGATATGTGTCTATCTAGGGAAGGAACAAGGAACAAGAGAGTTCCTTGCAGTTGACTGATTCCAAATAAGTCACTCACACATGAGACATCTTGCTCAGGTCTGCTTCCTACGTCTGGGTCAGCCATGACCAGCAGAGTCCCATCAATCACTCCCACTCACAAAATGGAGTGAGAGTGATTGATTGTCCAAGACTGAATTAGCCCTGCCTGATTCAAGGGAAATCTTAATGGAATCTGGGAGCCCTGAACTGGAAACTTGGGTTTTGGCCTGGAAATGGACCCTAAACCTTGGGGCTAAGTCCAGGTGTGCCCTAGTCAATCCAAATCCACAGCTTCAGGGAGAAGCATTTGGATACTGAATTCCAAACATTGCTCATTTTGTTTTAACACTTTTTCAGGGTTTTTTTCCTGAAAAAGATAAAAAATAATATGGCATATTTTAGTCTTTCAAAAGCAGATTCCGTTAGTATTTTCATTAAAAACATGTTTACTTCTCTTATCCCAATCTTAATACTTACTCTATCTTTTAAATATCTATTTTTTGACAATAGTTTCATGTACAAAGATACGCTATAGAGAAAAACATTTTTCAATAAAGACACTTTTGGTTACAATGAAGTGTTTAGTGCTTAAGAACATTAATATGATGCAAGATAATAACCACTTCAAGAGACTTCTTTTGCTCTCTTTTTGCTTTCTACCTTTATTATTATTTTTTAATGCAGAGGCAAATTAATTTTTTTATGAAATTCTAAATTGTATGAATACGAGTTTTGTTCCTAAGATTCTTTCTTGGTTGGGAAGAGGAAACAGCTCTCATGTCTTAAAGAAGACAATGATGATCATGATGAGCTATATAAAGCCTGAATGTGACAACCACTCTTCTCATTTTGAACCTCTGAGCCTTGAGGTTTACAGATCAACTTGAGCTTGAATCTGAACTATTGCAAGACATAATAAGGACATTTATTTTCAGAGAGGTGGGAGATTGGGAGGCTGGGCAAAATAGGGGAAGGGATTAAGCAAAAATCCAAAACAAAATTCATAGACACAGACAACAAAATGGTGACAGTCAAAGGGGAGGAAGTAGAAAAGGGTGAAGTTGGGATAAATCATGATGGATGGAGACTTAACTTTGGGTGATGAACACACAATACAATATAAATATGATGTATTATAGAATTGTGCACTCTAAACCTATATAATTTGACTAACAAACATTAACCCCAATAAATTCAATCAAAAGCTCTACTTAAAATGTAAAATAATAAAGAAATAAATAAAAGCTATTCAAAGAGGAAACCCAAAAAATCCAATAAACATTTTTCAATAAGTGAAAATACAGGAGCTCTGGTCTTTTTGGAAGCTGAATAAACTCTTAGATAATAATTGATGTGAAGCCAATGGTAAAACAGGTACAATAGTGTCAATCATGAGGGTTATGAGAAATAAAGAAAATAATGATCAAAAACATTGAACACAATGTCTGGCAAATAGTAAATGTTAAATGCATATTTAGTGTGCTTATTGTTATCAATTATGGAGAAAAGTAAGTATGATTCAAAACTATTGCCTTTATTTTGTGAAAAATAATATTCACATTAAAAGGGATCAAGTAAAATATAGTCTGCAATGTATTAACAAGATAGATGTAAAGGGTGTAAGTTGCATGCACAGGACAGCTCTGTGTCATGAAAATGACAAAATAATGACTGGTTTGTGACTCACTCACATAAAAAAGGAATAAGTCCCCTGGTGTATTAGCACCCTAAAGTTTTTCCTTCCCTTCCCTTCCCTTCCCTTCCCTTCCCTTATCTTCCCTTCTCTTCTTCCCTTCCCTTCCCTTCCCTTTCCTTCTTTCTCCTTCCTTTTCTTTGTTTCTCACTTTCTCTCTTTTTTTTATTAAGCCAGGCCTTTATTTGTAGCTGGGCAGCAGCTCCTCTTTGTGGTTATAGCACCATAGACATAATGACACTCTTAAAAGATTATGTTTTCAATTGACTCTATAAATACAGTTGTGAGGTAGAGTGTATACAGTATCTATAAACACATATGCAATAATATTTATTATCAGCCCACATCTTATTTTCCCCATTCTTTTGACTTTGATGACAATGATGAATATGAATTTCAAAATGTTAGTTTCATGATTTTTTTTCTTAGTCTAAAATAAATCTCTCTCAAGTACTTTCCTCCTTGGACAATGTGTTTTTCATTTACTGTGGCACTAAGTGTATAGGTATGGCTGACCGCTAACCTGACATGTGCCTGTCACCAGGGACCGCTGGTTCTTTCATCTTCCTAATGGACATTTCTCTACAGATGTCTGTGGCCTACCTGACTATAATCCTTTAAATTTTAATTCACTTTACATTTAGCCTCGTCATAAATACCATTTAGGTACCAATACTCTGCTTTGTGCAATCCCTAAGGTGGTGCTTTTATTTTAATGAGGCCATTTGCAACTTAAGAGCAAAAAAATTCCATCTTTGATTGAATATATTTGTCAGTTTTATTCCCGATTGGCATTTTCATGGGAAAACTTGGATAAAACTAAAGGATGGCTGCTTACCAAGTGGGATAAAAGTTTCAGTATGTTTCTACTTTCAAAATTTACTGAATAAATGGTCTTTGAAACTCAGTTTGAAACATCAAAGTAAACCCTGGATGTAATCAAAAGTAAAATCCAGAATTAAGTTATATTACAAATGAAATTTCCACTAGCATTTTTTTTCTATTTGAAAGGAAAAAATAAATTGAGGTTTTAGTTAATAAACTATTCAAATATAAACTACTATAATAACACATGGAAGTGAATGTAGAAGAATATGTGCAAATAATGACTAACACTGTATATAGTAATAGATATATATATATATAATACATATATTAATAGATATTTCAAACTTAACTTTTCCATTAAAATTGATATTCTGGCATATCTTTAGTAGTCTTTATATCAAGGGAACTTTATCTTTCAGAGAAAACCCTAGACCATATAAAGTTAGGAAACTAGACTGTATATTTCAGAAAATCCTTCTGCAATTTATTTTCACATTCACATGTTTTTGTCCTTGAAAATCCTTTGAATGAGTGAACCTCAATACAAAATAATCTGCATTATGAGCCTAAACAATATTTTATACCAAATGTTGACTTCATAAGTGAAAGTAACAACACTGAGATCTTATAATATATGACAATGCAAATATTTAGATATTTTATGGGAAGAAGAATCAGAATATTTTTCTGTTTTATCAAGTAATTAAAGCACTGAGGAGACTCTTGAGTGCATTGAAAAATAAGTCAGTGTATTCATCATGGTTTATCACACAGGATATAAATTGCAAACATACATGGTAAGTGTGTGAGAGAGGGTAGAGGAGAAGAAAGTTTTGTAAAAATAAATGTATACACAAGTAATGTTTTAAGTTTTAGGAATACTCACACGCAGAAACTTGTTTCTTATTCAGTGTACATGTTTCCATTTCTCTCTTTTCTTCCTTTCTTCTTTTCTTTTTTCCTCCCTCAATTCTTTGTGCTAACAGACAGCAATAATCTATCCACCTCTAAAAAATGTAATAATGCCAAGCCTATTTGGAGGGCTTGAATTTTTAATGACTGAAAATACAGGAGTTCTTGTCTTTTGGGAGGCTGAATAAACTCTTAGATCGTAATTTTTGTGGAGCAAAAATCAATACATTGCAGACTACATCTTACTTGATACCTTTTAATGTGAGTATTACTTTTTATAAATTAAAGGTAATAGGTTTGTAGCATACTTACTTTTCTCCATAATTGATAGAAATAAGAATATCAGATATGAATTTATTTATTTGCCAGACATTGTGTTCAATGTTTTTGTCATTATTTTTCTTTATTTCTTATAACTCTCATGACTGATGCTATTGTATTTATTTTACAATTAGGAATATCAAGACATAGAGAAATTAAATGATAATCTTTGCTTGCATATTTATCAAACTGCAGAGCCAATATTATGTTTCATGTATGTGTGTCTTAAAAAATCCTAGTGGTGTTTAATCATGACTCTGCACAAATTTTGATAAGTAAAGGAAATTCTGGATCCTCTTCTCCCCATTACCACATTACCTACTGATATCAGTTAAGTACTGAGAGAAAACCAGTGCATTTCTTATATATTAATAGATATCTAAAACTTGACATTTCCAACATTTTATGTATTTGGAACTGAGCAACTGCTATGCATTTTCCTCTTTAAAAAAGGAAATCATGTACCTCTGACAATCTTTCCCATTGCTGTTGTTGAATCCTCAACTCTCATGGTTTTTTTTCCACTCACGCTATACATCCAACCCTTAAGGAAATCCTGTTATTAGCACCTTCCAAATCCTTCTAGAGCTCTGCTACTTTTCATCAACTAGAGCATACCACCTTTGATCCAAAACCACATTTCCTCTCACACAAATAAGTGCAATCACTATCTAATCATCCTCAGTGCCTTCGTCCCCTTTCTGTCTATATATGCAGTAGCCAGAAAGATCATTTTAAAACATAAGACATACCATGCCATTCCTCTTTTCAAAATATTTCCAAGACTTCTTAGTTCACACAGAATAAAATCTGATGTTCTTACTCTGTTCTCTAAGGTCCTACATCTGACTGTATCTCTTGTTACATGCTTGCTCACTCTTGCCCACTCTACTCTGTAAACAACACTGGTCTTCATTGATCTCTGAACTCATCAGGCCAGCTCCTGTATCAGTGCCTTTGCCCTTCCTGTTTCCTCCATCTAGAAAGCTTTTCCCTCAGAGGCCGTTATTCCATCATGTTATATTGGAACACAGTTACTCTCACTTATTACATGTAGTCTATAGTTTTATTTATTCTACAAAGACAGTTTTGTGGAGTTGTGACAGAAACTGTTGGGCTTAAAAAGCCTAAAGTATTTACTATCTGTCCTTTTACAGAAAAATTTTGCTCAGCCCTGATTTTGTTCCTCGGTATGTATTGCTATGTAGTTTGCAGTACACTTAATCAATTATCTTATTGCTGTCTGTCTCTCTCTGCTTGTTATAAACTCCATGAGGGCAGCAGTTTTCAAAATTTTGTTTACTACTACATTCCCAGCACCTAGAATACTACACAGAACATCCATGTTCAATAAATACTTGAGAATGCATGAAGAAATTTGCTGGATGGTATATTCTGGCTCTATATGCTCACTTCATAATTCTTAAAGATGTTAATGTTCTCTCTGTCTAAGATACTTTATTCTCCAAAATAAAACACCTTGTTAATAACAGTAATATTTATGATAATACAGTGATTGTTGACCATCAACTTTGGATTAAGTCTAGAAAAAATAATTTTACTGCACAGGAGTTTGAATTTTTAATATAGTCATAAATGAATTTTGGTAATAAAATGTCGTTTGTGACACTTAGAGAGCAGAGTGGATGTAGGAAAGATAGGCATTCTTGCTGTATTCATTATTAAAAGGAAATATTTTGAAAAAGGTCATGAGGTCTTTACAAATTCCTGGGTGAAAAATACAATCGAGCTATTATAGTTTATTGAAAGCCCAGAACCTGAGCTCCAAAGAAGTGGGTTAGACACCTGGCCCAACTGTATATCAACTGTATGAATCTGAAATAATGATTATTGAAATATCTATATTACATAGCTATTTTGAACATTAAATGAGATAGATATGATTTAACCTATCCTACAATAAATATTCAATAAATGCAAATTTAATTAGGAAAATCTGAGCTGATTTTATTAACCAACAGATGTTACAACTTTTGGGGTAACTGTAAAATATGCTGATGCACAAAACATTTATTTTGTGCCTTTCTAACCATTGGCTCAGTTTCTTTCTCTTCCCACATATTTAGATGTGGATTCACAGAAATTTTAGTGGAGGTGACCTGAATGGACCCAGTTTCTCTACTGACTAGCTAGTGTATTAAGCAAGTTACTTAACATCTTTGAGACTCAGTTTCTCCTTATATAAAATAAAGATGATAATAATATTTATTTAACAGTGTTCTTATAAGAATTTAGAAATTATATGTAAAATGCTTAGTAGAACATCTAGCATATTTTAAGTTAAACAAAAAATAATATATAAACAAATGGGACTACATCAAACAGAAGTTTTTGCACAGCCAAAGAAACCATCAAAATGAAAAAAAAACAAGCCACTGAATGGGAAAACGTATTTGCCAATACATCTGAAAAAGAGTTAGTATCCAAAATTTATAAAGAACTTATGAAACTCTACATGAAAAAAAAATCCAATTAAAAAATGGGCAGAGGGTCTGAATAGAAACTTCTCCAAGGGAGACATACAGATAGCCAATGGGCATATGAAAAGATGCTCAACATCATTAATCATCAGAGAAATGCAAATTAAAAGCACAATGAAATATCACTTCACACCTGTCTGAATGGTTATCATTAATAAATCAACAAAAAAACAAGTATTGACCACGGTGTGGAGAAAGGGAACCCTTGTGTACTCACTGTTTGTGGGAATGAAGATTGGATTAGCCACTGGAAAGCAACATGGAGTTACCTCATGGCCCAGAGATTCCACTTCTGGGAATTTATCCAAAGAACCTCAAAACACTAATTTGAAAAAATATATGCACTTCTATGTTCATTGCAACATTATTGACAATAGTAAAGGTTTGAAAGTAGTCCAACTGGCCACCAGTAAGTGAGTGGATAAAAAAGATGTGATACAATTACACAATAGAATACTAAAGGACTGTAAAAAAGAAGGAACTCTTACCCTTTGTAACAGCAATGGACCTGGAGATTACTGCGTGAAATAAGCCAGTCAGGGGAATACAAATACCATATAATTTTATTCATATGTGGAATCTAATGAGTAAAATGAACTAAAGAGTAAAATAGTGACAGACTCATAGGTAGAGAGTAGGCTAACAGTAGTTGTGGGGAGTAGAGCTGGGTGGGAGAGGGTAGAGAGATTGAGCAAAAAAAAAAGAGAGAAAACTCATGGACAGGGACAACAGCATGGTGATTTCTCGGGGAGGGAGTAGGAGGGAGGCAGATGAGGGTAAAAGAGGGATAAATAATGATGGATGATAGACGGAGACTTGTTTGGGGTGGTGAATACTCAACGCAATGTACAGGTGATATGTTGTAGAACTGTGCACCTGAAACCTTTATAATATTGTGAACCAGTATCACCTCAATAAATTCAATAAATGCAAAACAAAATAAAATAAAATTTCAGTTTTTTGAGTTCTTCCTCCCTTCCCCCATAATTATTAACTCCAAGGTCAATCATACAAGGTGTAGTGATGCTACATAATTTTCAAGTTCTTTAGCAACTTTATTAAAAAAACCTAATAAGGAATGTGGCATGATATGTTAACATCCTATGTCTGAAATATTCTTATCTTGGTATTTTGAAATTACTAACATAAACTCATGAAAACACAAATAAGTTATTCTTTGATGATAAATGTCAGACCCCTGAGAAAAAATAATCAAGACATTTTTTCCTACTCTTTCAGGTGATATTATGTAGATTTGTATAATTCTTTTAGTATTAAACATATTTATTCTCTTGAGATGCAGCCTCAATAACATCCTGTTTTGTCCCAGCATTGATTCAGTTTATAGATTTTTTTTTTTGATAGTGGGGAGAACTTTTAGGTGAGTTTTATTTCACTCTCTGACTTAAAAATATAGTTGTATCACTGTAAATTCTAATATGTATTTCGACAGGAAAAAAGAATCTGTTTCCAAAGCTCTATTTGGAGGTCTAACTTCCAGGATAAGTTGGCCTGGTTTAGAACTGAAACTCAGCATCTGCTTCTTTCTTTGTTTTCTTTACCGCTGCTGCGTATGAGTTGTGTTGAGTCAAGTCCTTCCCACAGAGTGTCTGAGAGCTCTTTCCTGGGGGTGCAGCCGCACCTAGCCACTTAAGAAAGCATTTCTCTTTTTATTGGTGTCTCCGGTGCTCATTATTTTACCTTTATCTTCATTCTTCAGCATTTCATCTGTGTCTTTGATCACGCTCTACTTTGACCTCTTTCTAGCTTGAAAAGGTTTTATTCATGACTTTTCCCACCTTTCCTAACCTTTCTCAGAGTCAGTTATTTTTCCAAAGGGTCAACAGCTATGGAATTCAGTATGCTAACTCAAATAGTGACCTCTTTAAATAAACATTGCTAAAAGGAGTTGTTCAAAGGAGAGTGTATGGTCTAAATAAAGCTAAGCTTAGTCAACCTTGTGAAGCAGTTGGAATTTATCTTTCTCTTCCTCCTCTTCTATCAAAACAAGACTATTCTGTGTTCCACTTCCTTATAAGCTGGTTGATATCAATGCCTAAATGTTGAGTTAATATTACCATAGTCTTTATTCCCAGTCCTCTCTCATTACCAGAATTTTATTTATCGTATTAGAAAAATACAAGCATATATTTTAAAATATAATTTAACATCTTTGAAATTGGAATAAATCTTATAATTGATGGCCTACTGTGATTAAATTGACAGTATTTTCTCTAACTCGTACATAAAATAATACTATATTTTATAATTGATGACCTCATAGATGAAATCAGAAATAAGGGATTCTTAGAAAGCATGAGACATTAATTGATGGGTGTTAATGTCTACTAAAATAATTTTAGACACAATAAATCTTGATGTGAGTGTTAATTTTGGCCAGAAAGTAATATCCTTACTTTCTCCGAACCCCACTTCCCATGTAGGAGACTGCTGACTCCAGCCATAAACCAACTGGCCCAAAATCCAAAAGAAACATCTCAAAATTGAGCTGAAACAAGCTGCTTGCATGGCAGGGATGAGAGAACTGACATTACTTCCATAGGATACGTTTATGTTTTTCATGAAGATTCCAAAATGTTTTAAAAAATGTAATTAATGAAAAGTAGTAAATATGGAGTAGATTCCAGGGGGAACTCTTTCTGACCAGTTCTGTAGGAAGTAAGCAGAATTTGTAAAACTTATTAAATGAAAACTTATTCAGAAATTTATTCTTATTACTGTCATTCTTTATGGCTATTTCATGAAATTTCTCTTCATAAAAGTAGAAATATGACACTTTGTCAATGTACATGGGATAAGATAAAAAGAAAATGCAGTATACAATCTGTTCAGTTTCCTGTCATTTAACTACTTAATTTAATGATGTAGCACGAATTCTCTACTCCTTTACCAGCTATTAGCTCATGTTTATGTATATAGAAAGAATATTACTATATGTGTCATGTTACTTGACATAGACAAAATCACACTGCTATATTATGTGTCTGAGGTTGATTTGCCTGGTCATTTATCTGGGGAAACCTTTCTTGGGCTTCAGGGACTGTGTGCTTGCAATGAGAGGGATTTGCCACTAGATGGTGATATTACAAATTAACACCAGAACGGAAGCTCACTTCAAGAGAATTGTGTATAGCAAAAAGCTTTCAAAAATGGTCGCTATTTTTTAAAAACTTTAAACATTGTAACACAATGTAACTAACTTATATTATTAAAGCTTAGTAATCGAAAATCATAAGTCAAAATCAGAGAATAGAATATAGGTTGAAATGTAGGTAGTCGTCCAACATTCTGGTTAAAACAACAAATTCTGGTTAAAGGGTACTTTCCAGACAATCAAAAAATGTATACTGAATCCTCTTTCAGAGGAAAAAACCAACATTCCCTAAATTTTAAAATATTTTTCAGATATTTCTAGTGAACTCGATCCATGGACTACATTCGGATAAGGTTATACTTGATGATTTTTAAGGTTCCTCTGAATTTTAAGGGTAAATATTCCCAAATCACTTTAATTTAAATACTGTCTCTAAGTATATCCTGTCATATTCTCTCTAAGTTTTAATGCAATGAGCTAAGAACCTTTTGGCTGAATCAGAAACATTCTGGTACTCTGCCTTTCACTAAATTTTGAAAATCAAGTTTGGCCTTTTATCATGTTTGAGTGGCAGCCTATTTTCAATGAACGCACTAGGAAACTTGAGCTCTGCCTGTGAACACAAAGTTATGGTTTCTCATGCCAAAGAAAAGAGGGATGTCATAATAATATTTAAAAACTTCCTTTTGATTTTTTTTATTGTGTGTTTTTCTTTTAAACTAGACTCAGGGAGCAAAATTCCAAGTTGGTTTTAAAATTTTCTGTCTTTTTTTAAAGACATAAAACTTTGCAGTAATTTTTTTAAATACAACAGTAGCCATGGTTGGGTGGTTCAGCTGGTTGGAAGTTGCCCTATACAGCAAAAGTCTGCGGGTTTGATTCCTAATCAGAGCACGCATCTAGGTTTCAGGTTCCTTCACCGGTGGGGGTGGGTACGGGATGTTTCTCTCTCACATGGATGCTTCTCTCTTTCTCCCTTTCTCTCTCTCTCTCTCTCAAATCAATAAACATATCCTCAGGTGAGGATTAAAAAAATACAATATAATACCACTCAGCCATATAAAAGAACATTTTACCCTTTGCAACAGTATGGATGGACCTAAAGAATATTATGCTAAGTGGAGTAAGCCAGTCAGAGAAAGACAAACACCATGATTTCACCCATATGTGGGACCTAATGAACAAACTGAACTAACAAGCAAAACGAAGTCAGAGGCATAGATAGAGAGCAGGATGACAGCTAGTGGTGGTGATGGAGCAGTTAGGGAGTGGAGGGATTGAGTGAAAACGAAAAAGGACTCATGGGCATGGACATCAGTGTGAGGATTGCTGGAAGAAAGGGGTGTAAGGGGACTAAATGATAATGGGGAAAAATACAATAAGGACTAAATCAAAGAAAAAAATAATATAATGCAATACAATAAATACAATACAAAAATGCAACACAATAACATATAACAGCATAGTACTTTCTACACATGTAGTCTGAACTTTATGTTGATTTGCCAACATATTTAAGAAATGTTTATCTGATGCAAGGAATTGTTTGTAAGGGTTCATGCTTAAGAAAAGCTGTATACATTTTTCTTTTATAAAATTTTTTTATTTATTAAATTTAGGGAGAGAGAGGGCAATATTCATTCGTTGTTTCACTTGTTTATGCATTCATTGGTTGATTCTTGTATGTTCCCTGACTGGGGATCGAACCTGCAACCTTAGCGTATCAGGACTATGCTCTGATCAACTGAAATACATGGCCAGGGCCCCCATTTTTCCTTTTTATTAGTCTCAGCATCACCAAATATTTTTCTACATTCTCAGGGATCACATTTTCTTTCAGATACATCAAGTCCCCAATGCTGGCTAATCCAAAACACTGTTCTAAACAACAGGCAGACTAAAGTTACACATAAAAAAGAAATGTCAGTCCAAAAGTCACCATAATCACCACGTATATCATACCTTAACTTGCTTCTGGCTTCTCAGCTTTTATACTGCTTTAGCCCACCTATTTGGTTACTTCAATCTCTTGCCATCTCAATTTACCATGGTCTTTACACTCATAGTCTGTCCCCTCTTTCTTAAAGTCCATTTGGTTTGATCATGCAGCAAACAGTTAGGTCGTAGTGTGGGCCAGAAGATCCAGGCAGCCATTAACCAGGCACTACATTTAAGAAGTTGAAACTTATGCCATTTTTGAGTGCTTTCGATTACAACTTCTGCAGAAATTCCTAAATATTTTCAGGTTTTTCAGAAGAGTCCTTCACAATAGTCAGTCAATAATATAAGTCATGAGCATTATATTTTATTTTACTAAAATATTTTTACAGAAATTACAGTCTAAGTGACATATGCCACCTCATGAAAAGAAAAATGTAAATGTGTCACCTACTGAACTTACCAATTTACTCAGTATATTTATAATGGAGTCCTCATTTTCATTTGTATCAAGTCACTAATTTCACAATAATAAAGAGAATTATTGATTATTAAAGTCTGCCTTGTGTACAGTTTGAAATTTAAAAATATACATTTTTATCTGTAGTCTTGTTGAAATCTGCTTTTGAGCTCCAGGATGTGGAAATCTAGGATTACTACTCCTACATTTACCTAAATAAAATATCTGGAAAAATTTCGAATTCACAGTTTTCTTGAACAGGAGCAAGCATTTCCTTATCTAAGGCAGACGTTACCAGACTCCACTAAGAATTCAGTTAGAATAACTTAAATTGGAGGCAAAATGCAGCCAGGTGGGAGGAGGTGAAGCTTTGGAGGCCACAGCTGTGGAGAAGAGGACACACACTCTAGCAGGCTTTTTATCCCTGAAACCCAGGAGGTGTTAAAAGGTAAGAACGGGTGAGGGCCCAGCCCAGAGACAGCTTTCCTTCTGTAGGACACAGAAGGAAAGCAGGCACTGAAAGGGGAACAGGAAACAATTCCTTCCACCCCACCCCACTGCAGTTTTCTTCCGTCTCCTTTTTGGAACAAAAGCCTCTGCAGAGAGAAAGGCAACCCAACCTGTTGTTCTTAGGGCACTGATCAAAACCCTTGGCACACGGCAAATGAAAGGACAGAAACACCTCTAGCCCTAGAAAAGGGACAGGGATATTTTTAGCAAGAACTGTACCTGGAGGAAGAGCAGGAACACTATGCAAGCCACATCCTGGAGACCCATGGACTCTACCCTCTTACACATCCTGCCACCGCAATAAAGAGTATCAAGTCAAAGTGATAATGAAGTGTATCCGGATAAGTTGCAACACACAGGCCTTCTCTGTGCTGTAGCACAAAAGGGAAGATTAAATGGTGAAAGTAGAGTGAAAATTGAGGTGAAAAAAAAAACTTTTGGAAGACATACGCTACTTTTAGCACAATGTATTACTAGAGAAATTTTATTTTATTTTTCTAATCTTTATTTATTTATTTTTTATTTTTGCACATATGAGCTGTTATTTTTATTTTTTAAATTTATAAATCATGTGGGCAAGGAAAAGGAAGGGAAGGGGAAAGTCAAGGAACATATAGCAAGGACTCATGGACAAAACCAAAGGGGAAGAGCTAAAGGAGTGAAGAAAGGAGGGGGCAAGGGAAAGTGGTGGGGGGTAGGCAGAGACAAATGTATTTGAAAAAATAAATAAAAATAAATTTTAAAAAATTTACAAATCATGTCTATTCTATTATAGTTGTCTCAATTTTTTCCCCTTTACCCTCTCCACCCATTCCACTCCCACCCCCAACTCCCACAGTCAATACCCACTCTGCTGTCGCTGTCCATGGGTCATTCATACATGTTCTTTGTCTAGTCCCTTCCCCTTCTGTCCACCATTGTCCTTTTTCCCCATCCCCTCTGGTCGCTTTCAGTCTGCTCCATGTTTCCATGCCTGTGGTTTATTTTGTTTGTTAGTTTATTTTGTTGAATAGATTCCATTTATGGGTGAGATCATATGGTATTTGTCTTTCATCAACTGACTTATTTTACTTAGCTTAATATTCTCCAGTTCCATCCATGTTGTCGTAAAAGGAAGGAGTTCCATCTCTCTCTCTCTCTCTCTCTCTCTCTCTCTCTCTTTCTTTCTTAAATGCAGATTGATTTTATTTATGTTTTAAATGTCAAAGTCAATTAAAAATATTTAAAAAATTTTAAACCATTATAAAGTCTCAGCAATTAAACCAAAAACATACCAACACAGAAAGAATCAGGTAGATCAATGAAATAGAATGAGCATTCTGGAAACAGACGTGTATGTCTGTCTAACAATGTAATATATGATTAAGTTGATATTTCAAATCAATGGGTAAAATAAGGCTTATTCAACAAATAAGGTGCATGGACCACTTTTACTTGAAATAAAACAAATATAGAGCCCTACTCACACATTATACAAGAAATATTCAGGTGAGTTAAAAATCAATATGTAAAATCAAAGGAGTTTTAGGAGAAAATACAAAGTAGTATTTTTCTTACCCTAAAGTAAAATATTCAAACCTAGAAGCTATAAAATAAAATATTGACAATATGACTATATTAAACATTTAAGACTGTACAGTAATATACATATAAAAAAGTTAAAAGACAGTAATAGAATAGGAAAGTGTTTGCCACACATCTAAAAGGGTTAAGAGGGTTAATGTTTTTTTTTTAAGGAACAAATTCTACAAACCTTTAATCAAAAAATGGATAAAGAATACCAAAATCTCTGAAAAGCTTTTTCAAAATAATAAAAATAGGCAAGAAATATACAAAAACAGGTTTAGTTTCAACAATAATAAAGGAACAATTAAAATAACACATCACTGTCACAGATTAATATGTATTAAAAATATTGGTAAAATCAAGTATTAGTATCTGTGAAAGGAACTGGGTATTCATAGACTCTTTTGTTTCATCTTAAAGCAGTCCCTTTAGCATATCTTGCAGTGCTGGTTTGGTGGGGCTGTATTCTTTCAGCCTTTTTTTTTTGTCTCAGAAAATCCTTCTTTCACCTTCCATTTTTATTGAGAGCCTTGCTGGGTAGAGCAGTCTTGGTTGCAGGCCTTTGCATTTCATTACTTGGAATATTTCTTGCCCTTCCCTTCTGGCTTGCAGTGTTTCTGTTGAGAAGTCAACTGCTATCTATATTGGGGTTCCCTTGTATGTTACTACCTGTTTCTCCCTTGCTGCCTTTAGGATTCTCTGTCTGTCTTTGACATTTGCCATTGTAATGATGATGTGTCTTGGAGTGGGCCTCACTGGGTTCCTCTTGAATGGGACCCTCTGTGCTTCCTAGACTTGTGTGACTTTTTCTCTCCTCCAATGAGGGAAGTTTTCCATCATGACTTTTTTCAAACAGGTTCTTGATCCCTTGCTCCTCTTTTTCTCCTTTTGGTATCCCTTTTATATGGATATTATCACATTTCAGGTTGACCTGCATTTCCCTCAATGCCTCTTCATTCTTTTTGAGTCGTTTTTCCTTTTCCTTCTCTTTCTGGAATCTTTGTTCTACCTTGTCCTCCAGCTCGCTGATTCGATCTTTGGCTTCATCTAGCCTGATTTTGATCCCTTCTTCTGTGTTCTTCAACTCAGAAATTGTATTCTTCATTTCCTCTTGTCTCTCATTGATAGTTTCTATGTCCTTTTTCATGCTGATATAGTTTGCAGTAAGTTCCTCATCGTTTCCCTGTAGTTTTTTATAATTCTGTCTGAACTTACTCAGCTCATTGAGCTTCCTTAGAACCATTGTTTGGAACTCAGTATCTGATAGTTTACTTGCCTCTATTTCATTTAGTTCTCTTTCTGGAGAATCCTCCTTTTCCTTCAACTGGGGGTTATTTCTTTTTCTTCCTATTATTTGTGAGACTCTTCTTTTTTGTTTTGCTTCTTAAGTTGATCTGTCTTGAATTCCTGACTTTGTGGTGTGAACTTGTATGGTAGGAGATTGCGGTTTTTACTTTCTGGATCTGCCTCTGATGATGTCAGATGTCGTCCCTGGCTGCCCTTAGTCAGTCTGTTTGAGACTTCCAGGAATCTCTGTCTGTAGGTGTCTCCTTCAGCTGTTAATATAGTCACTCCATTACTAGAGAAATTTTAAAATTGTGGTCCTTTAAGAGCAAACAACAGCAATAGCAAAACTGGCTGGATTAACTGCTGGCTAGATTAACACAAACTTCCAAACTCACAGTAAAAACCTAGCAGAGAGGTATGTCTATTTATAAACATAAAAAATATTTATCTGAGCCTCTACTTTCCTATGCAAGGTGTTTGAGTTTCTAAAAAGAAAAAAATACAAATAATATGAAACAACAGCACACACACAGATGAACCAACTGACACATGTTGAAACTGACAAAGAATTTTAAATTACCATAAGTAGTATATTACATAGTCTTATGAAAAACATGGCTAACATGCAAGTTTAGATGGCTAGTTTCATTAGAGAGAAAGAATCTATAAGGAAGAATCAAATGGAAATGCTAAAAATGAATACATAGTAATACAAAAATTATAAAGTCATACTATAACTGTAAAGGTTGTATTTGATTGGCTCAGTAGTAGCCTCAACACAACAATCAGTGAACTTGAGCATAGGTCAATAGAAATTACTCAAAGTAAATGACAAAAAGAAAAAACAATGTGGGAAAAACAAATGAACAAAAACTGAAAACAGAGCACCCAATATCTGAGAGACAATATCCAAAAAAATTTAAACATTGTCTAATGGGAATCCTAGAAGGAGAATCAGAAAATATTAGGACAGAAGAAATGTTTGAAAAAAATTGGCTAAAACTTTTCTGCAAATAATCATAACCAAGAAGCCCAAAAAACAACAAACAAGACAAATAACTCCCCATGGGATGGGGAGTGGGTGAGCACACCTTGGCTTCTCATATTAAAAAATGTAAGAAAAAAAGCGAAAATCTTCAAATCAATTACAGTACAATCAGAAATAAATATATTAGAACTGATTTCTCAACAAAAACTATTTAAAATTTTGTCCTTCCTTAATTCTCTACCTAGCAAAAGTATCTTTCAAAAATAAAATATAAATAATGATTTCTAAGGCAAATCACAGTATTGATTGCAAGCAGATTTGTACCACAAGAAATGTTAAAGGAAGCTTATCAGGTGGAAGAAATATTATATCAAATTGAAATTTGAAATTTTACCAAGAAACAAAGAACACCTGGGAATAGAATAAATAAAAGTAAGATAGTTTTTAAATTACTCTAAAACATTACTGTCAAAAGGAAAAAACATGACCGTCAAAAGGAAAAAAAGCAGCAAGGTATTGTGTGTTTATAGCAAGTATGAATAAAAACATACAATACCAGTAGCACAACTAGTGGGAGAGAGGAAATAGGAATGCACAGTTATAAGGTCATAAAACTACTTGTAACATTGTTTACAATATCATTTAAAATATGATTCTAGCTAAAATGTATATCTAAACCACAGCTCAAACAACAGAATATTTTTTAAAAGTGTGTAAATAGTATTTTCATAGTGAAGATAAAATACATTAATGCAAAATCTTCAATTAACCCAACAGAAACCAGAAAGAAGGAAAACAACAGATTGAAGGACTACAATACATGTGACAAGATGGTGAAGTATAACACCCCGTCTTCTGGCTTGTTGTTTCCTCTAGAATTATTCTGATAAATCTTACCTCATGGATGTGACTAGAATAATATAGAAACAGTCTTACCTGGAAACAATGTACATTTCTAGAGCTTATGGTTTTCTCTATACAAAACAAATACCTGAATTCATTTATTCATCCATCAAATATTAATTGAGCATCTTCTTTGTGTCAAAGGCTGTTTGTACAACTATGAATACAATGTTTGAGACACAGGCTCAATCTAGTTCTAGTTTTCTAAGTACTTACTTGTTTCTATGCTCTTGGTTGGTCAATAAAAGTTCCCTAAACTGTCTTTACACATTTTTAATTTTAGACTATCATGTGATAAAACAAAGAACTTTTAAAGAACATTTTATTTTGATGTTTGTTGTATTACTAAGAATAAAACATTTGAAAACCATGTGTAATAAAAAATGTATATGTTAGACAATATTGGTTACCTAGACAGCATTAATCATTTCCTTTTACCTTTGTAAGGAAGCTGTGATTTTTCAGGTTTCCAACTCTTCCTCTAAATAGCCTGTATGGCTCAAGGAAAGTTGAGTCCATTTCTAGCCCCAGATGTTAATCCTGATCAGCCTAAACTAATTATCTAACCCCTTTTCCACACCCCAACCAGTGACTGATTTAGGAAATCAGACTTAATCCAATTACTGTATGGCATCCCAGCAATGGTTATTTTTATTCTAGAGGCTGACCCTTAACATAATGCAGCCCAAACACACTGGAAGAGAGGAATTTTATTCCACAAATGGAAGACTGGGTTTTTCTCTATTCTACTGCTCAAAGACAAGGAGACACTCTCTAGTCCAGGCTATTGGCAATTGTGTTTTGGCAACAAGAAAGCCCAGTTTGAGAACATAGTGATGCATGTATAGAAACTGACCTTATAGAATCATAGAGGGACTGATTTGGAGTAATTCTTTTTAAAATTTTCCTCCACATTTTCCTATCCTGAAACTTTTAGTTATGTGAGATTCACTTAGTCATTCAATAACTATTTATTGATCACTTACTATGTGTCAATCATTCTTATATTAAGGATACAGCATGAACAAAAGAGGTAAATGGCTCTTCCTTTACAGAGTTTATGTGCATCTAAGGGCAGGAAATAAATAAGAAAACTAAATATAGACTAGGTCAGATGTAGAGCAATGCTGTATTTGTTATTTTTGATTGATGCTCCTTATTACTTCTTGTGGCTTTAAATTTTCATCTGAGGTCATTTCCCTTTAGCCTTTTTTTTTTTTTTCAGGAATCCTGCCCCCAAATTATCAGTCACTTCACTTTAACAGCCTTGAATTCTGATATCTCTTCCTCACTTCAGCTCCTTCTCCTTCTACTAGGGTAGTAAAATACCTCCAAGCAGAAATATGGGATGGTCTTGAAGCTCTCTTTACTTTAGGACTCACATCTCTGTTGTCCTATGTCAAAAACAGCTTCTGGTATAATTTTGGTTGGGGGGGGAAATCTAGTGGCAGTTTCATGACCAGAAGTGAAAAAACAAAAACAAAAACAAAAAACCCTGAGTTTTACAAAGTGAATCGAATTTAAAAGTATGGACATTTCAGGTATCAGAAATAACATATGTATAGATATGAAGAAATAAAATATTATATTTTTGAGGCAAGAGTTGAGTTCTTTAGAAAAGAGCTGTTTATTTCTAAGATTTATGTGTGAGCACAAATGTGACTAGAGAAGATGAGCAAGAGCTATGTCATGGACTTGTACCTGAATAAATGTGCATTGCCATATGTCCCTTTACCAAGCATTTCCCTATTATTTTTACAGTGTATATTGCTTACTGACACTTTTTTTCTGCATATCCCCCACTATGATATTAACACGAGTGAAGCTACAATTAATTTTTTATTTGTTATGCTTCCAATTTCCATGTTATAGTAAGCTCTCAAAAATATTTGTTGAATTCAGGTAAGTGTATGAGGGGGAAATGAAAAAATACCAGAATTTATATATACAAAAATGCATATTTATTCTTACATGTTTAAACTTCAGTCACCTTCAAATTACATTTCATTTGAATGCAATATACCTATTGAGACTTCTTTTCCACTGCTCAAAAAAATTTTTGAACTTGTTGATTTTGATGCCTTTCAGTGCTTCTAAATTTGTTGCTTTACCTCTTCCACATTGGCAAAATATTTTCCTTTGGGGAATTTTTTTTTCCTCAGGGAACAAAAAAAAAAAAGTTGCTCTGGGCAAAATCAGGTGAATAGGGAGGGTGGGTCATGGGAGTTATGCCATTTTGGTCAAAAACTGCTGAACACTTAGCACAGTGTGAGCAGGTGTGCTTGTAAATCACCCATCATGAAATGGGCAAACATATTGAAAGAGTCTTTCAAAAAAAAAATTCACTAAAGCCGAACACAGCCTCTCACAACACCACCAGCTGGTACACTGATACAGATGGGTTCCAAGAACACTCACCTAGTAAGGGGAGCTTACATTATAAGGGGCCCTCCAGAACATAATAACTCCTGTTTGTTTTGTGTGTGTGTCCCTCCTTGTATGTTGTATAATATATCAAATGTGTATAAGTATCTACAGGCTAGCTTCATTCATTAAACTATTTAAAATTACTGCTGATTATCTCAACATAAAAATTATATATATGATTCAGGAAGTTATTTTGGGAAACATATTTATTCTTCCAAGAAATTATGTGTTTTTAAGAAAATTTATTTATTTCATTAAATGTTTCAAATTTTTGTCTTCACATTAAAACTACCTCAGGGAAAATGTTCAAAGAAATTATAAGTAGGTAAAAGAAATACAAGCCTGATATCCAACATATGTTAAATCAATGAAACACCCATTTAAAAAAAATAGTTAATGCAACTCTCTTGGTAGGTCAACAGCCTAGACAGTGTCACAAATAATTTAATAAAGTCCATTTTGTGACCAAAAGCGGTAATGATATTATGAGAGAGGGGATTCCCTTGAGAAATAATTTTTAAAAAATTTTTGTCTGCCATTGTAAAATTATTGCTAGCTCCCTAGTCAAAAAACTTGTTTTTTCCATGAGTTTTTCAATGCAATATGGATGTGTAAGGGATGTTTTAAAATAGTCACCTGGGAAAAAACATAGTAAATGACCCATCTGGAAACCAAAACTTCAGTGGAAAAATAATTATTTTAATTCTCTCCTAATTTGTATTTAGACATATTTGCTAGAGCTTTCAAACACCAAAATAAACCAAACTTCTTAGTTATCCCTTCTGACTTGAATGTGTTGTGCACATAGTTAAATTCTACCCAGCTTCTCCAAAATGATACTTTCAGGTTCACAGCTTTATTTTTAAGTAAAAGTATTTGACAAATTGAAATTCAGTTACCTCTCAATCAGCTACAACAGTAATACTCCCCTGTGGCTTAGACACAGTGCATTTTAAATTTCAGAAAATTTTATCTTCCACAGATATTTATGTCACGCTTTATAGATTGTAGGCTTGGTATGGATTTATTAAAGAAAAGTTCCTCCCATCTCTTTTGATTGCATAAACATTCATTCATATTTAAGTACAAGAAAATGCTAAATACTAAACTTCTATTCTAAAAGAGGATTTTAGGTGAACTTGTTAAAACCATATGAACACATTATTTTATATAATAAAGTAAATAGATGAATTTCTTTCCTGATCCCTGGAAAAAATATTTTTATACTCTGCAGAGGCAGAAGGCAGATGTACAGGCTGAAGTAATTTAGAAACTTTGAGAATGCAAGTTAAGCATAATAATCTGAGCTGCATTAAGGAGAAATTTTAAAGGGGATACAGGTGAGGGGTTATTTGTAAACATAATCGGGATTTTATAATCCAAGAATAAGAATCAAGCCAAGTTCCCCTAGAAAGACTAGGGCAAGGCACAGAATGCATGTATCCTGTCAGCGTATGGATGTGGGCACCCATTCAACACCAATAGAAATTCCCAGTTTGGGTGTGGAGAATTTATTCAGTTCAAACAGCTCAATTGTGATACAGCATGGCTGTGAAACAGCATAACTACGAGGAAGCAACTCTGGGAGGAGGCAGCCCCAGGGAAAGGCCACTCTCCACCCAGACAGCTCTGTTTGTCTCTGGTCAGTTTGCTCTGCTCCTCTCTCCTTTGTGCCTGCCCTGTGCCTGCCGGTCTGTTTCACTCTTCCCTGCTCTGCTCCTTCTATTCCACTTCACTGTGTTCCAGGGAGACATCTTCAGTGTTGTGTCTTCCGTGTTTCATCTCTAACCAGGGAAACACAGTCTTCAATTTTCGGTGGAAAGGGAAAGTATACTCTTCAAGCCAGAGGGGAGCTGACTTATATAGATAGAAGTCTCTGCTCCTGGTCCCTGACTGGTTTGTTCTTATGCAGATAAAGACTCCAAATCTTCAAAATATGATTGGCCCAAAAGGCATTGTCCCAGTTGGTCAAAATGGAGTAACTCTGATTGTTCAGTGAACATGCTGATGGTGATATAGCTGTGAAGCTCCATTGAACAGGGAAAGCCTCGGTCCTAATAGCTGAAATATAATCTAGGAACTCCTTTATAAGGGCTCACTTGAAAGTCGGGAATACAGTGCAAGCAGGCAGTTCAGTTCAAGCTTCTTCCTGAATGTGGTTTGCATGGGAGGTCCCTGTCTAGAAATGGCTGCTAGATTCTTTCCCATGGTCCACAACCTGTGTATATTCAGGTTTATACAGGGTGAGTAGATTTACAGCTGTTCATATGGAAAAATGTATACTAAAAGAATAAACAATGCCCTGACCACATGGCTCTGTCAGTTGGAGTGCCATCCCATACACCAGAAGGCTGCATGCAAGTTTGCTTCTCTGCCAGGGTCATATACCTAGGTTTGGGGTTTGATATCTGGTCACAGCACATACAGGAGACAACCAGTATTTCTTTTTGACATTGCTGTTTCTCTCAAATTAATGAAAACATTCTCATTTAAAAAGGGAAAAAAAAAAAGAGTAAGTAATAATACAAGAATAAACTCTGTGTTTTGTGTACTTACAAATATAAACCTATTTTGCCCAACCCCATATAGAAACACTATCAGAACCTAGGGAAGCCCTATTTTCTCTCTCTCTGAGATATGTTTTTTGTTTGTTTGTTTGTTTGTTTTTGCTTTTCAGTATATGGTAAAGAACATTCCAGAACCATCTAAAGTTTTTATATCTCATTTGTTCGAGAAAACCACTGAGACTGAAATTGGAATCTTTTAGTTCTAATTTATAAATTCTGGCAAAAAACCTTATTGACAGCTTAGGGCACTTTTCTACCTATTTTAACTCCTTATAGATTTACTAATTTTGAAGTACTCTGTTATGCTATTTATCTACTTGCCTTCTCTATATAACTCTATAGGACCCAATTCAATTAACTATTTTGTTTCCAATTTTGATATGGTACACTATATTATTGTGTGCCATTTACAAGATGACACAAGAAAGTATCCTACACCTTAGATAAAATCTTTGAGAAACTGGGAATGAATTTATGTCAGTTGAACCATTAAAACATAGACCTTTGAGTAAGAAAGGTTTGAGTTATCTAATTAAGGAAAAAAAACTCTACTAACCCAAAAGTGGTCTGAGGACAAAAGTAATATGAAATTGATAAGTGGATAAAGGTAGTTGTAGATATCAGCTCTGGCATAGAAGTGTTCATGAAAGTTTAAATTACAACTCAGTACTTCCGGTCAAGATGGAGGCATAGTTAGACATGCTTCACCTCCTCATGTAACCATAGAGAGTATTATAGCTCTATCTCAACACAAATAACAAGAACTGTCAGAAAATTTATCTGTATGGAAGGCCAGCAAGCAAGGATTTAAAGAAGCCACATTCATCCAGGCCGGTAGGAAGGGCAGAGTCATGGAGTCAGTTGGAGACACATGTGATGCAGTGTGAAACTGAGAGGCAGTGGAAGAATAGGTGGTCTCACACTTATTTGTGGTGGACAAAAATCAGGAGGAATATCTTGGGAGTGAGCAATCCCAGTTCCAGGCCAGACTGCATAGCCCAGGGTTCCAGAGCCGGAAGATAAATCCCCATAACTTCTGGCTATAAAAAATCAGGATCTGGGGGTTGGAGCAACAGAAGAAACTGCCAGATTTTCAGGAGAGCCCATTTAAAGGGCCCTCACAGACTTTGAACATATGCAAACCCACCCCCTCTGAGATTCACCACCAGGGCAACAGCTAGAAGGGTGCCAGTTGCATATGTGAAGTGGGTAAAGTGACTGGAAATGGGACGAGTGCCTGACAAACCTCCAGAAGCCAGTCAGTGGCATTGTCCCCTCTTTGAACCCTCCCCCCACATAGAACCACAAAGCAGTGATGTGGATTGCCCTCCCCCTAACCCTGGCAATTACCTAGAGCTCTGCCCCACACAATTTACAGGTGCTCTTTCTAAGAAACGGAGTCAAAAGAGCTCTACTTAATACACAAACATGAGGAAGCTGCTGAGTTGAAGAGACAAAGAAATATGGCTCATCGCTTCTCGGCCTTTTGGCTAAGATCAAGTGTAGTATCTGTTCTTATCAGAAATATGGCCCAAATGAAAGAACAGAACAGAACAGAACCCCAGAAAAAAAACTAAATGAAGATAGCCAGCCTATCAGATGCAGAGTTCAAAACACTGTCGATCAGGATGCCCAAAGAACTCACTGAGTATAGAAGAAATATAAGGGAAGAAATGAAGTTTACACTAAGTAAAATAAGGAAAAATCTATAGGGAACCAACAATGGAGAGAATGAAGCCAAGAATCAAATCAATGATTTGGAACACAAGGAAGGAAAACACATTCAATTAGAAGAGCAGGAAGAAAAAAGGGTTCAAAAAAGATGAGGAGAGGCTTAGGAACCTCTGGGACAACTTTAAACATACCAGCATCCAAATCATAGGGGTGTCAGTGGAAGAAGAGGAAGAACAAGAAATTGAAAACTTATTTGAAAAAATAATGAAAGAAAACTTCCTTAATTTGGCTGAGGAAATAGGCATACAAGTCCAGGAAGCACAGAAAGTCCCAAACAAGCTGAACCCAAAGAGGACCACATCAAGGCCCATCACAATTAAAATGACAAAGGTTAAAGGTAAAGAGAGAATCTTAAAAGCAACAAAAGAAGAGCAGAGAGTTGCCTACAAAGGAGTCCCCATAAGATTATCAGCTGATTTCTCAAAAGAAACTTTGCAGACAAGAAGGGACTGGCAAAAAGTATTCAAAGTGATGAAAAGCAAGGATCTACAACCTAGGGTAATCTATCCAACAAAGCTATCATTTAGAATTGAAGGGCAGATAAAGTAATTCCCAGACAAGGTAAAGTTAAAGGAGTTCATCACCACTAAGCCATTATCACATGAAATGTTAAAGGGACTTATTTCAGAAAAAGAGGAAGATCAAAACTATGAACATTAAATAAAGCAATAAATTCACAACTATCAACAACTGAATCTAGAAAAGCAAACTAAGCAAACAACCAGAATAGAAACAGAATCATAGATAATGGAGATCATTTGGAGGGTTATCAGCTGAAAAGCGGAAAAGGTACAGGGATTAAGAATCATAATTGGTAGGTACAGTATAACAAGGGAATGTCAAAAATAGTATAGGAAATGCAAAAGCCAAAGAACTTATATGCCAAAGAATGTTTACAATTTAAAATTTAGTGACATAAGTCAAGCACTGAATAAGCCTGCTACTGTATATATGATCTCACCTGTAAGTCGAACCTAATCAAGAAAACAAATAAGCAAGCAAAATAGAACCAGAGACATGGAAATAAAGAACAAACTGACAGTGAGAGGTGGAGTGGGAGGAAGGGGATAATGGGGGAAAGAGGGGGAAGGGTCAAGTCAAGGAACATGTATAAAGGACCTATGGGCAAAGAAAACAGGAAGTAAGATTGAGGGTGAGTGCTGAGGGGGTGAATAGGGCAGGGGAGAGTAATGGGGGGAAAAGGGGACAACTGTAATTGAACAATTAAAAAATAAAAGTTAACGTACTTGTTAAAAATAATCTGCAATAAGTAAGTAAATATATTGTAACTTAGTTTTTAAAACATACAACCAGATATGATTGTTATGGAAGAAAAGGATTAATATCAACCTGAAAAGAATATAATAAATAAGGGGAATAATCTTCCCCTTTATACGAAGTGAAAATATTTTCATTTAGACAAAGAATAGTTGTAACATATTGAACATAAGCAAACCACTGTAGTTATTTTATGATATAATGGTTAATTAACCATAGAAGTGTGAAATGGACACTTAGAAGCAAACACTGTAATGAATGTATTGCCTGAAGAATGTAGAGGCAAAAACCTCTTTCCATATTCTTTCTTTCATTTAATGAGGTGGACACTACTATCTTGCCTACTTAATAGTCAGTTTGCCTTCTTCACTAACAAAGTCATGGTGTTGAGAGCGGAAGGGGGCATCTCATAATCATAATGAAACAGACCTCTCTGAGGCCAAGTGAATATACTGAGAAAGAAGGCTTCAGAAAAATGAAGAGTCCTATTTTTTGATGAAAAAGTTGAGCTGTTTTTATTAACCTTGGGAGAGGTTACTTCCAGACCTCTTACAGGAGATAATAAAACCCCCATTATTTAGGTCATTTTGGATTGAGAATTCTGGTTCTTTTAAGCAAACATAGTATGATTTATCCAAGTAAAATTTACTGTCCCAAAGTGGTTTCCACATTAAGGACAGTTATTTCCTTCTAATTATCACCTCATCAGAGAGACTTCTCCTGGTGACACAGTATAAATAAGAACCTTCCCTGGCATTCTTTATAGCAGTTTTATTTATAACACCCCCCAAAATGGAAAACAAATACATTTTTAAAATTAGATGTTTTTAACTACTTAAGTTGTCTCTGCCAAAACAATGATCAATTAATTAAAAAGGGAAAACCAGTAGCTTCACAGTGTGGAGACCTAGTGAAAAGCCCATTAATCAAGTGATCAAATATTAGAGCAAGTGAACATCACAGTCTTCCGGGAAGGGCACAATATCACTCTTCTGGTGATCCTGACAGACACCAGGATCTGAATTCAATCATGCAAAACATCAAACCAACACAAATTGAATTACATAATAACTGTCTTATACTTCTCAAAAATATCAAGGTCAAGACAGAGACTAAGAAAAAGAAACTGAGGAGATATGGCAGCTCATTGCAACAAGTAATCCTGGAATTGATATTTGACTGCGGAAAACACAAATCCCGCACATTATTAACATGATTGACAAAATCTGAATATGGATTATGGATTAGGTGACAGTACTGCATCATCATCTCAGTGTTAAATTTCCTGGTTTTGATCATTGCAATATTATTATGTATAAGATACCCCTGCACTTAAGAAGTATATCCAAAGATAATAACGTAAAGAGGAATGACATTTTCCATTTATTGCCAAATGTTTCAGAATAAACTTTTTTGAAGTTATATAAAAATGAAAGTTAAAAAATTCCACAAATAAAAGCCTTAGCTCAAGCATAATTTGCCCAGTTTTCTTGATGTCTCAGTCTGCTATAGAGGCTGTCTCCTACAACACACTGTACATATCACTACCTTAACGTCTCTCACACTGCATGATAATCAGTGATCTGCATCTTTTCCTTGGGGAATCAAAATTGGAGGCAAAAACTGTGTCATATTTTATATGAATACTAAATTATGGCATATGCAGAGCATGTTATAACTAGGGAACTAATAAATAGTTATTGAGTAAGCATATAGAAATGTATAAGATTAAAGAAATAAACACTGGACATGGAAAAGGGAAATTGATTGCTATTAATGAAATGATTTATCAATCTACAGTACTATGCATTTTTAAAAATAAACCCTCTGACTTCTATTTAAGGTAACACTGATTAATTTTAGATGACTCAATAGTCTGAGCTGAAACATATCTAATACTCAGATTTTTACAACCACTAATTTGTACACCAGTGACCCTTTGAAATATTTGAAAACAGAATAAATGTGATCAAAACTAAACAAAACAAAACAAAACAAAAAGCATTGGGTACTAATCCTACGAAAATATACCACTTAAATAACTATTGCTTAAATATCAGTGCATTACTTAACAGAAAGAGTGAATAATTCCTTTACATTTCTATCTTCATAAGGGTTATTATTCCATCTTTGTCTTTTCTTCTGTTGTCCAGCTATAGGCACATTTACATAATTTGTTTTGTCCACTTACCTAATCTCTGCCAGCTCTGTTTTGTAGGAAGTTTATTTTGCTTAGATCTTAGTGGTATTTTTTCCTTTTAATGCTTACTTTAAGTATTATATTTTAGTTCTCCTACTACTAGACAGAGTGTTTTTGAAGGAAATTATTATTGCCTATTCCTGATGTTCCTTTCCACACAGAAGACTCTCCATCCCTTTACTTGCCTCACCCCAAACTGAATCACTTCACTTGAGGGATAAAGGATACCTTCTCAAGGCAGCTCTGCCTCTCTTTTCCACAGGGAGAGCACAGTGTCTCTAGTCCCTCAACGGCTGCCTTTTTCTTTTTTTCTTTTTTCTTTTTCCAGCTTTTTAAAATCTTATTGTTTATTGCTGGTGTGTGGGAATGCAAGTGTAGTCTGTTACATTACTAATATCATAATTAATTGTCATATTTTCCTCAAAAGTTTTTTTAGATTTCCTATAGTACAATCACAGTCTGCAAAAAGTGACAATTTTATTTCTTCCTATCAAATTATTATCCTTTTTATTTCTTTATGGCTCTCACCAGGACTTTAGTTCAATTTGGAACAGAGGTGGCTGCCTTTTTCTTACCTGCCCAGTCCAATTCACTGGGCCCAGGTATATAATTCAGCAAATAAGTTGGTCATTGGGTTCCACCTGCCACTACTTTATTTTATTTCTCAATTGTTTTTCAGAAAGAAGTCCAGTACGGTAGAGAGGTGGTATTTACTGGGTATCCCTTAGGTCCTGCTACAGTAGGATGTGTCTGATTTTGTATATTTTTAACTCTAATAAAGTTTGGTGATAGAACCATCCTACCCTAAATGTTATATTCTGGGCTCTTTCTTGAGAGCAAACCCTCTTATGTAAAAGGGAGCTAAACAGAAAAATATCAATGTGAATGCACTTCCAAGCACTAGTGTGAAGCAAACTGATGCAGCTTTCACAGAAACTGACTTTATTGGAATTTGTATGCTGAAAAATTTCCATCTTTATCTATATGAAATGAGATAAAAATCCCCAATGAAAAGCCGTACTGCCAAGTATTCTTCAGGATCCTTAGAACTATAACATCCCCCAAACAGAGTTTTCCATACAGTATTATAGTCCCAGCAAGTTTAATGCGGGTCACATGAAAAAAGTTACGGTGTCGAGAGATACTGGTTTAAGCAATATTAATCAGACTTATCTTTTATAGTTCATTATTAAATAAAACACATTGTGAACCTCTGAGAAGTAAATATGGTATGCACTAGTTCTGTTTACTTTGAGAGTCTTCATCCTCAGAGCTTCTCTCACTTGTAATTACCAGAAGCGAAGAGAGAGGATGGCTGAGTGCTGTGTCCAGCAGGAACACATGCCATATAAATAATATTTGTTCTGGGTGTGGACCTCCCCTTTGCCTAGTCAAAAGCCCTATTTCATCAGTTTTCCAGGGATGCTCAGATTCTAGAGGACTCATTAATGTTAAATAAGCTTACAGGAAAGAGATTTATGAACCAGAATACCAATTTATTCACTTACATGGAACAACACACTGAACTATGTAACAAAATACTTGCATCAGCTGGCAAATAATGTTCCTTCCCAGGAAAATGTCTTCTTAGGAGATCAAAATAAGATCAGATGGTTTTTGTGGTGAGCCAAGAGGCGAAACAAAGGGAATTGGTTGATAGTGGGGAATATTGTGTTCATTTATTGGTAGACTGATATGTTTTTCTGCACTTCAAGTTTATACCTGCCAAGAAGTTAAGAGCAACTTCATGAAACCTGATATCCTCTTTCTGAGTCATTGCTGGGTAAGCACTGAAAGATTCTAGTATTTACTTTTTCTTTAAAGAAATAAAACAACACTTCTTATCACTTACCAAAAGATTCTGTGATAACCTTTTTTATGATAGGTATTTCACACAATTAATTACTTTCTACCTTATTTTTCATTACAAACATTTTGATTAGGGTGTCCCCTGACGGGTTTTGGGAAAGTTCCATAAACTCCTTGCAGAAATTGGCATCTCATTTATCTCATCATGAAGACATATAAAATAGCCTTTTAGGTAGGGTTACTTCTACCAATGGTGAATCGCATCTGTTTTTCTTGAATGACGGCAACTTTAATTCACGATGTGACCACTTAATGACTGTATTCACACATTTTTAGGGTACTTCCTGTCTAAGAAGTATAATATCAAAGAGTACAGGCTACATAACTAAAATTCTCTTCTGTTGCTTCTTGGTATATAGATAAACACACACAAACACACACAAAATAAGTTTTAAATGGGGGATCACACCTGAGGGGTGCATGACTGCAAACACTGGCCTGTTTCAAATGTGGTCATATTCAATGATTCAGTTTATGATATGCTTATAAGTTCTCTACCTCATGGTATTAGACAGGCAAAGATAAACCTAGGTGTGCTACAAGTTTGTGTCTAGATAATGTTGCAGTTGTTCATTTAGTATCATATTAAGCAATATTTTCTAAATTCTGGGAAGTAGATTGATATATTAATTGTAATTTTCAAGGGGAATGAAGGGTGTTCTGTACGCTTTGGTACCTTGTCCAATATCCCAGGGTAAAATTGTAATACAACTGGAAAAGCATTAGAGAATAAAAGACATAGAACTTTAGATCTTAGGATGTAATAGAGATCAAAAAGTATTTTACCTTTTTATAGAAAGACCTTAGTTATAAGTCCTGCAGGTAAAAAAAAAAAAGGCTAACTTAGATCTCTTAGGTTTTTAATAATCAAGCAAAGACCAATGCAATACCCCAGACTCTTACTTACCCAGACTCTTATTGGGTCTCTTTCTAAAACTTTGCTGTTCAATTTCTATAATACACTGATATAGAAAATTGTAGGGAATCTTAGTGATTGTCTATTTAATCCTTTAATTTTTTTTAGATGAGAAAACTTATGCTCACAGGATTGGAGTTGCCAACCACACAGTCAGAGCTCCAGCTACAACTTGAGTCTCCAAACAAAGAGAAGAGACTTATATATTTTCCCATATTTGATACATTTAAAAATTTATGTCACAAATGATGCAAAAAGCAATAATTAAGTTTAAAATCCTCACACAACTGCAATTTTAAATATTATACAAATAATGATATGATCTAAACTCTGTCATGAAATATTGTGATAGCATCCAAGACAACATAAAGATTTAAAATTAATCATATTTTTTCTATTCAAATTCTGCTTCTATCATTAAGAAATGATCTTTAAAAGAGAACATGTTTGTGCTATAACATGATTTCATCTCATAATAAACATATTTATTTGTCTATTTCTATGTGCATATTATGTCAGGCATATGCTGTCCTTATTTCTTTTGATTCAATATACAAACATATTTTCCTAAGTGCCCTGGATTTTAAAAGAAACATTAATCTTGGTATGACATGTAAATCTTTGTTATACCAGATTTCTTCCAATGGTGAATCTGCTCTTGACAAATGCACAGTATGATCACTATAAATGGTGCTAAAATTGTTTCATGAAATCTTGAATAGAAGCATGTAGGTCAGGATAGGAGAAAATAAGCTTTTGTTTGTCATCATCAAATGCTTCAGTTATCATGGAGAGAACTATCAATAGTCACAATACTTGTCACAAGATCATTTACCTTTGAGAGTCTACCCATATATTTTCACAGGGACTTAACCAGTGATAATGTAATAGAAAAAGACAGTGCTGTGCAACCGGTGAGTACTTTTTAAAGGTAATGTGGATCCCAGAAGGCCATTCACCTGTCAACATACACCAACTAAACGACCAAACTCCTAAAGCACTCAATATATTCACTTTACCTTATGTTCCTTTGAGCCTATCATAAAATGTAACATTTGCCTTTCCTGGTGCATTTTCAGCCTTGATAGAGAGGTTAAATTGTTAATGCTTTACTTTCACTTCCTTAAATTTTTTTAAATCAAACTTTGTTTTTTTTTTCTCCCTGGGGTACAACAAATGGACAGCTTTCCTCTCTTGTACTCCTCCTTCCATTACCATCACAGCAGAATGCATCTGAGACTGTAATAATTCAGTGATGAAATACAAAATGTCGCAATGCCATCCCTCTTAAAGTGAACTGAGATTTTGTTATGCCATTTTAGGTGCACTAATAGCAACTCAAGTCCCATGGAGTATCCTAATGTGAATTTAATGAGCTGATAGCATATAAATGACAGTACTGTGAGGGCGAAGGTGACATAACCTTTTTCTTTCTATTTGATGTTTGTCTTTGAAAAACTACAGATCTGTTCAAAATGTACCACATTACTACTAAGTGGCACATCACTCACCAAAGGAGCTACTATTGTTTTAACATTTAGGAATATTTCTATCTTTTACTGGAATAAGTGGCAAGAGCAATTTTTTTTTATCATTAAGATAATAAAAATCTGAATAGCCTTTCTCTGAAAAACACAGACAATGTAGTGCTATGGTGTCTATTTTGCCATAGGCTGGTGTGTCCAGTGACAAATATTTACTTACAGGCCCCATATTCTTTCAACATCACAGTCAGTGGTATAACATCACTAAATTATATGCTGAAGATAATGAAACTATCCATCCTTATCTGAAGTATTATTTGAGGATGCCATTAGATGCTTTATAAAGATGGGTAATTATAGAAGCTTTGTCAATTACAATTAATTGATTCCAAAGCAGGATCTTTCAGGATGGCCATCCACTTGTGAAAATTCAGGTAACCAAATTAAATGAAAATAGAGTTGTATGGTATATCCCTGGCACATATGAAAAGGGGAATAAGGAGAAAAGGTGGGCACATTTTTAAAAATAAGAAGAAAAAGATCATTCAATATTTTTGATGGTAAAAAATAATATACATACTTTTTGAACATTTATAATACTTCCAATGCATTTTTAGCAGGATTTCTCTGTTAGGAGTACTAGGTGGAGATGAGAACATGCTGGCGGTTTGGGGGGCGGAATGTGGGGATCAAGAGTTGACCAGGTAAGAATGTGAGGCCTATATTGTGTGTCACTAGACTGAAAATATTTCACATTTCTCCTGTTTTAAAAAGAGCATATATATCTCAAATACTTTTTATGGCTCTTTGAACTTTTTCACTGAACTCTAATTTACAAATGAAGATCTAGTTCCAGAGGAATTTCATGCTTTTCTGAAGCCTCAAGGCAAGTGTAAATAGCAGATTAGAACACTCATCCTCTGATTCTTCATTCTGTGGTCACTGTGCTTTCGTGGCTAAAGCAACGAGTGATAAAGACATGAAATCAATGTGATTTTTAAAAGTATCAATCATACATGTAGGTTTAAATAACTAGCATAGACTCTGATCTGAACTGCAGTTTTCATGCCTAACAAGTTAAATAAAACTAAGTTAAACAAAATCTCTCAAAATTCAAGAAGGCAATTAACTTTCCAAACAAAACTACACTAAGGGTTACATTCTATGAAAATAAAAATTAAGCAGCTTATTCATCTCAAAAGTTTGGATTTTGACAAAATTCAGAAATCTTTTCGTTGCCAGGTGACAAACCAAAACATATCGCCTATGCTTAACAACAACATGTCCATACTTTTTGTCTAGGGCTGGTCAGGCATAATGACGCATTACTACTGAAGGAGCTTCCAGCAGGGACAAATGTTTATCTGTTTCCAAAAGCATTTTCTTAATCCATAATAAAAACAGCACAATATTTTTCGTTGTTTAATGATTGAGTAAAGGTTAATACTACTCAATAGAGATGGCATTCCACTTTGTATTGTCTCACAGACAGTACTTGTTAAGTAAAAATCACTAGTTACGCTGTGGTCAAAAAGCCTTAAATATATGAAATCTATGAATAAATTTTCCCTATGGACTATAAAAGTATTATACTATTTGACATATCTATTATCATTAAAATATCAAATGATTATTGTAAGATTTCAGGATTATACTGAAGTCTGAATATCGTGTTACATTTTATATGAATTTAAATATATATTTGAGGCTTATAAAATTCCTTTGACTCAGAACATTTTTTATTATATTTAGTGTCTGGCTGAAGGAAAAAAAAAGGTAGAATGATGTGTTACTCTGACACAAATTCCAAAGAGAGTATTAATTGCACAATGTATCTGTGCCTTACTGAAGCACAATAATAACCTCTGTTCACTTAAAAATCTACGACTGATTTATCAGCAACTGGAGGCAATGCAATTTTAGAAAACTGAATATTTTATTCGATATTTTAAAAACACCTGCTATTTTTCTTAATATTTATAGTAAGGTATGTTTAAATATCAAAATATAAGTAAGAAAAGTAACTATTATAAAAAGTTTGAAAACAGGTCATATTGACCGTTTCTTGGATTTTTATTTTTAGAATTATTTTCATTTGTTTCCTGGGAACATGATTATTTTACCATAAGATATACCACATTTCTAGGTTCACTCAACACTCAATAGGAGAAATGATTTTTTAATTCTCTTTTTAAGAAGAGAGTTTAACTATACCTTATTGATTTTTAAAAAAATTATTGTGTTAAAACCATAACCTATAGACATTCTGTTAATTATTTAATAGTATTGTTGGGTATCTTGCCATAGGTGAACACCTGGAAAAGTGTGGATTAAATTACCAATATTCATGAAATGCTCATGAAGTTACATTCAAGTAGCATTGTCTTATACGTTGTACCAATTTTTAATATTCAAAGTGCTTTGTTAGATAAATGTTTCAATTTTTTTAACATAATACATATGTTGTTTTCAGACTAAATAGTATAAATGTGTGCAAAATTTAAATGAAAAAATACATTATGTAAATTGAATGTCTTCATTAATTCCACCTTGTAAAAATTCCTCTGTAAGAGATTTATGCTTATTCCTTTAATTTTTATTTTGTTTGTATATTAATACTTTTCTGATTTTTATATAAAATGAGATTTTTATTATTCATATTGTTCAACATACTTTTTCACATACCACATTATATTCCATTTCTGTAGCTTATTTCTTAGGATAAACTTAAGATATCCATATATTGACATATCTCATATCCAGGTATTTCATAAATATAGGATGAACAGCTTTAATCTTCCTCATTGATGGACAATTGGGTTCTTTAAAAAATGTGTTTATTACACATAGTACTACAATAAAGTTTTATATGTGTTTGTATTGTGGGAGCATTTTTATAGGATAAATTCTCAAGAGCAGAAATGCTAAATCAAAGAACATTCAATTTGTAAGATTTATTGACCATATAAAGGCGACCACAAGAATATCAACTCTGGACATTTTCAAATGTTACAATATTTTTTAAATTTGATAATTAAGAAGGACCTTTTTTAAAAAAGTCAATTTATTTTATTATAAAAGGGTTTCTTTTTCATGCCTGTATTGCTTATTTCTAATATTTTTCAATAAATTGCTTATTGATATTTTGTCAACTTTACATCTTTTATCTTGTCAATCTGCAAAACCTCTTTAAACAAAAGACTATATTACTGTCAATTTTACATGTAGCAAATAGTTCACTCTAGTATGTCATTTGTTTTGTAATTTTTCTTACAGAGGTTTCCAAAATTTAGTCAATGTATTAATTTTTCCCTTATCATATTTAGATTTTATCTATTATCTTATACACATCCTAACAATTTCTAAATATGAGTTTTAGCAGAAATTCAAATGAAGACTATGGTAGGTCAGGAACAAAATTTCAAGTCACCAAGATTACTATGTAGTATGAAATTTACATTTTAATAGTGTAGAATGTGGATAATGTTTATTTCTAACTTAAGTTTAAACATTATATTTAAAAAATAAAATTAAACCTTGTTTTCTCGAGCCTGATGGGTAACTCAGTGAACTTTGCTGATATCATTGATCACAGGAAATATTTCTGTGAGGAACAAAGGTATCCACTTGTATTCTTACCAGATGTGTATTCAAAGCATTGTTGTTTTGTTGGGTCTATTGTTAAGTGGATATCCTAGTTATGATTTTACTATTTGGCCTGTGGATGATCTTCTGTTGTTACCTGACATAGCTCAGGAGACTATAGACTGAATTCCTAGAAATACCTATAGTGGCAGGCTATAAATTCTGGTGCCATTGCACATCTAATAGAATCCCAGGAAACTTTTTAAGTAGCTCTGGACTCTGAGGAAGACTGAGAATAAAAAGTGATTCTCAATTCTAAAGGAGCCAGATTTTAAGTTCAGAACCTGATGTTGAAACCTGATGCAAAACACTAAAGAGCAAGTATTTTTCTTCATTTAGTCTGGAAACATAATATTAAGAAGTGCAATAGAGGTATTGTGTGTGTGCGTATATATATAGAGAGAGGGGAGAGAGAGAAGTGTGTATACACACACACATTCACACTCACACACACTTACTCTTTCAACTCTTGACTATAACCACAAGCCCAAATTACTTGAGTAAATTTTCAAAGTAAGAACTAGAGATAAAACTGGTTGACTATTATCAGAGATACCAGTAGTTTGAAATTTTTACTGTGTTAATGGATATTTTTGTCATGCAAATAAGGTCTGATACTAGACATGCTAAAACACATTTTTTCATATAGAGTTTTATCATATATGTATTTTATTTTAGAGTCTTTACAATTTTTTTTCTGATGCAAATGTTTGAAAGAGGGTTAGATTCAGATATGAGGAAGGAGAGAACCCGAGGCTTTTGATATTTCTCCTTGTAGCCCTGAATGAAAGCATGTCAGAAAATGAGCATTATTTTGCTTTTGGGTCCTAATGGGCCTGAGATAGCAGAATCCTCACCAATATGGCCTAAAACATAGAAAAAATCAATCAAATACTTTATCACAGTGTCATTTTTATCTGATAGCTGCCAAGTACAGGCCCTTCCAGGACTGTGACCTAGAGCATAAACAGTCTATGAAGCTGACTCTTCTGAACTACCAAGGTATGTGAGGCATCAGTTTAACATTCACAGAGTGTACAGACTGTCTCTGAGAAAATGTGCATATCAGAAAACGTGAATCACTTGTCGGCATAAGTCCCACATGTATCATGTGGGTCAGAGTGACAGAAAAAATAATAATAAAAAGAAGAAGAAACAGCTTGTTTTTCCTTTGCCTCCAACCCAGGGCTGTCATCCTATATGACCTAATATACTGTCTGTAAGTTAGGTGCTACAGATAAGTGACTGGTGACATCCTATTAAAATAATTTGTTCAGACAAAACTTGATTGTTTCAGTGAAATAAGTAGGGGATAACTTTGAGATGCTCTCTTCTCTGTTCAAAAGTATGTGTGTGTGAAGAAGGAATATAGCTTAGGTGACCTTTCAATGAGTCTTCAAGCCTGATTAGTCTGTCTTTCAAATATATAGAGATCAAGAGCCATATGGAAAGAAATCTTATGCCTTAGAATTACAATATGCCAAATTTCATTGGCATTAACATGAATTAAAATCCATTTTACCTTAAAAGGAGAAAGACTAAGAGGAATGCAAATGGCTTAGTTAAAAAAGAACACATGCAGTTTGCTCAAGAGCGAAACCCTCAAAGAAACAAAGTTTGAGCCATGGAAGCAAATGGTTATTGCTACAAAGCCCAATAAATTCAAGCTTTGTGTATACAAGTGGACTGAGTAGCTTTGGAAACCACACCTCTGTCAGTTTATACTTACGGATCTGGTCCTGCTGTTACCACCCGGATTTTAAGCTTTGGTTTATGCAGCTTTAGGCATTTGAGGTTTTGTTTGGTTTTTGGATCCAGCCCTTTTTGCCTTTTCCCTCCTTCTTTCCCTCCTTCCCGCGTTCCAGCCTTCCTTCCTTCCTTCCTTCCTTCCCTCCCTCCTTTCCTCTTTCCTTCCTTCCTTTTTATTGCAAAAAGTGTTTTTTTCCAAAACACATCAAAATCTTTACGTGTATGAACATATACTCTCATTTTATAGTAAGTACATATTTAATATAATTTGAATGCTCTAAATCAATGTTGGGCAGAGCTTCTAAAACTGAAATAATATGGAAATTTGTGTAACTTACAATTATAAAAAGCACAGTTACAGGAAAGAAATGTTTTCTGTTCTCTTCTGGGAACCCTAGGTAATTTATTTATTCATTCTACATTTGATTTATAACAAATGAAATGAATCGCCATCAAACTTCTCAAAATGTAATTATTTTCATAGGTCACAGATCTGAAATATATGCCATAGGAAGTTCAAGTTAGAAGAGACTTAGCTCTTCAGTGTTGTCCAAGTCTTTTAGTGAGCAAATGAAAAAATTAATGTCAGAGGGTTTGGTTAAATCATTTGTTCAAGCTAGTACAACTTGCTAACTCAAGAGCTGTGCTTACTTACCTTGTCCCCTGGTTCTTAATCCAATTTTTTTTTCTATACAACATATATAATTCTGAGGACTTCAAAATCCGAAATGGGATACTTTACTTATCAAGGGGATAAGAACTTTAAACATTAAGGAGCCTATAGCACCTAATAAGCTTACTTATGTGAGACAGAATAGCTTCTATTTAATCCTGTGTTATATATTTCCAGAACTCCTCCCAGTAATAATTCATCCTAAATACTAAACAAAACAAACCAAACAAGAGAGAGAGAAAATTTTAGTTTTCCAGTGAACCAAGTGCTTTAGATGATCACGGTGGAAAACGTCTCCCCCTATGATGTTATGAAATTGGACCAATGGTGGATCCAGGATTTGAGACTCAATTATTTGAAACTTAATGATTATAACTATTAAAAACATTTTCAAAAATTATATTTACATTTATTTCAAATTTTATAATATTGAATCACTTAAATAGGAGAGGTTTTTTGTTTGTTTTGTTGAGATACTAGTTTCATAAATGCTACCTCTGCAAATGATGACCTGGTCATGAATATATGGTCAGTTAAGTTCTTGATTATGAATGCATTTATTTTGGATAATATGGAAGGTCCATTAACATATTTAGAATGCGACATTTGAAACAAGGATTGACTTAGAGATAAAATAATGATATTCATTAATCCATTTTGGTTTCAAAACAATTACATAACTATAGGCTATATATTTACAGGTGTAGTATTTATTGCATTCCATTTTCTACATTATAATATGTTGATAAAACCTTCAAACTCTGAGAGAAACAGATAAAGTCTTGGATTAGTGATTTTCAACAATGGCTGCTTGTTTGGATTACTTTGGAAGTTTTCTTTTTTTAATTTAAAAAATTTTTATTTAATAATCTTTCTTGTGTATTTATTACCATTTAGTTTCCTTATAATCCCTCCCTCCTGCAATGACCACACTGTTGTTCATGCCCATTAGTTCTTTTTCCTTTTTTTGCTCAATCCCTCCACTCCCTACCCTCTCCCTTCAAAAATACTGATACCCCGGACCTCACCCACGGAGGTTATGAATTAAATAGTATGAGATGCTGCTTTGGTATCAGGTTTTCAAAAACTCCTCTTGTGATTGTAATATGGGCAAGATTGTCATGGACACTTTCAAGGCCCATTACTTTGTTGTTATCAGTCCCTGTCTGCTCTTGTCCAGTTGACTGGGAGCTACAGAAGCATCTAGGATTAGGTTATGCTGAACATAATCTTTGCCTTGAGAGAACCTAATAGGTTGTTTATTAAAAAGATGAAAGGGGGCTCTTTAGATAAGGCTGAGACACTTCCCCTTTTGGCATGTCCTCAGAAGAAACTGAAAAACAGCAAAAAACACCCTGTCCGTAGATGTCTAAAAACATTTAAAAGAAAGAAAATATCATATAGCATCCTTGAAGGATGACGATGGCATACAAACACTAAAGCTTCCAAGGTTAAAAACCCCATATTCCATCCACATCTCTCGCAACCCCTCAAAGCTTTAGTTGTTTTCTTGATTGTGCCCTCAAGTCCTTGAAGCTCCATTTATTTCAGTCTTCAGCCTCCCGGCATACTCCAGAACACTAAGTTAAACTTCAGCTCACCTCAGGCTAATTGATATCTGTCCTCCACAGGGATCTCGGCTCCCTGAGATTTCTTTGATTTGGTATCATGGAGACCCTGCTACTTTTTACCATTTAAGAAGTCACTGACACTGGAATGGAGGAGAGGGAATTTAAAGTTTTTCACTACCAATAAGCACCTCACTTTCATTCTTGCTCGCTTTCCCCTGTCAGCCAGAGTTATCTTCCATTTGAATCTTCTGATGTCTATTCTGTTCTTTTCTGACTCTCTAAGATGTATTCCTGTATAACTCTGCATCACATTCATGGTATACTCTTATTTATATCTTTCACTTTGCAATCGCTATTGCATATTTAGGCATTGCCTCATCCTGCAGAGTGGAAGACATATTCCTGGCAATTAAAAAAATATCAACTTTTTTTTTACTCACTGTATGATATATTTGATGCATTGTCTACATTGTCTTTGTAGAACTGGGTGTTTTTTTTTTTGTGGGGCTTTGTGTGTGGGGAATAAGTTTCTGGTTTTTGTTTTTGTTTTTAGCACATTGGGATGATATATTTACTCTCTGAGAGGAAGCACAGTCTGTTGCTGTGATTGACAAAACTGATTGGTTAGATAAATAACCTGGAAAGCTTATTTAAAACACAGAATCCTGAGTCCCATCTTACACCCATTCGGTCAGAATACTTGGGGTCAAGGTTCAGGAACCCATAATACATAAAACTCATAGACAGTAGCCTAGTGAACAGGACTTGGTCTTCAGAGCCTTGTAGTGAAAATCATAGCTGACTAATTTCCTGAGCTTCAGTTTCTTCATTTCAAAATAGAGATCAATTCACAGTAATTTGTGGAGCTAAAATGAAATCATCCATATAAAGCATATGATAAAAAGTTAAGAACTCAACAATTATTTGCCTTTTTTCCTCTCAGAGCTTGTGATGAGTCAAGGTATTTATACAGATTTACTAGGGAAAATAGTCCTGTTTGCAAAGAACATATTTTTTTCCCTTAACCTTTCCATTGTTTCTTTTCCAGAATGTGTCCCCTTGGCCCAGCTGCAGGGCAAAGAAAGCATCATTGAGTTTTTGATGTTAAGACTGTTTTTTATGTCTAATATGAAGCCATCCATTCCATAGATTAAAATCTCCTCTTGGTTCCCCTCTTTTTAAAAAAAATTAAATTTATTACGGTGACATTGTTTCACAAAGTCATACAGGTTTCAAGTGTAAAACTCAATAAAACTTCACCTGCACACCGCATCATGCACCCACTATTGAAAGAAAAGTTTCTTTCTGATTCCATTTAATCCCTCCTTTGCCCAGCTCCACCTAGCACCCATCCACCTTTCTATCACCGCATTGCTGTTTGTGCCTATGTGTTATGTGATTTTTGGCTAATCCCTTCACTTTATTTCATCCAGTCCCCCTACTCGCCTCCCCTCTGACAGCTCTCAGTCTGTTCCATGTGTCCATGCCTCTGTTTCTATTTTGTTAGTCAGTTTTATTATGTTCATTAGATTCCACATATAAGTGAGGTCATATTGTATTTGTCTTTCTCTGACTGGCTTATTTCCAAAAATCTCCAGGTTTATCCATGCTGTCACAAAAGGTAAGATTTCCTTCTTTTTTATAACCATGTAGTATTCCATTATTTAAATGTACCATAGCTTTTCTTATCCATTAATCTACCAGTGAGCGTCTGGGCTGTTATCAGATCTTGGCTCTTATAAATAACACTGCTATAAATATAGAGGTGCATATATTCTTTTGAGTTAGTGTTAGGATGTATTCCCAGAAGTAGGATTACTGAGTCAAAATGTAGTTTCATTTTTATTTTTTTGAGAAAATTTCACACTGTTTTTCACAGAGGCTGCACCAATATGCATCCCCACCAACAATGCATGAGGGTTCCCTTTTCTTCACATCCTTATCAGCACTTGTTGATTTTTTTTCTTTTTTTTCTTATTTTGATAGTAGCTGTTCTGGCAGGTATGAGGTGATATTTTGTTGTGGTTTTAATTTGGTTCTTCTCATGGATAGGTCTGTGCTGTGCCCACCATTTTTGTGTTTGGTTTTTGAAATTGACTAGAGGAAGAAAACTTTGCCTTTGCTTTTGTCATGAAAACTACTCTCTTGTCTCTTTATGCTCAATAGATGCACTAACTGTATGACTTTGCTTTGACTAAGGTCAATTGGGTTTACATTCATATTGCATTTTGAAGGTGTGACTAGTAACACAAGTAAGGCAGAAAACAACAGTCATTAGGTCTTTTTAAACTCAAATTTTCAAAGAGGAAATAAATAATGAAAACTATTTCTGGATAGAAGGTAATCCCAAGTGAGACATAGAAATCAACTATGTGTATTTCACCTCACAACTTCCCTTCAAATTTGCTGGAATATAACCAGCAGGTATGATAATGTAGTAGTTATATTTTTAGTAAGAAGCTGATTAATCACCATGCCTGAACACTTGGAGTTCTACTTAAAAAAAACAGTTATAGTCACCACTGACAAGTTCTGTTGAGTAGCTTGACCTGGAGGAAAAATATAATCTTTCCTCTTTCCTTTACAAAGCATAGACCAAAAAGCTCAAGAAATCAATTGGAAATGGAAGGCATCTAAAAAATAAAATTTAAGTGGAAGTTAAATGTGATTCTGAGAAACAATAGAGCAATTGAAAAGCACTTGTCAAAGGAAGGAAGCTACTGCAGAACAAAGTAAATGTGAACCTCTGCAATATAAATCTTAACCAGAGACAGAATCATTTCTGACCCTCTAATCAAAGGAGAAGTTCTTCTGAGGCAAAAATATCCTGAGAAGAAAAGCATAAAAATGTTATTGTCCCTGTGAAATAGCAGGTATAGAGGTTAAAGCCCAGAGAGGTAGCTGCCTTCCCAGGTTCCCGTCCTCTGTTGAGACTTCCTGACACCTTTTCCCTGCCAAGTCTGCAGTGGGCTGGGGCTCTCCTTTCCTCTTTCCTCGTCAAATCCTCTGAAGGCATTTTGAAGTTTCTTGTCTCAAGTCGTGTTACACCTAGTAATAATTTACAGTAAGAATACATGTACAGGATATGTTACATTGCTAAATAGCTAAGAAGTTATTGTTAAGTAGATAAGAAAGTACGCATGATAATTTCTAGAGTACAAAGGATTTTTATTCACCATCAGCCCAATGCGATCACAGTTTTCCCTTGGTTATAGGTTCTTGTCCCTCCCCAAGCCCCTCTAATAATTCAACACTCTTAGTGAAGTCAGACATTCTGCCATTCTTCTTTTCAATGTTCATATTAATATTTTTTTTACTTCTTAAGACATGTAAAATATGCTATGAAAATGTGGCACTTTGAATGAAATCCCCAAATGCTTAATAAGTCCTTTCTAACCTTTACTTCAGGGTCTCATCCTGAATAGACTCCCCACTTATCTTCATTCCACATTAGCCACTCTAACCTACACGCTCTTCTAGAAATACACCAAGGCTATCCTCACTTTGGGCTCATAGTGCTGGTTTTGCCCTGTGGACTGAAGCTCTTCCCCGATTGTATATTGTTCATGTCTCTCTTTAAACATCGTCTGTAAAGGGCCTTCTCAGACTGCCTTACTTAAAATAGTACCTCAGCCACTTACTGCGGACTCACTCTGTTCTACTTTTCTCCTTGATTTCTATCAATCTGACATTACATTTGTTTTATTTGTTAATGTTTCATTTAATGTTTACTTTCTCCAAAATGGGCACATGAGCCCCATGAAAGTAGAGACTCTGACAGTTTTGTTCATGTCTGTGACTCTAATACTGAAAACAATTCATGGAATATGGGGTTCAGGAAATACGCTGAATGAATGAATGGACACTAATTGAACTTTAACATTTTTGAGAGCAGTAAATCATAGCATATGTAAATAAATTGTCTTATTCGTAGCTTCTTTCTCTTTTATTTTTCTTTTTTTGCTCGATCTCTCCACCCCTGCAATAAATTGTCTTCTATATAATAGGTGCTTTATATAACTTTATAAAAGGAAGAATGTATGAATAAATTAATTTATAAAACTATTATTTGATAAAGCTAGAAAGCTTTATTCTCAATCCACAAGTTAATGTTTTAGAGGAATTTTCTAAGTGCTAACAACACAAGAGAAACAAGAGAGTATCATTGCTCAGCTTTTTATATTACTATTGGTTAATGTATACATTATACTTTTTTTAGAGCAAGGGCCAGTGGGTATTTACATAGCAGCCTGAAGAGGACCAGTAGGATTCCACGTAAGCGGGGAATGTCATATGTGTTTTGTGTATCCTGGAATCTCTACTAAGCCATGGCTGGGTTTCAGCAATCTTTCACCTGCAAAGTTGATTGAATTCTGATTCAAACTTACTTTGGAAAATTTTATGCTATTTTTCATAGTAGATTAAGCCAAACATTATTATTTCATAATAATAGAATATTTGTTTATTTGCTAACATTATAAACATTTTAGAATTATAGGAGCACGTAGAACATGGGGCATTTGTTATACTTCTTTATAACTTCAATCCCATTCTTTGACATAGGGGATAACTGCATATATACTGGTAATGGGAGTTTATCTTAATGGAAAAATAATAGATATGTTTGACTCTTCCCTTGAAATTTTGTACTGAATTAATTTTTAATGATAATTTGTTGATTATTCTAAAAATAATGAATACTTAACTAAAGACAAAAAACTTTAGAGATACATTTTACATCATAAAAGCCTTTTGATATTTGATTTTGGAAGCAATAGTTGTCCAGGAAAAACAGAAATCTAATCTTAAATGCTAAGATACAATTCAAAGCTCATAGCTTACTGCTTCAAATTGGCTTTAAATTCACTATTACTGTTGTGAGTGATTTTATGAGCCTGTTATTTTTTAGTGTCTCATATGGTGTTTATACTATCAGTATATACCATACTTGATCTTTGGCTCTTTTAGAAAATAGCTCCAAAATATTATTCAAATTATATATTCATAGTTATCACATTACCAATTTCACTTGATAAATTTCTTTTCTTTATCCGTTTAAAATTGTAAGGCAGTGTTTACAGACTCTGAAAGTTCTGAATTAAGAAAAGCATTCCATTATCTATAATCAAAATGATACTTTTTGTCAGGTATTACTATTTGTCACTGACCTCATCTTTTTAGGCCAGTTCATTACATGATTTGAATTTCAACTCCTGTGTCATGCTTGCTATTTGCAAATACTGTGTAGTTCTCTCCTTGAATTTGGATATTGAACTCAAATGAAGTAAGAAAAGTTACAAAATTTCCAGAACCAAGATAGTGGACATATATGTGTGCATGTATGAACTGCACATGTATGTATACATGCATTTTAAGGTCTAAAGTTAACCACAACATTCCAGACATGTAAATCAAGAAGAACGTGATTTGCATAATAAAACAATATTTAGGTTTTAGAAAAGAAACATGCTAGTATTTTCATATATGTCTCTTTTAAATCTGACCTCTTAAGGGCAGTACTAGAGTAGCATTTGTCCAAACAAGATACTTTATGCTTTATTGGATTTGTAAATTCTGTTGAAATATTTATTTTGTGTTTATGTAGACTATATTTTTCCTGTGAACTTCGGATCCCTTGATATTTTTAATTTTTTGTAAAGCAGAGTTCATTGATAGATTTGTAATGTACCATTTAAGTTCACTTTTATCTTCTATTTCCACTTCAATTTTTAATGTATTAGAAACTAAAATTATATAACTTTTATGTTCCTATAAATGTAAATTTTAAATGTCTATAGATATTGTCCTTTATCAACTTTCTTTTTAAATATATATATTTTTAATTCCTGAAAGGTTAAAGGACTTTCCTAGTGCTATACAAATAGTTACTGGTAAATATAGAACTAAGAGCATGGAAGGATGTTTTAGGTTAAACATACCTTGCAATCCATGTTATCGAACTCCTTTATTTGCTATAGAATCTTTTAACAAAAACAGTGATATGATGCTGATTTGTTTGTAGCTTTTTTATATGTATTTCTAAAACATATGTCTGGTAAGCTCTAAGGTCCAATCCTCAAGTCACATATACATTATATTTAACAGTGGTTAGAGATCCAAATATGAATATGGGACAATAATAAGACCCACAGTGGATGTAATAAAGAAATCTAATAGAATTAGCCTTAGCTATTCTGTCTTTTGTAATAACCTGAGATGGCAATTATTTTTGGCTTACATCAAGTTGCTGCAATTCAAATATTATTGAATTACAATATATGTTTAAATAAAAATGGTAAATCTTCAAGCTTATTACAAAAACAATATATTACTGAATTGAGCTAGATGCTAATACATAACAGCTTTCACTTTATATGCCATGTGATTTATATTTACATCTCAGGAGTGAATTCCACAATCAGTTTATATTAGTCAAGGATAAAACAAAAAGTGCCCTAAATCTTCCCCAATGTTTTTCCTCTTTTTCAAAATGGATGGGCAGTTTTGAAAAGATTGTAAGGTTGACTTGAAGCATAAAAGCAAAATTTTTAAAAAATCTTTAAAAAAGGGAGTATAATAAAAAATATTTAAAAACCTATTTAAAAAAAAAAAAAAACAAGGCAAGAGGAAAAAAAGAGCAATAGTTATTGGGAACCACTGGCATCTAACAAACATAAGATACCCTACAAAGTTCTGCAAAAACAATTGTGCAATATTGGAATTTAAAAAAATCAAAACAATCTTGAGTAAGTACATCATCCATCTTGTGTTCTTTGTTTTTGTCTGAAGAAATATAGTGACTGGGATTAGCTTTCCTAAACAAACTAATCCTATTTCAGGGAAATGTCATTTTCCATATGAAAACACCTGTGTAGCACTTTCAACTCTTGTGCTGGAAAGTTTTCTCATTGTGTGCAGTGTTTACTTGTTCCTCAGCAGGGTCTGCTGATGCTAATGGACTCACAGCAGTGCCTCCTACTCCAGTTATTACAGGTCTAATTCAGTCATTAACATTTCATTAATGGACAGGCCTCCTAGTAGCCTGCAAGGCTGTGCCATATTGATGAGCTCCCTGCTCAAAGAAACACGTCTTTAAGGTGGACTGCTTTAGATATGGAGCATCTTAGTGAGGGTTTTGCAGAGAAAAAAACATGGATTGTTTTCTGAGGGTTTGGCTAAAATTTTAGGTTAAGACAGAACAGAGATTAAAAAAAGTTTGTTCCTCACTCACAGGGGTTCCACAGTATTTTATAAATTGAGTGCACATTTCATTCTAGGATGAGTAGTTAATAATTTCCTCCACTCCCAAAACAAAGTGCCGTGCATGTACCCCCTGTAAAGAAATATCAAGCTGATTTTCTGTAGCAGTTTAATCTTTGCTGTTTTTTTGTATCTGGGAGTACCAACTTGAAGAAGTAGCTTAATAAAGATGTCATTTAACCTCTCCTTTCTCCACCACTACTGGCACCATAGAAATACATCCTGAACTTAATCCTTCCAGTCGCCTCCTCCCCTTTACCTCCTCTATCCAAGCTTTGGTCCTAACTACCCAAAAAGCTCGGTTGTAGGGAAGCCAGTGATTCCCATGTTTTTATTTCAGCAGCATTTAAAACAGACGCAACCCTTATTATTTTTACTGGGTTCAATGATCCCACACTTTCTTGATTTTCTTGTCATTCTACCAGCCACCTTTGCAGCCTTATTTACTGGTTCCTTCTCTCCTGACTGACTATAGGTTGGAAGCTCGTTCTCGTCCATCCTTTGGTGACTGTTCAACCCAATAGCTTTAAGTGTCTTTTCTGTGCAGATTTCCAAAACTAAATCTTTTGCCCCAACCTCATTTTCTGGTCCTTAAAAAATTAAGTGGTTTTAATTCTAGTTTTGTCACTAACTTTCCGTGCTACATTATTTAATCCAAATAACTTCCTTTAATTTTCTTTTCTATAAAATGAAATTGTTAAACTATTAGATCTCTAAGGTCTCTTCAAGCTCTAAAATTCTATGACTAGGAGTCTAAGCTTTGTATAAAGCAGGACAATCAGATCTAAGTGTATGAACTGTATCCCCAGTCCTCCTATTAAAAAAATTGTTATCTTCCTATGCAACTGAGAATTGAAATATATTGTATCATACAAATTTCTAATGCAAGTACTTTGTGAAAATTACTAATTTGATACCATAATTATGCTTGTAATGTAAAATTATTAAGTACAGCCATATTGCTTGTAACTGTACATAGAACTTATATTGTTGCAATAAAGCGTGTTTAAATTCCATTACATAACTTTATTGTATTTTTTAATAGCATTCACAGTTTCAATAGAAAATAAGGGAAGGAAATAGTCAAAAGAGAATGATTGTGGGTACTGTAAGGTCTATTTTGATGCTTAAAAGCGATAAATAGTTTCCTATAAGTACCTTTAAATTTCTTTATCGTCAACTTTACTTTTTTTTTTTTTAATGTTAAGCATGGCAACTAGTAGAAACACGATTAGGATTAAGTCATTTCAAAAAACATTTAATAAGATTATACATAAAAATATTCTATGAGATATGATTTCTACTTCATTAGTGGGACTTTACTTTTTTTATTTATTTGGTATGCTATTTTTAGACACTTTAAATTTCTGACTTCTAGAACCAGGTTCTTCAGATTTAGACATAAATATAAAAAGTTGTTTTGATATTTATGTGATAGAGCAATATATGAGGAAGGTAAAGACTTTTTCAAATTATAAATGTTGATAATCCAAGGTAAACAGATATGTTCCCTACAGAAAACTGTAATGGTAGGTGGGTTAAGTATGTAGATGTTGCTCACTTAATACCAGAGAAATATGCATAAATTATAGGTCAATGGCCAAAGCTTTGTTCAAGTACATAGATCTATGGTACTTTTGTTTATTCGAATATTGCAAAGAAATAAGATACAGCTTTAAAAAAGATGGGTTGAGTAAAGAGAGCAAAAGACTGCTAAAATATCAGAACTTTCTTCTTTGTAGATGATCATCTCACTTCACTTTGATTTTCTCATAATTTAAAAGATTTCATTCCTTTAAAGCAACAGAGTTCCATAGTCTGCTAAGATACAAATATGTCACAATTAAAAAATGAAAATATTTAAGTTTCACTTATATTTTAGTTTTATAATTTATAAGGAAAGTCATGTACACATTTTAAATTAAAGCTATGTTAACTGTTGTTTACAATAATTAAAATCAAGCTTACTGCAGCAAAAAGAAAAATTGCAGTCTATTTCATCATGTTCATGACTCAAACTACATCTGTAATGCAAATCTCTAATATTTGATATTCTTTCTGAAAACTCATAATTTTAATTTATTTTTACCTTGTCACTTGAACTATATCATACCGCCAAATATTTTTCTTTCTTCTAATAGTTCCTTGTAATGAACCTGTGAAATAACCAAGAATGCCATGCATGTGTTTTGACAAGTGTCTAAATCTAGTATCTAGCAAAGGGCTTTGTTATTAGCAGTGTGAATAGGGTATGCAAGGGAATCACAAGGAACTTCCAGTTGTCTATGTCAGTCCAATTTGATTCAGTATGGTAAACTCCTCTCCTAGTATGATTTTCAGTTATCTGTATTTCAGCATTGTATAAAGAACCATAATCCATCTGCCCAGGAGTTGGTGGTCTTGTTTCCATTGCACATTAAGCTTTCAGTGCAGCTGCGCTAAAATTGTGTAGATGTTCCAGATTATTTTCCTATGTCAACGCCATTCCAAACTCTAGAGGAGAGAATATTACACACTGGTCACTTTGCAAGACAATTTTTAGTACTTGAGGAAAATGTGAACAATTATTGAATAGAATTTTACTAACATGGTACTTTTCTGATCCTCTAGTTTAGAAATGTTACTTTGTAATGTTCTGCAGAAAACAATTGGTCTCCCACTTTTCTCAGTAAACCTGTTCAGATGAATATTATCAGTTCCCTGTCACTCATGATATGATTCAGCCACATCGTATTACTAACCATGTCTAGAATTTGAATATTCTCTCTCTGCATGCCTGGTTATGGAATTGTAATCAATTCTGCAACTCTGTTTGAAATACTCAAGCTCTTACTCATGAGTCAAGATGTTAGTTTTCCTTACCACTTTTTTTCTCTTCTGTGGTCATAAAGCATCTGCTATACCCTCTCTTTAAGTTTTAAGTTATTCAAAATATTGCATTAGGATCAATATCTACTTCCCCAACTAAACTAAAAAACACAGTTTAAGATGGAGGATACTTTTTTAACCTTTGTGTGTCTAATGCCCAGAATATTATCTAATAAGTAGTAGAAGTCAGAGATATGTTGGTTGTCATGAAATTTTGTTTATTTATTGATTAAACAGGGCACTTAGTAAATATTAGTGTTATGAACTGAAATGTGTTAATCAAAATTCATATGTCGACGCCTTAACCCCAATGTGGTGGTATTTGGAAATGGGGGTCTTGGTAGGTAATTATGTTTAGATAAGGTCAGGAGAATGGAGCCCTCATTATGGGATGGGATTAGAACCCTGATAAGAAGATAAATCAGGCAGCTTGCTTTTCTCTCTCTGTCTCCATTATAGGAGGACACAGTGAGACAGTGGCAGTCTGCCAACCAGGGCAAGAGCCTCCACCAAAGCTCCAACATTCTGGCACACTATCTCAAAGTTCCAGGTATCGGAACTGTGATAAAAATAAATTTCTCTTGTTTAAGTCTTCCAGTCTATGAAATTTTATTATGGCAGCTCAATTATAGTAATGTATTTAGTATTCCTTCATTTTTCTCTAAAAAAAAATTCTCCTTATATTTCAATAATCAATGTTAAATGTTAGGAAATATAACCCATTCTGGGTAGCAGTAAGTTATAAAACTCTACTTTTTAAAAACTTTTAAAAATATATTATTTATTTATTTTTTAGAGAGAAGGGAAGTAAGGGAGAAAGGGAATGAGAGAAACATGAATATGTTGCCTCTCACAAGCACCTTGACCTGGGACAAGACCTGGGACCAGACCCACAACCCAGGCATGCACCCTGGCCAGGAACCAAACCAGCAAATTTTTGCTTTGCAGGATGATGCCCAGCCAACTGAGCTGCACCGATCCGGGCAAAACTCTATCTTTTTTGACTGTATAACTGAAACTGTTCAAACTACCTTTAACTTCTCAAATTTATTTTTCTCACTTTAATGGATTTTTTTTTTGTGCTATAAACTTTTATTTGGGTATAAAACATAATACAAAAATAGTTATCTCAAAATTGTGCCAATACGGATTTAACCATTAATGTTTCTGGCACCAATGTATTTTGCGTGGGAGTCGAGTTTTCACGAATGAAGGAAAGTCTCTCACCTATTACTCATAAGGAAGTCATTGGGATTTACTGGGTGGTCTAGTATTATTTGCAATTAGAAACAAAATTCTTCTTATCTGCTATGGGCTGTGAACTTATGCCTGAGAGATGAGGGTTGATTTACCTTTACGATATTCACTTGGTAACACTGAAAATGTTATTAGTGGTCATAAAATTACCTAATTCTGTCTGTGTAGATTATTTAATTAAATGTCCCCCTAGCCAGAAATTCTGCAGTTTAACTGTATGCTGTGTGAGAAAATATTTCTTTTTATTTGGTCTATATTTATTGCCCTTTAAATTCATGAAGGTCCCTTTGCTCCCATATTCCACACTGCGGTGAGTAGGAGGGAATGATCAACCGTCATCTGACTCTGAAGGTTTTTTCAGCTTTCCATATAAAACTAGTCTCTTCCCAAAATAAAAAAAAAACTCATTCATTTTGTATATTAAAACACAGAATCTGTTTCATCTCCTCCCCCAATTATTTCTATTTTCTTTACTCTCTCAGTTATATTTGATATACTCTTCATTCTCCTCTAGAGATACTCTAAGTCTAAGCAAATATCTTCCCTAAAACATTGGGAAATAATCATCCTGGAAGCTCTAATCCCTAGAGCTATGAAATAGACTCCACAGAGGAAATGGACATGATACCCTGTTAATTACCTCAGCCATGCCTGGAAGGAGTTAGGTGAACAGGTGAAGTCAGTCAGGTGTTAAGATTTCCTGTTTGATTCCCACATGGGTGTTTCTCTGGATTCACTGACAGTGGGTTCTACTCTTGTCTGTTATATGATAGCATAGTTGCTTAAGTTTTCCCTTCACAAATGGTTAAACAAAAAACAAAAGTCAAGAGCAGAGAGGAAGAATATTAATTAGATTAAGTGACCTTTCTTTTTAAAAATAGTTGAGAATTTATATTTTTGACACACTGGTAAGCATTCATATTCATAAAATTCAAGAGCAAATAAGTCAACTATATTTATTTGATATGTTGGACAATTTTTGAAAGTGATATTATCCATTTGTTGGGATATTTTGGATCCTAGGAAACAATTTGTGAGCCTATTTCAAAGGCTTATATAAAAATACTTGAAATAATAGAAGGATTAACCTATGCCCGAAAAGGGTGATTCTTTACCAGAATCATGGGAGTCTTACTTAATACAGTTTTGTAGCTACATCTCATGCTCTGGTGCTAAATTACATGGGTAGAAAGCCAAACCTTCCTTAATATGTGATATTGAGCAAGTCATTTAACCTTTCTGTTTCTCAGTTTTTAAATTTTAAAATGTTGATTTTAATATTATTTACAGTACAGAATGTGAGGATAAAAACATATGTTAATATCGATAATTTGTTTAAAGTACTATCTGGCATAGGCCAAAACTGAATGCTCATTAAAGTACCAAAGATGTTGCTTTGGAAGATTCAGAATATAACTCCTTGAAATACTGTAGGTTAGCTATTGCTGCTTAACAAACACCCTGGCATTTCAGTAACTTAGTCGTTTGTTGTTTCTTACATTTCTGTAGGTAGGCTAGGAATTGTGTGCATCTCTGCTGGTATCTCCTGGGCTCTGCTGAGTCTCTACATATATCTATTGTCAGCTATTCAGTAGTCTAGAGGCTGCTCAATCTAGGAGTATTTTGCATGGGTAATTGAACTCTGCCCCATCTGGTCTCTCATCCTTTAAATCTCCTAATGTGGCAGGTTTCCAAGGGAGAAGGTAGACATATACAGGCATTTTTTTGACCTTTGTTTTTATGAAACCTGATAACATCCTTTTAGCTAAAGCAAATCACATGTCTACACCCAGAGTCAAGGAATGGGCAAATGAATCTCAAATCTTTTCAGAGGAATTGCAGAGTATATGGATGTAAATATAAGTAAAGTATTCAGATCATCGGTGCTATCAATCAACCACAGCTATATACTCAATACCTAGTGTGGTGATAAGAAATACAATTCAAAACAATGATTCTACAGTCTTCCAATATCTTGCAAATTTAATTGTACTTCCTAGCTATGAACATTCATTCTTCAACTCTCTTAGGGTTGGACCTTTGAGAAACAAGGAAAAAAGCAGAAAACAAAGGAAAAATGTATGTGGAATTGGTAAGAGTTGTAAAACGAAGTAGTGTTTTTCTTTTTGTTCAGACATGAAAGGGTGGAATTACTTAGGAGAAAACAATTCCTCTCATATCACTTTTACACATTACTATAATAATACATATACCAGAAGCACTAAACCCAATAAAAACATAACAGTCACTTAATCATTTACCAAGACTGTCTCTTTGGATTATCCCATCTCATTAAATTTTTCAATATTGCTTTTAATAGTACCTTTGTGATTTATAAGTCTGATTTCTTATGTCTCAGATGGTCAGAGGGCCACAATACTGTGTTTGGTTTACCAATTACACTAACTGAATAAATGGAAGCATAGATGGATGGTTTTGTGGGATTCTGGAATTGTTATTTAAGTCACTTATATCTGGGTTTACTTTGCTGCAATATTTCTTATTTAAAATTCCAGAGAGCCGTGGTTTGCTGGATATTATTAGGATGTCTTACATTTAGTTTCAATCTTTTTCTAGGCTCTTTACTCACAGTTCCTTGTTTTATATTACTTTTATTTTGGAAAGTTTTATATTTCTATAGTTATTCAGTTTTCATTCTCTAATTATACCTTTCCTGATTGTGCTCAAGCTTACATTGCGCCATCTCCTCTCTGCAGAGCATGTCAGACTTCCCCATATTGACTGTGAAGCATCACCTACTTGCACAAAAACTAGGAGTAGTTCCACGGGATTTCCTTTGAGCTGCACCTATAAACATATTGAGCAGGGCCATTTAGCAGCAGGTTCCAGCCTTTAACTCTCTCATTCAGAAGCAATAACAACACATTTGGAAGATAAAGGGTTTAATTTCCAAAGACTTGCGTGACTCCCAGCCTTCTTGGTCTAGGATTTGCCAAAACCCAACTTGCAACTTTGAATGTAATGTTCAGCACAATTCGCGTTCAATAATAAAAATAACTAAATATATATGTGTAGTTACATATATATATATATATATATATATATATTCACATATATGGCTTTAAAACAAGAAAGGCAATGAAGATAAAATTGAAGTTTACGAAAATTGTCATTTTGAATTAACTCAAAACTCCTTAGTTGAAATTACAAGAATGTTTGTTACCAAGTGTCAGGAAAAACCAAGCTGGAAAGAAGTCAGGGATCAGTGACTAAATTGGATTTTTGTCCCTGTGGCTTCTCAGTATTTAAACGTAGAAAAGTAAAGTCTTGTTTCAAAACTAGTGTTTCAAATAAAATCTTGTCTGTCCTCTTAAGAGTGTGTATTTTTGCTCTGTCTCTATTTTTATTGTAATGTGCTTAAGTTTTGTACTGTATAACATAGTATTTTGCCCACTGAAAAATAAGAAAAAATATTCTCATTCTAGGCTCAGCTAGAATGCATTTAGAGAGCATATTCCGACCTGGCACACACTTAGCACTAACAGTTTCCTTTTTTCATGCTAACCCTCTCGGGAGAAATGTAAATGGCAATGGCTACAGCAGCAGTTGGAGCTAATGTACTGACGGCTGCGGGAACCATTACAACAGCAAGCCCCTCAGCTAGAACATTCCATTCAAAGACCATTTCTGGAGAAAAATGGGCATTTCAGGGAAGACAATTATTAGACAGGAACTGGATTATATCCATTGTAGAACAAAGAAGAAAATATGCTAATTAAATAGTGATGTGTTTTTTCTTCAGAAAACTTAACACAATTTTATTAATGTGTCAGGAATATATCTATATTCTCTTATTTTACATATGTGTGTGTGTGTGTATATATATATATATATATATATATATATATATATTTGCTCTGTGATTATCTTTCCTCATCTGAAAAAAATGGGAATTTAATTATGATTATCCCACAGAGTTATTGTATAGATTAAGTTAGTTAATACTTCAATTTGAGAATGTCCAGCAGTGTCTGGCATAGAATAAGTGCTCAATAAATTTTTATTGTGAACATCCTTATTATTTATATGTTAGCAGTTAGGAGCGAGAGACAAGAGGAAGGAGGAAGGGGACCACTGCGCTTGTTGACCCAAGGCAAATATAATCATTGAAATAGATTCAGTTAACTGCCCTTGTGAGCAAAATTTCCATTACAGTATGACCAAAGCACCTGTCAATCAATATAGAACCTTTCCCTTATGCTAATGCAATCACACCTGTACTTAAGACAGCAGATTCAGGAGACTCAAGTCCTTCTTGACACTCCAGGCAGGCCTGGCCTCTCCCTTGAGGACATACTAACAAAACTCCTGCTCATCCACTTTCCTCTTGCTGATCTGTAATTCTTTAAGGTGTTGGTAAGAATAACCAAGGTCCAATAACATATACTGAAATTATAAAATAAAAGCAAGATTTGATCATAATGTTATATAATTCAATCTTCCAATCCCTTAAATACTAATTTCACTTAAAACTTTTAAAACTAAATTTGTAAATCAAACCAAATCAATATCAAAAATAGTTTTACATCTGGAAAAACATGTAAATAGACATATTTTCCCCACAGGTAGCCATAATAATAATAATAATACCTAATTCATTGGGCTATGAGTGTTTGTTTGTTGTGTTTTTAATCAATCATTATATATTAAAGATAACGACAATATGTTTTGACTCATTTCAATTACATTTTCAAACTTGATACTGTGTAGGAACCATCATTCTCATAAATCTATTAAGAAATTAATTATGAAATTAGTTATTTTATGATTATTACTGGTACCCCATTTTAAACATAGTGCTTTGATTGTATTTCAATAAAGGATACTCAAAGTTTTGTCAGATGTCAATTTAGTATAAGTAATACCAACAGTAAAAGAAGAGAGCTCAGCTCAGCTGCGTGATTTAGGAAATGCAGAGAATTCACTGCTTAATTAGAGGGAAAGCTTGTATGTAAATAAGTATAACACCAAGGATTGATTTAGGTAAGGATAGGGAAAGAAGAAAATCAACTATGTCTGAGAATCTAGAGGAAGCTTATCCTGACATGAATTTGATACTTAGGTAGGAGTGTTTGTGCAGAGAGAAAAAAGAGTATTTCTACTAAAGAAAAGAGCTTGAGGAAAGGTAACAAAGTGAGAAGCCAAGTTGTCTTCAGTTAATACTTACTAGTCTGCTATTATAAATAGAAAGGAAATATTGAAAAGATAACCATAAAGTTTGGGATAGATCATGGAGGTCTTAACTATCTATTAACAAGGGAGCAACTAAGATTAGTTTTGAGAAGGAGAATGACATAATCAAAATTAAACTTTAGAAAGGATCCTCTTGTAGAACAAAAGGAGAAACAAGTGTTAACCTTCAGTACATACAGAGCCAGATATTTCTTCAGCAAAATGGGTTTATTTGGAACAACAAAGGACTACAATATGCAACACTGGTCTAATGTGAAATGCAGGCAAGTTCAGAGAACAAAGGAAAGGGATGTTCTTTTCAGGAGGCCTATTGTAAACAAAGAATCCATTGGAGGAAACTTTTGAGTTTGAAGGGTAGATGGATTTTCACAGGCTGAGTTGTACCATGTTGTCTTTCACTGTCTGAATGCATGCCTGGCCAGAAGAAGAGCCTTCTTTTTTCCTGCTGGAGTAGTAGAGTAGGACAACATCTTGTTGGAGATGGAAAGTATGTTTCTTCCTGTTTGAGGTCACTGAGTGGTAGGCCTGAGAACTCCTTCCAACTCCAATTTAAATGAGGTCCTTCCAACTCCAATTTAAATGAGGTTTCTGTCCATTATATAGGTCCTTCCAACTCCAATTTAAATGAGGTTTCTGTCCATTAATGTTCACACGGGGCAATGACTGGGAGGCAATTGGTAATGTAAGGCAAGCAGTAATAGGAGCCTGGATTAGATTAAATGCAGAGGTCACTGAAAGAGGATATAGGTATAAGAGGCTTTTCCAAGGTAGAGTATTATGGGTATTTTACCCATAATTTAGGGGTAAAAAATTGTATATTGATTATAATGAAGAGATAAATCCTTATTTTAAAACCAGGGATGACTGGAGGCTAATAAGGACAAAATAGTTAAGAATATAAGAAGTATGAAGGGATTTGGAGAAATTAGATCATGTTTAGGTGAGTGGATTTTACAATAAGTTTCAAGTATCAATTAATTCTTAGTTTCCATAAGATAGGTATACATCTGAGCTTAGAAAAGTCTGAGCAAGGAAGAAAATCAGTATTAAGTGAACCATGGTCATGATTGAAATTACCTGGTCAAAGAGAGGGAAAACAGAGAAAAGTATCTAGACTTGAACCTTACTAGACTCACTTTATGACACAAAGAAAGAGGAAGAGAAGGCAGTAAATAAGCAGGTGAGATTAGACCCAGAAACCAACCCAGAAGATAAAGGAGAAAGAGCAGAGGACATTTGCATTATTGGGGGAGTCAGGGGTTTCAACCTGATAGAGATTATTCTACTCAAGAATGGAGAAGTGCTTTTCAAGTTTTGGGAAGTTATATTTTCCTTTCCCTAGTGTAGGGGCTCTCAACCAGGAATGGTTTCCCCTCTCCCTCAGGGCATTTGGTAGTCTCTTGAGACATTACTGAATGTCACCTGAATGTCACAATTTGGGGGTACTACTAGCACCTAGTGGGTAGAGGCGACTGAGGCTGCTAAGCATCCACGGAGCACCAGGTACATCAGCAAAAAAAGATGTTGAGAAACTTTGCTGTAGATCACATTAAGTACAGTTGACCCTGAAAGTGAGATTTCTATCCTGTTTGAAATTCTCTATCCTTTTTCAAATTACAAAGGGAGAGGTCTTAGAATGCCAAGAATTTTATGGTACCCTATAAACTTAAAAGTAGGCCCAAGACTCATTTTTTTCCTCTCTAGACTAAGTAGCAGCAACAGATCCTATATGTTTCCAGCTTTAAATGTCAGGTCTATTTAAAAATCATGAATTGGTTATATTTACCTTGTCTAATCCAATATGGACTTTTCAGTGCACAGCTGGAAAGCTGATCTGCTGTAGTCTTGTATATTACATGTTAATTTTTTTATTTTAAATGCATTAAAATTTTGCTTAAATTAAATATATCTTAAAGTCTATTTGCTAAGTTCTATGAATAAAACATACAAAACTTATAAAAATTTATTTTTTTTAATTTTACTATCTAGGGCAGTTATATTTTTAAAGTAATAAAGAAAAAAATGTTTGTGGTGGAAAAAAAATCCATCATGAGAAAACCTGACATTTTGATAACAGTGTTTCCCCCTAAATGCATATCTTAAAAGTAATTTCTGACATGTGTGGTTCTTCTGTCAACATTGACCAATTTTTAAAGAGCGTAATATCACTTGTTTCATCTTCACGTGAAGCAAACTTTTAAAATTTACTACCTACACAGTCAAATATCTTTCGGAGGATGTTGATTTATTTATGTAAAAAGCAAGATAATACAAAGTGGCACTGGGGAATTATTTCCCTTCTGCCCCGGGCCTTTGAATCATAGGCTACATCATGAAGCTCAGCTGTTGACTCTGGACAGAGTCCAGAACAGCACAGTACTGTGGAAGATGCCAGAAAGATACACCGCCCTATAGCAAATGAAGTAAGAGTTATCTTCTCTGCAAACTCAAGAGGATAACAGATTGATTTGTACTGCAGATGATATGCAGAACATTCATCTTTAATTTTCAGTGTCAGTCAGGGGAACTTTTAGTTCACAAGATGGCATATAGTTTTCCCAGGAAGGGAAAGGAAGAAAGACTCTTAGGGAACATTTATGCCATCTTTGCTGACTGAATCCCAGCACGTTTAAGCACACAACACTGATTTCTTCAATTACCATTGCTTAGTCATCCTTTCTGAGAGGGTCAAGGATTATAGCAAAGGAAAACATAAACCACTGCTCTGATTGTCCTTTTAGTGGCGTCCTGCCAGTTGAGATGAGGCAGGTAATAAAATCGGTGTGCTCTTTGTTTTCTGTGGTGAGACCAGCGGTGCACTGCCATTTCCAGAACTTGTTCACAGTTTCGACAGCCAGTAAAGTTGTTGTTTGCTATATTAGCTTCCCAGGGCTAGGGAAGTTGCCAGGTATCGCAGCTGTGCAAGAGTATGGAGTCTCATTTTACAGGAGAGACTTTGTATGGAATTTTGTGGAAATTTTATAATGCAGAAATATTTGGCACTTTGGGAAGAAAGAATTTGTTTTTAATTTTTGTGATAGAATTCCCTCATGACAATAAATTGCCCATAAACCTGACTATGTGGGGCCCAAGCCATTCTGTTTCAATCTTTTGAAAGATTATCATAGCCATTTTATTTAAATGTATACTCCTCCCCAGTTTATTGATCTGACCAGAAACAGTAAATAAACTATTGAGTTTACTCTACGTTAAGTCAAATGAAAATTTAAAAAATCCAGTTACTGAATTACCAGGTAAATCTAAGGATCTTACCACCCATGGTTGAGACATAATTTATTTCTGAAAGATAAATCTTAGCATTTATTTTGGACCTGAAAGATAAATAACAACATACAGTTAAACAAAAAAACAAAAAAAAAAAAAGAGAGAGAGAGAGGGAGATTTTTTTGGAGTTTTTTTTAATCAAAAATTAAATGTATAAATGCTAAGTTCAGAATAAAATAATGACCTGGGAAGCTACTATCATTGCTAATAATTATCAAGCCCTAGGAAAATTAAAAATAAAGACTGTTTTGCAATTTAAGAAAAGTAACAGTTTAGAAGAGCTCTTTCCTGAATTATTAGAATATAGTTTACTTCTTAGAAATTTCCCACCCCATTTAACCTTTATTAAATATGACATTAAACAAACAAACAAAAAATGCTCCTTTATTTACATATTGTTGCTAAGATTTCAAGCTCAAAGTATACAAGGGGATACATTTATATAAACATTTAGTACATCTCCTGTGCTCAATAAATTGTAGTAATTATTAATTTTTCTTTTTAAAAATATTTATTTTTAGAAAGAAGAGAAGGGAGGGAGAAACAAGGAAATATCAGTGTGTGGTTGCCTCTCACACACCCCCTACTGGGGCCCTAGTCTGCAACCCAGGCATGTGCCCTGACTGGTAATCGAACTGGCAACCCTTTGGTTCACAGGCTGGCACTCAATCCACCTAACCACACCAGCCAGGGCTAAATTTTCTTTGTGGAACATTGATAACAACTGCTATGAACAAGCTTGTGTTGAATAAAGCTTTTACTATTCATTTAATAATAATGCCATTTATTTAATTTAATAATAAATTTAATCCTATTGTGACTCCCATAAAATACTCCTCTTAATTCTCCACTTCCAAATAAATAAATGGATTTATTTTGGGGGGATAGAATTGGTTACTTATCTACTGACACATAAACTGTACATTTATCTAAATACATACATGAATGTAGTCTTATTTTCCTCACCTAACACATCTGTAAATTGATGGATACTTGCTATAATATTGTGCTAGGAAATACATATTTGGTCTTCATCCCATTTCTGACACAGAAGCCCCTAAAACCCTTGGAATTTCCTAAGTGATAAGAGCAACAAAGATGTCTTTTGTCATGTTAATGAGTGGTTTTTGATCCTAAAGTTGGAGGCTGATTACCAGGCAAACCAACCACGTGATCCCAGAGTTAGAATTTTGAGCCCTACCTCCTGACTTCCTGGAATGGGAGAGAGGCTGGTGATTGAATCAGTCTCGAATGAATCAATAGCTAATGATTGTAGCAATCATGACTATGTAATAAAGCTTCCATAAAAACAAAAAAAAAAATGTAGCCCAGAGAGCTTCCATATTAGTGAATCAGACCATTTCCATGCACCACAATGCTGGATCCCAAACCCTATGTGAACAGAAGCTTGTGTTTGGAACTTCACTCTATGTATCTATTTATCTGGCTATCTTATGTCATTTAATGTTCCTTGTAATATACTAATAATTTAGTGAGTAAAGAGTTTCAGCTCTGGCTGGTGTGGCTCAATGGGTTGAACACCAGCCTATGAACCAAAGGTTCACTGGTTCGATTCCTAATCAGGGCACATGCCTGGGTTAGGGGCCAGGTCACCTGCTGGGGGTGTGCAGGAGGCAACCGGTTAATGTGTCTCTCACACATCGATATTTCTCTCCTTCTCCTTCCTTTCCCATTTCTTTAAAAAATAAATAAATAAAATATATATATATATATTTTATTATTATTTTTTTTTTTTTTTTTTTTTTTTTTTTTTTTTTTTTATTTTTTTTTTATTTATTATTATTTTTTTTTTTTTTTTTTTTTTTTTTTTTTTATATAAAGAGTTTCTCAAGTTTTCTGAACTGTTCTAGCACATTAATTGAACCAAAAGAGGAGGTCTTGAGAACCTCTGATGGATAGCCAGTGGGAGAGAAGCACAGGTAACAACTAGAGTTAGAGAATGGCATCTTAAGTATAAGGTAGCCTTTTAGGACTGAGCTCTTAACCTATGGAATATGATGTTGTGTTCAAATAGACAGTGTCAGAATGGAATTGAATTGTAGGACACTAAGTCGGTGTAGGATTGCTTAGTGATGGGAAAAAACCCACACATATACTCATTGGAAACTTGTACCAGAATATCATATGTGTAATACTTGAGTTTATTATTTAACACAAGTTCAGAAGATCATTTGCAATACACAATTTTGCTAGAATTCTTGAAGTTGGAATGTAAAAACCCAAGAGTGACCATAGATGGTAATCTCTGGAAACATTGGATGTCACAACTTTGGGTTGTTACTGGCATCCAGTGGGTAGAATGGGTATCTGGAGAAATAGACAAACAAAGGGTAGAAATTTTAAGCAAATCAATGATGATAAACAGACAATCTTCACCTCTTTTATATCCTCTTAATAAAAAATTCTGTTAACAGCACCTACGTTTCAAAATTCTTATTAAATTGTCCTCTAGTTGAAGACATTTGGGAAAGATAAAGCTGTGTCTTGGTAAATTCCTGAATACTGCATTAAAGTTAACAATCCTCTTCTATCCTATTGTAAAAGACAGCCCTTTTCTAACAGCCAAAAAGGTTGGATCCAAAAAAAGCCATTATAAAGTGGTTATTTAGAATTTACAAGTAATTTTCTGCTTTAATAATATTATTTGTTATTGAAATTCACTATCTGTTAAGCACTATGCTTGACACTGGGGATATAAAGATATATTACATAGAATTTTTGCTCTGAAGAAATTCATAATCTTGTCAAATGATAAAAACATCAACAGATTAAGAATATTAAATTTACCAGAATTGCCATAGTGAGGGGTGAGGTAGGCCAGCTCGACAGGGCTACTCCCTACAAGAGAGATCAGACTGATGGAATCAACCACCTCTTTCATTCTGGTATCTATCTGTTCATAACTGGGCAGAGCTCTTAGTAGGAAGGCAGACTGCAGTAGGAGCTGAGGTAGAATATCTCAACATAATGGTGAAGGAGAGAAGGGACTCATACAACGCCTTCCTTTTTGGAGCCCTTACATCCTCAAAAAGTTACAAAACTTAGGAAAAACTAAATATATTTGGATACCTACTGGAAGACATAGTGTGGATTCATGGGGCTACACTTTGAACCTAAGAGAGACACAGGACAGAAGGAAGAAATCACATAGGAAAAAACAGTAGCATCTTTGAAAAGGTAGCAGGACTCATTAGCATGCAATATATTCAGAGTACTTACAGAAGAAATCGTAAAATGTTACTGGAGCTTAATAAAGAACCATTCAGTGGGAAGGAGAGGGATATCAGGGAAGGCTTCAGGAAAGAGGTAATGCCTGAGATGAGTCTTAAAGATAAGCAGGGATTTTTAGGGCTAGATTAGGAATTCTAAACAGAGAAGCAGAAGGGGGAAAATAGCCTATAAAGATTGGGTAGGTACAACTTTTTTTCCAGTAAGGACAGCTGTGGAGATAAAAGCCGGATCATAAGAGGTCTTATGTATATTGTTAGGGAGCCTGAATTTTATCTCAGGCTCTAGGTGATTTTGAAAGCTTTTAAACAAGGGGTTGATTTGTTTTTTATGGTAGAGATAGGCTCACAGTTCAGCTCACAAAACTTGTGTAAGCCATATACGCCTGAAGCCTAGGACTGGTGATGTTAAATCAATCAAAAGCAGCAAAAGGACATCTTGGTTTCAACAAATCTCATCATCCCCCAAAGGCCTTAATAAGTTCCTGTCATCAGAGTCATTCCAGCAGCTGTGTTGTGTAAACCATGTGTCTATGGCAGAATGTTTTGGAGTTTAAAAGCGATCCTCCTTACTCTGCAGTAGAATGGGGGTATTTAAGTGTACCATTTTCCTCTCCCCTACTGCATTTTTGGTAATAGAAATGAGAATAATTCCAGCAGCTTAAGACATAGCTACAGTCAATCAAGGCCTGGTAGATTTGAATGGTTCCAAATAAAGGTCCTGGAAATTAGTTGTGAGAAGCAGGTTCTTCTGTCATTAGCTCCCTTGTGCATTCCAAAAATGTTCTGTGTGATAACCAGAAGAATTGGATTGTTCTCTCCTATCTGCTAGTATGACCTGAAGAACCTTCATTGGTTATTTTCTAGTGTTGTATATGTGCCTGTGTGGGTATAGGTGTACTTATATTTTTCCTACTAATATTGGGGAAACTGACAAAAAAAAAGGTTCGTTACTTTTTTTTTTCCATTTCTATTTTCTCTCTTTTTTACTTATAACTGATTTCCTTAACATTACAGTGTTATATCCCAAGAGCTAACTAATGTGTGTGTGAGTGTGTGTGTGAGTATGTGAGAGGAGAGTTTAGTTTTCTGATGGACAGCAGGGCATGGTCTATGGGAAAAAATGGGGCTTGGGTCGAGGAAGTTGCTGGCAAAGATGACTGGCTGCAAAGTAGCTGATGTGGGCGTGTCTGAAAGAGGTGGAGGGAATAGCAGATGTATTGATGTTCCTCCTTGTCATCATGCTTTATCCTAATGTTCAAGGATTTAATCTGTTTTGTTTCTGTATTCTCAGTTCTAGTGTAAAGCTCAATAATAAAAAAATGAATTAATAGGCTTATTTTGTTGTCTGAATACTTGTGTCCACCCCCCTGCCAAATTTATATGTTGAAATCTTAACCCCAAAATATGATGGTATTAAGAGGAGGGGTTTGGGGAAGGTACAATAGGTTAATCGGGTGGAGCCCTCAATAATGGGAAATGCCCTTTTAAAAGAGATACTAGAGATCCCTTACCCATTTCCACATGTGAGCACACAGGTAGAAGGCATGAGCTATGAACCAAGAAGAGGGATCTCACCGGTATACAATGTGCTGGAAACTTGGCCTTGCACTTCCCAGCCTTTAGAACTGTGAGAAGCAAATTTCTGTTATTTATAAGCCACCTAGATTCTATGGACTGCATTGCCAGGTTTTTTTGTTGTTGTTACTATTCTTGTCATGTGCTTTCAGTTGGGTTCAGCCAATTGGTATTGAATGAGAGAGTTAGGAGCAGGATATAAGAGACTGGAAAAGGGATATTTGCTGTTTTCCCACTGCATATTTGGGGTGGATGCTCTTTTATGGTTCCACCTTTTACTGGACTCCAATAACACTGCCCCTTCCTTCAAGCATCTTATTGTGTAAATGTATCATAGTGCCTCAAATATCTCTGACTGGTTCCCATAGTTCTGGTCTTTCCATTAAATTCTTCTCAGCTAAGCTACTTAAAATGCTGAGAACCCAATTGATAGAGAAGGGACTTCTAAACCATGAAGAAAAAGAGAAGGGATATGTGACAGATCTTCAGAAAAGGACTGTAAACTCATGTAGAACACTTCCCTATACCTACAGTGAAAAATCAGCATAATTGACCATGATAAACTACTCTCCTAACTGATACAACCAGCACATATCCTTAAGTCTGTCCATTTATATAAAATGAATAGGAATGTTTTCCCCAACTGTCTGAAATTATTCCTCTATTTCCCTCTACTTTTAATTTCATGAGCCCCAGGAAGAGCAATGGGAGCGCCCTGGTGTGTGGGTGGCATAGGATGTAGGCAGTGCTTTCTAGCAACTCTGCACTGCAGCCACTTCCAACACTTATTCTGAAAGCTTGGTATAGGCAGGACATAAGGAAATACAATCAGTGTAAACAAATCCCAGATGAAAGCGAGTGCTTCCTGATGATTAGTAAACTTAAAAAGGGGAAAAAAAAGAAAACCTTTAATAGCTCAAAATTGGCTTAATGCAAAATATTAACAGACCACAAAATGCATTCTCTGATAGAATTAAGGCACTCATTTTAAGCTTTCTGTAGTTTGCTGCTAGAACCAGTGCCCAGTTCTCAAAGAGATATTTGGTGAAATCATTAACATTGGAAGCAAATTCAAGAATTGAGGTTTCCTTACCATTGAGGCACAGGTTCTAAGATCAAAACTTGGAAATCAAGATGATTTTCCATTCACTATGGGTATAAAAAATGTAGATTGATTTGGTGAATGACGTATATCCCTAAATTCAGATTAATTTCTCATGTATTTAGACTCTAAAATATGTTGCTGTTTATATTTAGAGCTAGTTCTATAGAGATTACCATTAATAATATCTGTCAAAAAATAAACTGAAGAGCTATACAACCTTATGCATAGCTACATAACACATACCTGTAAGCTTGTCATTGCTTAGATTCATAAAGTGGGTCATATTTTATGTAAATTTAGTTTATGGTAATTTGAAATAGTATGATATAAAATATTAATTCAGTTTTAATGTAATATTTGAAATAATCTAATTTTTATATTATGTTTATCCCTATGGAAAAATGAAGTTTAATTATGTAACTTCAATACATATAAGTTTTAATTATATGAAGTATTCAAGAAAGCATGTCTTGCACAAAATATGAATACACCTATCTTTTTTAGAGGACTAATGTGTTACCTTTAGTTAGGAATGGTGATAGGCCAAGTTATGTAAAATCAAAAACAAATATACATCAACAGATTTTAAAGCACAAGGCACCACAAGGAATGTAGAAGCTGCCTGCATTCAACTCACCAGCGTCAAATTTACTTTGTAAGTTTACCTAAGCCATGTGGAAAGCTGGAATAAATTAGATGGATAATTTAAGTAAATATTATAAAAAACTGAAGATTTTCTCCTGCTTCAATAGTATTCACCTGGTCAATTGTTTGAAGGAAAGGGTGACTGTGACAATGTAGTTATACCTGTGAGCAGTTAGATGGTACTGTCAGCTTTCTGAAGATCAATGGTTTGTTCTCAGAGCACAACCTGTAGTGTGGCTCCAGCCGGACATCTTTAAACTACATGGCAATAGGTAGAAGGTCACTGTGTGAGGTCCTAGTAAGCAAGTCAATCACCAATTTGAAGAAGTCCTTAACTTACAAATTATTTTATTTCAGAATAGTATTTGTCAATTTTTGTCTTTAGAAATAAGTCTCAGTCTTCCAAAAGAATATAGCTACATATTTTGAGAAACCTTTACAGTGGTCCAGAGAGACCCAATATTAATTGCACTATAACTCACAATCCTAAGGCCTTATCTTGGCAGACAGGTGAGTACTAATGAAGTTCCATTAAGGAAAGTTCCTTAATATTCTCCAGTTTGCATTGCCACCTGTGTAGTACATGTAATGAGATGTTAAATTGGAAGTTTCTATTGAGGCACCAAGACCCCATAGTATACTGTAATACAAAAAAAAAAAATTAGAAAACAGGCAGAATTTCAAAGTAGAAAACCCTTATCTGCCTTCTTGGGAACTCAGAAGTCAGTAAATACCCTCATATTTACTGAGAGATGGAGAGTCCCCTCTCACCACTCTTATTAGACATAATACTGGAAGTTCTAGCCAGAGCAATCAGGCAATAGAAAGATAGAAATGTCACTTTTGCAGATCACACAGTTTTTTATAATGTAGAAAATCCTAAAGATTCTACCCCCCCCAAAAAAAACTATTAGAAGCTATATACACATATAATAAAGTTGCAGGATACAAAAACCAATGTATAAAAATCCACTGCATACGTATATACTAACAATGAAATTTGAGGAAAAAAATTTAAAAATTCCTTTTGCAATTGCTACCAAAAAAATAAAATACCTATGAATAAACATAGCAAAGGTTGTGAAGGTACTATATGCTGAAACTATAAAGCATTATTTAAAAAGATGGAAAAAAGACATTATGAAATGTAAAGATTTTCACGTTCATGGATTAGAAGAATAAACATAGTTAAAATGGCTATATTATCCAAAGCAATGTACAAATTTAATACAAATCCCATCAAAAACCCAATGATAGTATTTAAATAAATAAAACAAAGAAATCGTCAAACTCGCATGGAACCACAAAAGACCCCAAATAGCCAAAGCAACCCTCAGGAAAAAGAACAAAGCCAAAGGTATCACACTACTTGACTTCAATTATATTACAGAGCAAAGATAATCAAAACAGCATGATATTGGCAGAAAAATAGAAACACAAAACAATGGAATAAAATTAAGAAGCAAGAAATAAAACTACACATATATGGGCAAATAATTTTTTACAAAAGAGACAAAAACATACAATGGAGAAAAGAAAACCTCTTCAATAAGTGGCACTTGGAAAATTGGAAGGACACATGCAAAAGAACGAAAATAGACTACAGTTTTTCTCCATGTAAAAAAATTAATTAAAAATGGAGGAAAGACATTAATATAAATTACATAGAAAGCATAGGTACTAAACTTATGGATTTTGACCTTAGAGATTCATGAATTTGACCCCAAAGGCAAGGGAAGTAAAAACAAAAATAAATGATTAGAACTATATCAAACTAAAAAAAAAAAAAAAAACCTTATGCACAGAAAGAAACTACCAACAAAATAAAAAGATAACCAACCAAATATGAGAAGAAACTTGCAAACAGCAGCTCTGACAAGGGGTTAATATTAAAATACAGGGTCCAGAAGAAGTAACGCCTGCTGAGTGTGGTTGGTAGGGTAATAATAAGGATACAATAATTTATAGTTTTAGTTTGAACATTTGACCTAAAATGTCATGTGGTGTGTTTCAGTGTGGTATTGTTATGTGACAGAATTACATGCTTATGATTTTTTAATAAAAGATTTTTGTAATCAATAGGGGCATTATTTGTGCCAGACCCTTTATATAAGGAATGTAAACCCTCAACACCAAACAAATGATCCAAATAAAAACTGAGCAGAGGACCTGAACGAAGACTTCTCCCCAGAAGACATACAAATGGCCAAAATATATATGAAAAGATGCTCAACTTCACTAGTTTTTAGAGAAATACAAATCAAAGCTACAGTGAGATAGCATCTTATTGTCTTATTGTGTAAACATGTTAGAATGGCTACTATCAACTAGACAAATATTAAGTGTAAGAGAGTTTGTGGAAAAAAAAGGAACCCTCATCCACTGAAGGTGAGAATGTAAACTGGTACAGCCTCTACAGAAAATACTGTGGCATTTTCTCAAAAAATTAAGAATAGAGTTACCATTTAACTCAGACTCCCTCACTTGGGTATCTATTCAAAAAATTTGAAAACATTTATTCACAAAGATATAAGCACACCTATGTGTTTATTGCAGTATTATTCATAGTGGCAAAGGCATGGAAACAACCAAAGTGTCCTTCAACAGCTGACTGGATGAAGAAGATGGAGTACAAATGTACAATAGAAAACTACTCAGTCATAAGAAAAGACAGACCTTGAGAATATTATGCTAAGTGAAATAGTTCAGTCAGAAAAAGCTAAGAACAGTTCTTTAGAACAATTTTTTTAGAGAACAGATGATGCATTGTGAGCTAACTCTTCTGAGTACCCAGTAAGAGGACTTCAGTAAGATCACCTAGAGAATAGGTAATTATAATCTTTCACTTAGGACCCAGAAGGTCGGTTTCTTCATTGATGTCTAAGAAAATGAAGCAAACTGTGGCATAAAGGAGAAGAAAACATAATAGACTTGCTAACAGGAAGGCCTAAAGAGGAACTGGGTAGGGAATAAGATTAAGCCTTCTAGTGGACCAGCGAGCATAAATTTGAACCCGGCCATCTGATTTTCAGCAACCCAAAATAAACTTGAGAACTTCCTCTGGGCCAGATATTCTTCTGGCACAGCATCACTGTACTTGAAACATGATCTCTCCTATAGATATCATTATCCTCATTTTTAGACAGCAAAACTAAATTTAGAAAATACAAATTAACATAGAAATCTCACATTAAGCCTCTTAACATATATCCATACCCAAGATTTTCAGTCTCTGAATCTGATAACTGAAGTGTTAGGAGTGTGTTCAGATGTATGCGTATGTGTCTATTTCTTTGTGTTACTATGTCTGTGACTGTATCTGTGATGCATTTCTATCTGTGGATCTAGTTATTCACTTATCTATATTTATACTAGCATTTCTGGGTTTATGAGGTGAAAGAAACATCAAGAGTAAACAATGAAAAATTGTAAGCACATTGAATCAAACCAAACAAGTTAAAAAAAAGGTTATGAAAAAAATGGAATAAGGGTGTTCTACTAATCTCAGGTTGTAGCATTTCTGACATGGAGTTTGGGTGCATGACTTTTTAAAACAAATGCCAGTTTCTAGAGTGGGCATATCCAAGGTTATTTTTATTATTTTTAAATAAATTAAATAAAAATCAATACATTTACTTTTAAAATAAATCATCAATTAGAACAGATTTACAGAAACATTTCAAAGATAGCTCAGCATTCCCATAAATCCCACACCCAGTTTCCCTTATTATTGACATCTTTCATTAGCATGGTACATTTGTCACAGTTCATGAACTGATACTGATACATTATTATTTGTCACAGTTCATGAACTGATACTGATACATTATCATTTGTCACAGTTCATGAACTGATACTGATATATATTTAATTCAAATTTGTTTAGTGTTCACCTAATGTCTTTTTCGTGGTCCATGACCTCATCCAGAGTACCATGTAACATGTTATCATTATGTTTCTTTAGGTTCAATTTGGCTGTGACAATTTCTTAGACTTTTCCTATTTTTAATGACCATATAGTTCTGTGGAGTACACCTTAGGTCTTTTGGAGAATGCCTCTCAATTCGTGTTTGTCTCATGTTTTTCTCATGAATAGACTGGGTTTATGGGTTTTGGGAACCACTATTTTACTTTTTATAGTAAATATATGTTGATGATGGAGGGAGGAGAGAAATTATATTCGTTTGAAGTGGGAAAGCCTGAACGCTTCTTCCTTCTCTACCACCATTGCATATACGACTTTGGGAAAATTTAGTTCTTTAGAGTTTCATTCCCTAAATGGAATTGTAACGGATAAATCCAAAATCTCATGTATCAAAAAGCATAAGTCCCTTTTGTTTTTTGCAAAATATGATTTAACTTCTATTTTAAATCTCTAAACAGCCAAAAATTGGGGGAGGGATGTCATTTGCCCACAAAGACATATAAGGAGAAATACACTGTCCTACTGATACAGGGAGATCTGGTCACACTATGGTCCAGAAGAGGGGCCAAGCGAAGGCGGGGTTGTAGGAAACACAGAGGCAGCGGGGCAAGTGACAGATTTCCCTAAACAGGGGCTGAGATGCAGCAAGAGTGGGGCCCCTGGTAGGGACTGCACAGGCTGGCCAGTGTGATGAATGAAGGGAAAACCCTTCCAACTCCCTTCTGGAACATGGAGGCAATGGGAGATACAGACCTGAGAGTCCAGCCTGGAAAATGATGGAATTGGCTAGGGAAGCTGGACCCTTCCAGAGTACACGAAATTTGGGGCTGGAAGATTTAAACAAGGGAAGACAGAGACTTGTCCTCTTCTCTTCTTCTGGGACCCCCACCTGGACACGTGGACCCAATGGGCACCAGGCCCCACAGATGGAGCCCATGCATGGCCAGCTACAGTAGTCCTCAGCGGCCACAGGCCCCAGCGCAGGAAGCTGTGGCCTGGCTATGGCAGTGCCGGCCGCACACACAAGGACTATCCAGGCAGGAATCTGGAATCTTGAACCTCTGCTTAGCAGCTTTGGGCTCCAGGAAGACAAATAAGAACGGAGTGGGGTTTCTGATCATGGTTTTGAGTTTCAGGATTTGGGGAAACAAATGGGATTTTGCTATGTTTTGTGGAAGAGAGGAACCTGGAGCTAGGGAGTCCTCTGCTCCCCCAAGTTGTGCAGCATCTTAATAAAGACCTTTTCCCTTCCCCATCAACTTTTACCTTATGCCTGTCTTTGGCAGCAGACAGAGAGCCAAACCCCACTTTTTTTTTGGTAACACCGTCACTGCTTTTCATCAGTCCACCAGTTTATTGGTGAGAAATCCCTCATTCCTGCCCACTTAGATTCTTCACTCTTGCATTTTCTTCTGCTACTTCATAGCCACACTTGGAGCATGAGCAGATATCAGCTACTTCTGCTCATTATTCAGCACATTAATCCCTGCCAGGATCTATCCTATATATACTGGCAACTGTTCTGTCTCTGAGAGCCTACTACCTTCTTAAGGGTCTATCTGGATAGGAATTTGCAAGATCTTTCTGCTCTGAAATCCTCCCAATCTCTCTGTAAGCTTGTCACTTCCTTTTAGGATCTTCCCAGAAAATTAGGCACAGGACCCTTTTCTCTAGAATTCACAACTATTCAGCCATAATCAGTCATTCATCCCTCCCCATTCTATTACACTTTCTTCCAAATCTAATGTATTTTTCCTATCTTGGTGAAATCTTTCCCTCTTTTTCTTTCAGGTTTATGGAAAAAAAATAAAAAAACAAACACAAAACACTTTTGTGGTGATATTTTCACAAAGGATGCATTTTTTTAAATTGGATTTAGGTTTTTTTAAGCTTGAGTTACAAAATTTTTTTTATTTTTATTATTGTTGCTCTTGTAGTTGCTGTTTTCTACAATGTAATATTACTCCTCTGCCTGTATATATGAAAATAAAAGTGGAGATAAAGAGAACTAAAAGAAAAAAGACCTGGGGGTGTGAAATAAAGAAAATGTGAGTGTCTATTTCATAAATATGTTTTAAAGATAAAAGAATAATTTGTTCATCACTTTTTAAATTAAGTATTACTTTAAAGTAAGTTGAAAATCACACAGTGTGTCTAATTCTCAAAGATCAACATCTTCAAGTCAGACCCTCAATTTTAGCTTCAGAAACCTGACTTTTCACTTTAATAAACTGGCAGAATCTGAGACCATAGTCATATGCCCACTGCTCCACCTCCTTGTTGGAGAGTGGATGCTGTAGTCCAAAGCAACTTCATAGTTTCTTGTGTCAGTGAGGTCAATTAGTGTCTAAGCCCTTGGCTGGTGGTGTTGGCTGAGGCAGAAAAGGAAAATCCATGCCCAAGGTATGTGTAATCATTTTTAAGATTAATTATTGGCTCTTCTGTAGTAGAAAGAGTTCAATATAATCTCTTTGCAGCCAAATAGCATGTTGGTCCCCTCAGGAGACCTGTGTTGTAATGGGGACTCATAGTTTGTCTCTGTAACTAGTATTTGGACCTTGTGCAGGAACTGGTCTTGGAAAATCAAAGTCCAAGTTTGGAGCCCTTGCATAGCTTATATTCTTACCACCATGGCTGTCTGTCTATGAGCCTTCTGCTGAGTATTAATATGTAATAAAGATTTTATATTTGTATTCACCCCAAGGGTCCATCTACATGCTCCTTCTTTAGAGATTACCTCCAATCTTCCAGTATTTTTAACTTTAGGCTCCCAATCAACTAGCCAAAATATTATCACTGTCAATAATTTTATGTGCATTCTTATCTTGCCACTTTTCCTTCCACACAAAGTAGATAGTTAGGTGAATTATCCAAAGCTCTGTCTTCTGGGAAAATTTCTCCTCACCACTTTGTTTTACTACTGTTTGGGGATATAATGCCACTGCAATCCATTTTCAGCTTACATTAATGTATCAGGCCAGCCCATTCAGGGACTGTTTTGTCCTTTGTCAGTCATTTAAAAGGGTTGTCCACCATATGGTCAGAGGTGTGAGCTGAGTGAAAAACACTGGTGTAACAGTGGAGCTTGATATGAATCTGGACCACCTGCTCATGAAGCTTATTTGTGCATCTGTTCCTTCTTATGCCTGCTTCTGGCTACAACATGTCTTATAATGGATTGCTATTGAGCTCACCAAGCCTTATCATTTGGTCTAACAGACTCCAGCTCATGAAGTATAGCTCTGGCCACATGGGCATGTAATGTCTCAAGATCAGCCTCCACCTATGCCAAGACTCACTATAGGCTGGGAGCTGTTTTTTAAATAGCTCATAGGTCTCCCTTACAGGTACTGTGTTCCTTCTCAAGGACCCTGAGTCTTTAAATTGAGATTTTCTTATTGGGACTTTCTATAAACTCTACATAATTTTCTCATCAGAGGTACCTCTAGTATCACAGGGTCAGCCAGATTATAGGACCTAAGCAGTGAATTTGCTTTTTAGCTTAGACTTGTTCAAATTCTTTCCTGATCTGGACCCATTTCAAATGTGGCTGCCCTTTGTGTCACCAGGTAAAAGAGTAAAAAGAGTACTTCCAATCATAGACTGTGCTGTTACCAGAATGTAAAAAGACCTACTAAGCGTTGTGTTTCCTTCTTGGTGGTGGAAGTTACAAGGTACAGTCATTTATTCTCTACTTTGGAAGGTTTGTCTAGGCATAACCCAGTCAACTGAACTCCAGAAGCTTTCATCCTTAGAGGGCTTATCTCAGCCTCTTCAGGACAAGTCATATCAAGGTCTCCAATATATTTTTTACTTCTTGTTTTCTAGACTGCTTAACCTGATACCACTGATATAGTAGGCTAGGTGTAGAGTTAACTTAACCCTGAAGCAAAGACAAAACTATACACTACTGCTTGTCCCACACAAATGTGAACTATTTTGATCCTCTTTTCTCATAGGGATGAAAACAAACTCATATGTGAGAACAATGGTCACATATCTTGCAGCTCAGTCATGTCAGTTGGCTTCAACTGGAATTATTGCTTGGTTATGTTTTCAGCAGTTGACTTTCTTCCATTGCTTTTACTGTTTTGTAAAGGGTCAGACTCTTGCATTAAATAGTGATGTGATTTAGACTATCATTCCAGTATACTTTCAAGTCATTAACTGTGGCATTAACTTCTATTTGTACCTAACATGCAATTAAAGATTAATTAATACATTTTTTGTTTTAATATATTTGTTGAATGTGGGTGGCAGTTTAAGATACTTCTACTGTGCTTTCCCAGCTGTGATATCTTTTATCCCACAGGTCAAACAGGCATATAACTTTCTATTGCACATCTGGAGCCCAGGGAAATGAGCACTGAGTGGAGTTGATGGACAAAGTAGAGGCATTTCAAGCTTCACTCTATACCTGTCCCTTATATGCCTCTAATTTAACACAGGAACCATGGTGATGCTTCAGTTCCTTGAGCATCAATGTCAACTTAGACCCGGTGTCCAACAGTGCTTGAACTGGGCATCTTTTGTTTCAAAACACACAGTTATCTAAGCAAATGGTCAAATATCCCTTTGGGGAAGGACAGAAAGATCATTACTATGTAGACTTGCCATGGGATAGCAGGGTCTTTCTTTGTTTGAAATCTGATTTCTCCTTTAGTCAGTCAGTCAGCTTGTGAATTTCTGGCCTTACATGATATATCATGCTGATATTCCCATTTCTGTGAGTCTTTCAGTTTTTTTCTCCACTGTTTGCCATGGCAGTCAGCATTTGTACTTCACATTGTATGGGCCATTGCTTTATTCAACTTTCCAAGAGACATACTAGTAACATATTAGTATCATCTGAGTTCTCTTTAGGGTATTAAATGCTATATCACAGAAGAATGATTTCGTATGGATAAACTCTCTTATCCAACTTTATACTCTATCCTGCTTGATTCATTACCCTCATATCCAGTCCCGCATATAGTCTCTAAGTTATCATCAGTACATACTGGCTAGAAGCAGCAGCTTTCAACATTTTGCTGGATGGCATGTTATTATTTGTATTTTGGTCAGGAGTAGAGGTTGTGGTTGATCCCGACAAAAGTTTGCTTTTTAATACAAAACATAATTCTCTGACTTTCTTCACCAAGGGAGAAAACAGATTTTAATAGGCATAGTGAGACACTTATGCAAGTCCAGAATGTTCAGGAAGACCTGGCATTACAAAATTCTTGAGTTCACCACGTGTAATTTTTACAAGTCTCAGAGTAACTCTTCCAAATCAGTGCTCTAACCTTGGTATGTCAGATATGCTGGGATTGGGAATTTTGTCTTCTCTAGAGTTCCATTTTAGTAAGTGCAAGGCTTGATGCTTGGCTTCTTTTACCTTCTGGCTGTGAAGAATGACTATATCTTTATGTGCTATCAAGGTACTTTCATATTCACACTTTGTTTTACATTGTCAATAATCATCTTAATCCTATCATTGCCTTTATCTAATGCACTTATCAATATCCTTCCATCTTCAAAGCCCTTACAATTAATACTTTATCTGATTCTCTCAAACACCTGAGTTATTGCTTTGGGCATCACTTTAACTTCTAGTGCTATTTAATATCTGTTTACCATCAAGGAAATTTCAATAATTTACACTATAACAATCTGGGAGCTATCAGTTCTCCACTTACCACCCATGAGAGTGTTCTCAATGCCAATAAATGAAAGGGTAATCCATTTCCTAAATCCTATTTTAAAATATCCTCATCTTAGGGACCAATTCTTCTGGAAACACGCTTTGAGATTAATCAACAGGAATTTTATTGTGAATGCTCTCAAGAATATATGTAAGGAAGAAAGGGCACCAGTATTGGGCAAATGGAAAATTGCATTGTCTTAAGTTATACTAAAGGCATTAATCAATGCCAAAGCCATGTGGAGTCCTAGAACTGAAAAGAGGTTTCAAAAGTTGACCCTAATTGAGGCAAGTGGTTGGGATTTTGTAGCCTTTCCTTTGCTTTTTATTCCATGCAGGCTGCCCTCAGAAAAGACAATTTCCAAAAGAAAGATGCAACTATGAACAGTTTAAATACCAAACACCACTGGAAACTTGTAGAAGGGGTGTATAGGTGGCACACCACACACAAAGAAATCACCTGAAGCATGAATTTCTGATGGGAAACTTTATAGGCTGGCTATGGACAGGAGGTTGATTAATGATATATGAACCAGTGGAAACTTTCAATCTTAGGACAATAAGGCTGGCAGTAGGGGACAGTAAATATTTGTGAATAAATGAATACCTGGGGAAAATGGTAACATGCTAAAAACAGAAGGTATATTCACTAGCAGAAGAGAGAAATTTATACCATATCTGTAGCCTTGAAATTTAAATTTTACAAGAGTGAAGCATGCAGTACCTAGTGACTTTTTAGATCTTTTGTGGAAATTCCTGATCCAATTTCACTATTCCATTTTTGTATGCTGCCTTGATCTCTTATTTTTATACCTTATAAAATCAGAACTTCAAGCAAGAATTTATTTTGGACATTTCATTGGTTTTTCCTTAGAATGAAGGAAAACCATGGAAAAATAATATAATTAAAAAACATGTTTAATTTGCATTTGTATTTAATTTGCATTTATTTCTCAACCTGCAGTACTATTGACCTTTTGGGACAATGATTTTTTTTGTTGTGAGGGCTGTATTGTGTGTGTGGGATAGTTAGCAACATCCTTGACCTCTACCCTGTGCCACTCCCCCTTCCACAAGTTGTGATAACCAAAAAAATAGACATCACCAGATATCCATGGTGGGGAACCACAGATTTAAAATCATGTTCAAGTGTGGTTTTGGCTTAAAATGCTTGTGCACAGAAGAAATTATTTCTAAAGCAGTCATATCTTGTGTGCATGACATTTTAGGAACGTAATTTGTTTAATCCTAAAGTAAATTATGAAAGAATGAGGAATTAAGAGAGAGCACATTTAAAAGGTAGAGGCCAGATAATTTTTTTTTAATGGGAGAAACTAATAATAGTATTTATTTATTCTTACAATGAGTGATACAACATCATATGTTTTTTGTTTTCTCTTTTGTCCATTAAAGAAAAAGATTGAAAAATTTTAATCCTAAAATCAACATTGCTGAGAGAAAAACCTAAATTCTTGAGAATAGCAAACAATTGGCTCTTTGAGAAGATTTGGAATATCTCTGTATTCCCAAATTGTATCAAATCATTTCACAAGTAAGCCAGATAGAATTCATGTTAAGAAAAAGTATTTCTAACCTTAGATATTAATGAGAAGTTAAATAACCACATGTATTATTTGGGTTTGTTCTGGTTCCATTTTGGGGGAGTTAGTAAAGGGTGAAGGAGGCCAAATACATGGTGACAGAAGATTTAACTTTGCTTGGTAAACACACATGGAATATAGATGCTGAGTTATAGATGAAATCTATATAATTTTGTTAAGCAATGTTACCCCAATAAATTTAATAATAAAAAATTAATTAAAAAGAAGCTAAACACACAAAATAATATATATATAATGTTATATTTAAAAGTAATTACACTTTCATTGAAGAAAGCATTGTTAAGTAGTGAAGTATGCCATTGGATTTTTATCTGAGTTATGAAGAGTATATCTATTTGAAAAGGCAATTAAAATATAGAGTCAGAGAGGCTGTCTATTCTGTCTAACAATGAAACACCTTGCAGTAAATTCCTAGGCTCCTGGGTACTTGATTTACTTATTTGAACATCTTGAATGATGGCTGATGTCATATACGTAGAATATAAAATAATAGTAATAGAACTGCTATTCTATTTCATTGATATTAACATATTTTATTGAAACACTTATAAATTAACTTTCCAAATTATATTCACTTAATGACACCTGCTTTAAGAAGCTAATGAAATAATGTGCATATATTTCCAAAAGTTAAATATTATCTATTTTAATAATAACATGTCATAAAATACCTAGTAAACATTTTTCCCACCTGTGAAAACAAATGTTTTGGCAATATCAAGGTTCTAACTCATGCTTTCATAAAATTAATTTTATGTCATATTCTTCCTTCCTGGCACATTTTTGTTTTCAGAAGTTTTGTCTTATGAAATTATAGAAAGTGGCACCTGTGCAGTAGTAGAATAAATGCCAAGGGAGTGTTTTAGTCATGACTTTAACTGCATTTTAAAATAGTTATTTCTCCTAGATAAACACTTTTAACTGATGAAATAATATAATTGTATGAACCGAGGTAACGATGCAGGTTTACATCATGTCACACATTGCACACCGAAACAGTGGATAGTTACAATGCAAGAGGCTAATTTTCATGGGTCTAGAGTAAATTCCATCACTGGTTCTCTCCAAAAAATTTCATATTTATAAAAATAGCATCTTGAAAAGAGGTATACTCTTGCACTATGATCAATATGTGAGAAAACCAAAGAGTTAATGTATTCTCAATTGTGTCATAATTCAGAACAGAAGGGAAATTTCTCTAGAATGTCAGAGTCCAATATGTAGCCACTAGCACCATATGGTTATTTAAATTAAATTAAAATTAAATAAAATTCAAAAAGAACTTAGTTTCTCAGTTGCACTAGCCACATTTCAAGTATTAAGTTGTTTCTTATGGCTAGTGGCTACACTGCTGAACCACAAGAACATTTCCATCATTTCATAAATTTCTGCATTGTGCATGGATAACCTAGAACCTCATCTCACTAACTGCATTCCAGTTAAACAGCACTACTCTACATAAGTAATGAAAAAATTACAGAAATGTAGAACATTTTCATCCTCATATTCATGTTGATATGTTTTAGTATCACAATATATTTTTTCGTTTATTATCAAAAGCTTTGTCATTAAGGAATAAGGTAGACATTAAAACTGGAATTTAAGAACTGTTCAAATATAGTAGGATAAAATTAGAATGTCTCCTGAAAAATACTTTAGGAAATTGATAAATTGTTCTTGCTCTCTAAGAAGTTATGAACTCATTTCTCTTCTTAAAAATCATAATTAATTATAATTATGTGTAATTTTTTCTATTAGACATCTTTATAGATTTGTTTTTACTATTTAAAGATTTTGTATGTTTTTGTATGTTTCCATGAAATTACATCTCTAAATTAATCTACAAATTGTGTTGATTAAATTAATCTACAAATTTTGTGTGTTCTCATAAAATTATATCTCTTAATCTACAAACCTTGATTTATCTCTTTATAGAATGATATTTGTTGCACTAAGATAACTGAGAAAGTAGCATGGAATACATTAATTAATATTTTGGGATAACACAGTTTTAAGGGAAAACATTTTTATTTCAACCACCATTGAGAGATTTCTTAAATCATGTTAGCTTATTTTTCCAACTTAATATGTTTAGTATCCTAAAAATAATACATCATTTCTGGTAACTGAGGCTCTTGCAATGCTTCAGTGTCAATGCTATGCAATATATCTTGATATGTAACACTGTTATTCTTACACATTCTTATGTAAGCATAGGGTGGATATTTATTGAAGACTTGATCTAATTCCCTTTATAATAACTTTCTAAATCATTAGCCATCCAAATATGAAATTTTCCAGTAATGTAGAACCCTATAACTAATCTGTATGGACTTCAGTCAATCAATCTACTCATTTGCCAATTCTAGGGGAATGAATGTAATCTCATTACATTCCTTGCCTTCAAGAAACTTATAGTTTAGTCAGGATTTCTGACAAATAAGCAATTATAGTATAGTATGGGAAGTATGACCATATGTTTAACTATAAATTGTTAAGTGAGAAGAAAAACAATTAATAATGATTGAGTTTTGATGTCATAGGCACTTGGATGGACACCATCCGCTGCTTTCCATGAGTTGACTAACCCCGCTTGCCTGCCACCTGGATGGTACTACATGAGTAATCTAAAGTCTCCAGGGAATATTGAATTGCTAAGGACTTTGGAAAAAGAGAAGCCGAAGCTCCCATTTCATGGATACCTGGGGTGTACCTTCACAGTTTGTGGATGTAGATACACTACTGGGGCAATTTGTGTGAAGACTAACTTCTACTACTATAGCTGAAACATTTCAGGCTGACACTATTATATCATTTTTAAAATATATATAACAAGAGTATCAATGGAAAATGGGTCCTTTGGAAGGAAATAAGTCATTACTGAACTGTTCAGCCATTGTGAATGCCAGCAATGAAAGTCTCACATAGTAGAATCCTGTGCTGGAAAGTATCTTCGTGTTTGCAGGACATGATTTGGAAAAGGACCCCTCCAGAAACTTAAAGATTGCTAGACAGGTGAAGAAACATTGACAAAATAATTTAGTCTAGCTGCATGGTTAATCATTCACACAGTGGGATCTAAATACAAGAGTATCTTGCAGCAGCTAAGAGTTCCCTGTACAGCTGCTACGGAAATGTGCTTCAGCTAGTTAAAGAGCAGTCAGTGTCTTCTGTTGGACTCTGTATCATCAATTCCACAAAATGAGATTATCCTTTAGGGGATGTAACAGATATAGCTCTTCTCACTATAAGGAGATTCCTAGAGATTCACCGGGAGAACTTTGAAAATATAGTATTTGCTGTATCTGACCTTGGAGAGGCTATTTACCAAAAGCTGCTATGTCTGTATTCTCCCAGGTTATTAAAGGTAAAGAGGTGGTCATTGTCACATCTACCTTCAGAGAGTGGGACTGCAGAAGGGAGCCTGTGATACCTGGATTGCAGATTAAAATCAGTGAAAAAACTGGTGCCCCAGAGCACAGGTCACTTGAAGAAGACTTGAAAAAGGTGAGAGGCGGAGGGATGTTAAAACTGGTAGAATAACACAGCAGGCAGAAGGGCAATGATATAGGCCAAAGTCTTGAGGCAGGAGAAATACACCTAACATTTTAGAGTAATACTAAGATCAGAAATGTCAGAGTGGCAGTAAAAGCTTGTGGACCACTGAGGCTTTGTAGCCAATTTAGGTCTCATAGACAAATTAAGTCCATTAGCTTTACACTGAGTAAGGGCTTTGGGCAGAGGGCATTATGACTGAACTTCCATGTTTAAATATTTATGAAAACTAGTTTGTAGAGGGACAAGAATAAACTGGGAGTTTTTTTTTTTTGTTTTGTTTTTGTTTTTTTAAAAACAGTAGCAGGAATTCTGGAAAGAGATGATGGTGGTTGCATCTGCATTGTAACACTGAAGATCTGAGAAGTGGTGAGAAACAGGATTATTTTAAATTTTGAGCTAATATGATTTCCTGAGGGACTGGATATTAAGTGTGTGAGGAAGATTCTTTTTGTCTTGGCAGTAAGGTAAGTGGAGTTACAGTGAAGTGAAATAGAAAAGGTGAGCTTGGAGTAGATTTTGGGAGTGATCGGAAGTTTAGACATGTTAGGTTGTGATGTCTTCTGAATGTCCAAGTGGAAATGGATGCATGCATTTGTACGCATGTGGAAAAATGCTGTGTCTTGAGACATAATGTGATGGTCATCAGCATAAAGATAATATTTAAAGCCAAAAGAATGGATGAGATAATCAACAGAGTGGGTGCAGACCCGAAGAGGAGAAGAGAGGGCTGAGGACTAAGTTGTGGGGAACTCCAACATTAAGAAATTAGGGGAAAAGAACTACAAAAGAGTGAGAGAAAAAATAGCAGTCTAGTGTCCTGAAGAAACAAGTGAAATGTGTAGTGATAAAACACATGTGCTCATTTGTGCCAAATGCTGCTGACATTTGGAGTAAGATGGAAATTAAGAACACTTAGGTATTTGTAGAAAGGGTAAGAGAAAAGAATCAAAGGGACGCTTGGACTGCAGACTTGCCCAACTGAATGCATGATGTTTCAACTCAGTGAAATAAAGATTTTAAAAAGAGACTGTGGTGAAGATAAAGTGTCAAGCAATTGTTTTGGATCCTTGGGTACAGATGCACACTCTTGGGGGTCAGGCTCTTTATTTTCTCAAGGGCATGGCTAAGCGAGCACCTAGGTCAGGCTTGGCTGAGGCAAAGGCAGGCACTTTAGCAGCAGCAGAGGTGGTTGCAGGTGTCATGGTTCCTTGAGAAAGGATATCTTCAAATGGGACAGAGCAAAGACTGAGGGGCCTTGCTTGCAGCATCTCACAGATATCAAAGATTGGGCTCTGAGAACTATTGCAGACAAAGTCTGCTTAGGCATTAACAATTGTTTGTGCATTGTTAGCAAATAAAAGAACATTCATGAGCATTGTAATAAAGGAAATCAAAGAGGCATTAGCATTTTTCAAAGAGTTTTGAATCTTGGGCTTTAAAAACTGCTGCAACATTTCAAAACACATGTCCACAAAATTAACAGTAATTAAATTAAAAGTGGCTGTATTTGATAGAAAAGAACACTGTTTTCACCTGAAACTTTGAATCAATCATTTAATAATGAAAAAGGCAATTTTAAAATTACTTGTTTCCTTGTTATTGAAGTAATAGCTATAAAATATATAAACAGCTGTTTTGAAATTTTTAAATATATACAAGTCATAAAGCAATTTTTGTCGTGTACAACCAGTAACAGTTACAGGATATGTCAGTAGAAACATTAAAATTATCTTGTATAAATTTACATCCAAATTTATATATCAATTACATTACATCTGTATAATAAAGTTACAGCAGACATACAGAACTGATTAGCATGAATTTTTAAATATCTATAAAAATGTTGCTGTTCAAGAATTATCAGCTTTAAATCAAGGAACATGTATAAAGGACCCATAGACAAAGCCAAAGAGGGGAAGGATTGAGGTGGGAGGTGGGGGTGTATGGGGCAGGGGACAGTAGTGGCAGGGAAAGAGAGACAATGTATTTGAACAATAAAAAAAATTAAAAAAAAGAATGATCAGCTCTGGATATACTAAAAATTTTTATTTCCAAATATTTTATTAAAAAATTATCCAGAAGAAAGGATGGGGTTCAGAGGGTTTCTGAGTTGGTGAACATAGATTCAGAAAGAGTCACGCACTCCCAAAAGACACAGGAGCTCAGCACCCCTTCCCATGGACCTTGCCTTATGCATCTCTTCCATCTAGTTATTTCTCAGTCATATACTTTTATAATAAACTAGTAACCTAGTATGTGAGAAAAAAAAAACATTGTGACAATGTCATCCTCAATAACATTGACGAAATTAGTTGTTAAATGTATAAATTCTGTTGGACAAACAAGAATGTCATATAGAAATTAGAGCGAAAACATTCATTAATAATGAGTGTTGGGTAGGGAAGACAGCCACACGTATACCCTAGCTAAAGGGGCTATTTGCTACACAAGTAAAGCAAATTTTCTGAAAGAGTGTTGGCCGTTTTGATTATGTTCAAGAGGAGCCAAAAATCTAGATGATTATGCTAGTACGGTATGCACGCGTTTGAAATAATGCGCGCGCGCGCGCACACACAGACACACACACGCGCGCACACACACACACACACGCTTCTGATCAAAGGAAAACTATGGAAGGCATTAAATAACCCAGAATGAATCTAATGTGTAATCTCTGACATGGATAGTGAGTGAATTCTGGACATATGTGTTTTTAAAAAGTGGCAAATCCAGCAACTGTTAATTAAATGACATTTTCATTAACAACCCAAGAATTTAACTTATTCTCAGGTAAAGAACATGACAATGCCAATAATTTCTAAGGAAATTTAAGGACGTTAGCTTGGAGAAAATAGAGACATGCTGGAGATTTGTTAAATCAGATAAAACAAACAAAATTAAAGAGACTTTTGTAGAAATAAAATGGCGATCAAATGTAAATGTACAGTTCCTTCCCCTCTCTGTAAAGATGTTCTTAATATGGTGATGAATGTCAGAGGGTGGGGAGAGAGGCAGCAATCATTTCAATATGAAATAAGAGGTCTCCATCTTGTCTGAATATGAAGGCTTTGGACCTACATTTTATTTCAAGTTTGGTGAACAGCAATCAGTTCCCATTTGTGATTAGCCCCTGTCTTTTCACTGTAGAGAGGGTTGAGATAGAGTTTTAAAGGTTATTCTACACCAGACAAAAGGAGTCCATGAAAAATAAAAGGCTTTTCAAATGATCTAAAGTGCACTTGAATCTGACACTTTTATATCATTAGCAAATTGTGATTGATTAAGTATCACAGTTAAATCTCTTACAAGCTTTTTGGAATAAAAGAGAGTATAGCAAATGTGGATATTCCCAGTATGTGGCATTATTTTTTTTTAAATATAGAACATATTTTTGAGGTTGTGTAACCCTATCACTTACTCCTGAAATTATGAAATTAGAATCCTGAGAATAGTTGTTCCTGAATTAGCATTCAAGTAGATGATTGTCACCATTTCAGCTTAGGGATTAATAGTAACAATCTTGGATATGCTAAGGTTACACTCCAGTGATGATGGACAAGATGAGTCCAATATGATTTGATTGTTTTTATGTCACTTTTTTAGTTAAAACTCTTCATATGTCACAAGGTTGCTTTATATCAACTAAACAGTTGGAGCAAATTTGTTTGCAAGGGTAAGAAGATACACTTTTCTTTAAAATTGATAAAAAATATACACACTAAAGATCACTAAGTTTCTTTTAAATATAATGATAATTTGATAATTATATACCTATGAAACCAAGGTACCCTTTAAACCCTGTTTTTTTCTTACAGTTTGGCGATGAAGGCAGCATTGGGGGAGACAAAACAAAAGATAGAACATACAGACTGCCACAGAAATATAACATTTACAGATCCCTTTTTAATTATATAAAAATACTAATAACACCTAATAGTCTGAAGTTACTTCATAATCATAGTTTGGAATTACTAAAATTTATTTAGTCAAACATTCATTGTTGGACAGATTTCATATTATATTTAGTGCCATGGTGAGTTTTTGTTTTTTTTTTGGCTTTTTTAACACACACTTGTGTTCCTTTGTTCATTATTTTCTTGCAATTAATTATTAGAACTGAAAATACTGGTCAAAGGGGTATATAGATTTTAAAGATATTTAATTCAATAAATAACAAAAATGTAAAATTATATCTAACTAGAATTTTGTTAAAATGCCTGCTTCTTTGTATCTTTGAAAAAATTTCAAAGTTGGCCAAATGTTTTTAAAAAGTGTTATTTTAATTTGCAATCTTGTGATTTCCTTATATTGTTTCCTTTGGTTTTTGTCTTTTGTGAATGGCTTATATGTGTCCACTGGGATCTTTTTCATTTTATTTGTAAATTAAATTATTTTAATTCTTTTGATTATACAAAAAAAGGAATAAAGCTTATTTTTTTTGTTTTCTTTTTCCATTACCATTTACCCCCTTATACCCTCCTCCCCTGTACACTCACCACACTGTTGTCCATGCCTATGAGTCTTTTTTCTTTTTTGCTCAGTCCCCACATCCTCAGAGCTGTCAGCCTGTTCTCTGAGTCTGTCCCTATTTTGCTTGTTAGTTTAGTTTGTTCATTAGATTACAAATATGAGTGAAATTATGTGGTACTTATCTTTCTCTGACTGGCTTATTTCACTGAACATAGTGTTCTCCAGGTACATCCATGCTATTGCAAAAGGTAAAATTTACTTCTTTCTTACATCCAAGTAGTATTCCACTGTGTAAATGTCCCATAGTTATTTTATCCACTAACATAGATGCTAAAGTCTTCAACAAAATATTAGCAAGCTGAATGCAACAATGTATCAAAAAGATCATACACCATGATTAAGTGGGATTTATTCTGGAAATTCAATGTTGATACAACTTTTGTGAATCAATAAATGTGATATATCACATAAACAAAATGATGGATAAAAATCACATGTTCATATCAATAGATGTGGAAAAAGCATCTAATAAAATCCAGTACCCATTTATGATAAAAACTCTCAGTAAAGTGAGAATAGAGGGATCATACGTAAACATAGTAAAGGCCATGTATGACAAACCCACTGCCAACATCATACTCAATGGGCAAAAAATAAGGTTGGGAACAAGACAAGGGGTGCCCACTTTCACCTCTCTTATCCAACATAGCACTGGAAGTCCTAGCCTCAACAATCAGACAAGAATAAAAAAGACATCCAAATTGGAAATGAAGAAGTAAAACTGTCTTTATTTGCAAATGATAAAATACTTTACATAGATAACCCTAAATATTCCACCAAATAACTACTAGAATTGACAAATAAACTTAGTAAAGTAGCAGGAAAAAAGTTAATATCCAGAATTCAGTTGCACTTTTATATGCCAATAATGAACTACCAAAAGGGAAATTAAGAAAACAACCTCATTCACAGTTATTTAAAAAAGAATAACATATCTAGGAATAAATCTAACTAAGGGTTTAAAAGACTTGTACATGGAAAATTATAAAACACTAAAGGCAGAAATTGAAGATACAAGTATGTGGGAATATATACTGTGGTCATAGATTGGAGGAATTAACATCATTAAAATTTCCATACTACCCAAAGCAATCTACAGATTCAACACAATTCCTATCAAGATTCCAACGACATATTTCACAGAAATAGAATAAATACTTCAAAAACTTACATGGAACAACAAAAGGCTCCGATAGCAACAGTGATCTTGAGAAAGACATGCAAAGTTAGAGAAATCACACTAATATCAAACTATAACAGAAGACCATAGTAATCAAAACAACATGGTACTGGCGTACAAACAGACATATAGATCAATGGAACAGAATAAGGAGCCCAGATATGAAAGGAAGAGTCTGAAACTGAATTTAGTTGTAGCTCTGCCAATTACTGGTTGTTTCAAATTGAATCTCATTTACCTTCTCAGAGACTAAATTTCCTTCTCTGCCCTACCTTCTTAGTGTGATTTTCTTTATTAAAGAGCCAAAATAAAAAAAAAAAATTCCACTGTCTTACTTGTTGTGACCCTTTAACAGCTATCATTCAGATTGTTCAAGAATATTCTAGTTGTTTCTCTGTGCATGCATTTGGTAAGATCCCACTTCCCCATGTCTTTTAGAGTGGAGAATACCCACATACTTTGCTCTAGTCAATGAAATATAAGTGGCAGTGACATTGGTCATTTCTAGGGAAAGGTGTGAGAAAGTGCATGAATACCTTCATTAATGATAGGCATGGACGATCATGTGAAGATAAAGTATTTGCAGAGTGGGTATTTGAGTAAACAAAATGATCTGGATTCCTTACTGACTGTAAATGGACATGTCACGTACAGCATTCAATAGATAAACCACTAAAATGTTGGGATTATTTGTTATTTCAATATAACATATCTTATCTTGACTGATACAAGTGTTATCTTAAAAATAATTTCGTACATGAAATAATATACTCATTTATATAGATTATAATTATAACATTAACATAACTTTAAAAGTAAAATTTTAATTAAAAATTAACAAAAATTAATATTCAACCTTAATATAGTAACCAGATAACCCATCTTTGGTTTATTTTTTACCATAAGCTGTTAAATTTCTGTGCTTATGAGCATCTTTTACCTCCTTTGTGGTGACTGCAGATGTCTTACGTGACTGTAGATGTGTTAAATCTTTTCACTTGAGTTTCAATGTGATTGCATTTCACCTTCCTGAAAGTTATACAAGAATCTTCCTAACGACCAGTCTCCCCAGGTTACTTTTTATTCTTAAAAGCCCTCCATTAATCCTCCCTTTTTAAAATTTTAGTCAGTTTATTTTCAAAAACATTCACAACAACTCTGTGCACTTCAGTAGGGACCGAGGACCTTGCTTTGAGTGCCGAGAGAGTCATTTCTCATCCAACCATCCGCGGGCACCCCTCTCCCACTGCTCTACGTTTTCTCCTGCACCATCATTCCTCTCTGCTGAGTTTTTCTCTGCATTTCGTCTCTTCCCTGCTGAAAGTCCTACATCTATTTGTGGAGCAAAATGTAGCAAAACTTCAAGCGGGCTCTGCACAGCAAATTTGATACCTACATAGTCATTTATTTATTGAAGACATCGTCATAAAATGCCTCTTCCAGATACTAGAGATACAATAAATAGGATGTGAGCCTGGATCTTGAGGAGGTTGTTTTCTGGTCAGAGACTCGACCTCTAAGCAGGCAATCTCAAGACAGTTTGATGAGAGGCTATGTTGACGTGAGAGCACACAAGAGAGATTTTAAACCTGGCTTTGTCTGAGAAGGCTTCCTGGTTATGATGTCTAATCTGAGAATGCATCAGTTTGCATATAGATGCAGAAGAGAATGGAAGGCAGGAGGAGAGGGTTCAGGCATAGGAAACATGTAACAAGCCTTCAAATTTAGATGTTGTTTCTTTCCAAGAATACAAGCTATTTAGTGGACTTGAGGAAAAATTCTTAATGAGAGGTAAATTATGGACTAACGGGATTGTGAGAATCAGCTTTGAAAGTGGACAATATGGATCTAATAATGAAAAATAATTATGTTTAAGAATATGTATTTAACTTAAGGGCATTTCCCAGAATGGAAGAATTTTTATATAGCAGCAATCAGATCTGTTTTAACCAGTGGATTTTGACAACAGTATGCATATTCTCATAGATGCTATAACATCAGTCAAGAATTTATGTATAAAAATAGATGAAAGTTGAGGGAAGTCTCAGTTAGGTACTAATAAAATGGAGGAGAAGAAGTGGATGACTTGTGAAAGATTAAGAGGTAGGATGAAAAAGATCTGGTAGTTTCTGTGAAGGGAGGAAGAGGGGGAAGAAAATGGTATGACACTGAGCTTAAAAGGTGTGCAGCTGGGCAGACATATGGAATATATACACAAGAAATCAGAAGAGAGGGGAACAAAATTGTGTACAAAAAGCACCATTATAGACAAAATGGGTATAACAGAACTATGAAATGGTCTTTCTGTGCAAAATGCCTGTACTCCTTTGTATAAACTGGATTGAAATTGCTCAAAAGACTGCTCAATTATACTTTCTTCATTTTAACTCCTAAGTACCATCTCCAGAATACCTGACATGTTTCTTACTCTGTTAAGTATTTTCAAGCAGATGATAGTGTTTCAATAACATGAAATATCTACCTTCAATGATAATCATTAAAAAAAACTTGTTTTACAAGTTGTAACATTTCTTAGCACTTTCTAAGTTACCTTCAAATACTACTGTTCACACACTTTTAATTGAAGTAACATTTCATAGATGAAAAGAATTAATGCAAAATCCTTCAGTGCCATGCTGTATTTTATTATGAGAGAGCAGAGGAATCGAACCAAATCCTTGTTGTCTTATTTCTTGTCACCTACGTCCACTTAAGTTTTGTTTTTAATACGGGGTATGAATAAAATAATATTTTAAAAGTATTTTTGGCTATGTTCTCTACATATTAGCTTAGTAATCACTCATAAGTAGTTGTTACACAGTTTTTAAGCAATAGTAGGTAGGGTTTTTTTTTCTGTAAATATTTTAATTGGTTATTGAATAAATATACTAAGATACAAAAATCTTAAGTGTATATCTCAGCAAGTTTTTAGCACTCAAAAACTTCTGTCAGGTCTATTCTCAATAACTAAACATCCAAACATGAAACAATATTCTGGCTTTTGGTTATTGACTTTTCTGTTACTTTTATTTATTTATTTTGAAGTTTTTAACAAGTAAGATCATAAAGTACATATTTATCAGCATCTTGCTTCTTTTGCATGATATTATGTCTATATGTTGTGTGTGACAGTAATTCTATCATTTCCTTTTCCTCTGTATGTTACTTGATTATTCATCTGTTAATAGGCTTCGGTTTCTTTCCCATTTTGTGTGTGTGTGTGTGTGTGTGTGTAAAGGACAAAGCTGTTATGATTATTTTCCTGCATGTGTTTTGGTACATACATGTGTATATATGTAGCTAGGGGAGGAATTGTTGGGTAACAGCAGAGCCCCAGGCCATGGACCAGTACTGGCCTGTTAGGAACTGGGCTGCACAGCAGGAAGTGAGTGGTCAGAGAGTGAGCAAAGCTTCACCTGTATTTAAATCCCCTCCTCATCGCTCACATTACCACCTGAGTTCTGCCTCCTGTCAGATCAGCAGAGGCATTAGCTTCTCATAGGAGCACAAACCCTACTGTGAATTGTGCATGTGAAGGATCTAGGCTGCACACTCCTTTTTAGAAGCTAATGCCTGATAATCTGAGGTGGAGCTGAGAGAGTGATGCTAGCGCTGGGGAGTGGCTGCAAGTATAGATTATCATTAGCAGAAAGTGACTGTACAGAGACCCTAATAAATCATCTGTTTGCAGACTCATATCAGAACCCAGTTCATGAGTGGCAAGTGACAATTAAGTTGCATCTGGTGACCAGGCTTTATAGTGGCAAGTGAGTTGATATACTTCTATTGTACAGCTGCTTCTGGTGGCAGGCTTAGATCAGAATCTGACACTTACTTTAGTCCACGCATGGCCCACCCATTATTTTATTTACCACTTTTGTCTGTGCCTCTTTCTCACATTGTGCACTTGTCTCAGTCACAGTTTTGGTAAGTCCACATGCTACCCTAGCCAGAGGGAGCAAAAAACAAATGTCACTTCTTTGAAAAAGGGGGAAAGATCCAATAATGAGACAGCAGGAGACTCTAAGACTGCCAACAAAAAGAAAGCTACATTTAAAAGAAAATACCAAGAGTCTTACTTAAATTAAGGGTTCATTACAATAGGTGAGTCACATTCTTCAAGCCCACTTTGTATACTATGTGGAGACTGGCTATCCAGTGAAGCCATGAAACCTTCGAAACTGCTTTGCCTCATGGAGACCAAGCACCCTGCATTAAAAGAAAGCCTTTGGAGTTTTTCAAAAGAAAAAAAATGTGAACATGAAGAACAGAAGTAATTATTGAAGGTCACCACTTCATCAAATATGTCTACACAGAGAGCATCACTCTTAGTGGCTAACTGTGTTGCTAAAGCTAAGAAGCCCTTTACTAATGATAAAGAGCTGATCCTGCCTGCTGCTAAGGATAATTGTCATGAACTTTTAGAAGAGGCTGTAGTTCAAATTGTAGCACGTGTTTCTCTTTTGGTTTACACCATAGCAAGATGAATTGATAGAATAGCAGAGGATATTGACACACAGTTGTTAGAGAGGATTAAGGAGTCACCATGGTACACAATCCAGGTTGACGAATCTACCAATGTCGACAACAAGGCAATGATAGTTTTTGTGTGACATATTTTTCAGGAGGATGTATATGAGGATATGTTGTGTGTACTTTTGTTGCCAACCAACACCACAGCTGCAAAATTATTCAAGTCTTTGAATAATTACATATCAGAAAAACTGAATTGGTCATTTTGTCAATGCTTTGCAGGATGTAATTAAAATTATCAACCACATTAAAGGACATGCCCTTAACTCATGACTGTTCATGCAGCTCTGTGAAAAGATGGCTTTCTAAAGGTAGGTCACTGACCAGAGTTTTTGAGTTATGGGAGCTCCTCCAGAAATTTCTTTTAAAAAACAGACACCACTGGCAGCAACATTTCAATGACACAGAATGGGTTGCAAAACTTGCTTACTCGTGTGGCATATTCAACCTGCTCAATGAACTCAATCTGTCACTTCAGGGGAGAATGACAACTATGTTCAAGTCAGCAGATAAAGTGGCTGCATTCAAAGCCAAACTAGAATTCTGGAAGCAATGAGTGAACATTGGGATTTTTGACATGTTTCAAACATTAGCAGAGATTTTGAAAGAGGCTGAGCCAGGGCCTTTTTTCTCCCAGCTGGTGCAAGATCACCTATCTTAGCTTTCAGAAGAGTTTGAGCATTACTTCCTAACCACCAAATACCCCTGCACTGGGAAAGAATGGAACCGTGACCCATTTGTGAATAAGCCAAGTGAATTGACTTTGTGCTAAAAGAGGATCAACTGCTTGAGAAAGCAAATGACAGTGACCTTAAAAGTATGTTTGAGACTATTTCAAATATCCATATGTTCTGGATTAGAGTCAAGGAAGAATATCCTGAGGTTGTCACAAGAACACTGAAAAGCCTGCTTCCATTTCCAACATCTTATCTTTGTGAAGCAGGGTTTTCTGCAGTGACAGCAACCTAAACAAGATTACAGAGTAAACTGGACATAAGCAACACACTTTGGGTGTCACTGTCTCCTATTGCCCCCAGATGGGGCCATCTAGTTGCAGGAAAACAAGCTCAGGGCTCCCACTGATTCTGCATTATGGTGAGTTGTATAATTATTTCATTATATATTATAATGTAATAAAATATAAATAAAGTGCAAAAAAATGTAATACTTGAATCATCCCGAAACCATCCTCCCTCCCCCCAGGTCCATTGAAAAACCGTCTTCCATGAAACTGGTCCCTGGTGCCAAAAAGGTTGGGGTCTGCTGGGTTACAGGATTATGTGTATGTTCACTGTAATAGACACTGCCAAATATTTTTACAAAGTGATAGAACTAACTTAGAATTCAGGTACAATGTCTAAAAGTTATACATTATAATTATCAGGAATAATGTATAAGAATGTCAGTTACAACACACCTCTACTGTAATTTCACATTTTCAGACTTTTTTCATTTTGGTAGTTCTGGTATATGTGTCATATTATTTCACTCTGATTTTATTTTTAATTTCCTTGATGAATAATGAAGTTAGGCAACTTTTCATATGCTTATTATCCATTTGGACAATCTCTTTCATAAAGTAGTATTCAAGTCTTTTGAACATTTTTCAGTTGAGTCATCTCTCTTTTTGTCTGAACTGTAAGACTTTTTATATATTTTAGATAAGAGTCTGTTGTTGTATATATGTTACAGGTTTCTTTTTCAACTTTGTGGCTTGTCTTTTCACTCTCAATATTGTTTCATGATGAAGAGAAGTTTTAAAATTCAATATCATCCAAATTACAAAACTTTTCTTTCATTATTAGCTCTTTTTTAAAATAAGTTCCTGCTTTTAGTTTATAAAAGCCTCCTCCTATGCTATCTTTAGTGTATTACCTTTCAAATGTACATTTTGATGTACCTGAAATTAGTTGTTGGCTATTCTTTGAGGTATTGGTCAAAGTTTTTTTTTTTTTCTATTTAAATATACAATTGACCCGACACTATTTATTAAATAATTTTATCACTAAAGGGCAGTACTACCTTCATCATATAACTGTATATAACTTAATCACTCATTGTATATATGTGACCCCTCTATTTTTTCATTATTATATTTTCTAATGTATTTGTTTTAATTTCTCTAGATTTATTAGATTTTTATATGTCCTTCATGTTAATTTTCCACTTTTTTTTAAGTCAATGCTGTCTATACTATTCTTTGTCTATTGAATTTTTGAACTAGTTTAGAATAATTACTTTTGAAACTAACAAAAGGTAATAATTACATAATCAAACAATAATCCTGCACTGGTAGTTAATTCCTTTTAGTTTATTCCCTTCATGCTTTTAAATTTTAAGAAAATTACTCAGGCTAACATGAATAGTACATTATTACTGCTATCTTGTCAAATATAAAGTTTCTGAATAATTTTTTCTTTTATGTATATAATACATGGGCTTTTTAAAAATATATAGTATACAATTGCTTGTAACTCTAAAACATTGTTTTCAGTTAGTTTTGCCTCTTCAGCATCAGATCTATTCTTATTTTTCCAACCTCTTCTTCCTCACATTCGATGTTTATACTATTGCTATATATTCTGGTGAAGTATTTTTAAATAAATTTTCTTAAAAAATTAGTCTTTTAAAGGTTAGAATAGACTGTATGGCAAATCCCATCTAGATAAACTTAAATAGACTCATCTCCCCCTTCTCTTCTTCACTAAGTAAAACTATAAACCTTCAAAATACAACCCCAAATCTGATATATCTGAAAGGAGAAATAGATTTTCAATTATAGTTGATGACTTAAAACTTCTTCTTTCAGCATCTGATAGAATTACTACACAGTAAGTCATCACAGATATAAATATCTGAACAATATAATCAACCAGCATGATCTAATGATATCTGCATCTATCGTCTATCATCTATTATTATCTATCATCTATCATTAATCATCTCTCTATCATCTATCTATCTATTCTTTCTTTATATGTATCTGTCATCTGTCATCTATCTATATCATTCCACTCACCAAGAGGAGAGTATACATTTTTTTCCAGTATCCACATTCTAGGCTATAAAGCAAGCCTTAATATATTTTAAAATATTATATAGAGTATTCTTTCTGAATATGATGGAATCATATAAGAATTTAATAAAAGGAAGGCAAGAAGGGAATCTCTAAATACTTGGCATAATAGTCCAAACTGGAAAGAAATAAACAACAACCCAAATGTCCTTCAACAGGTGAATGGCTAAACAAACTGCAGGGCATCCATATCATGGAATACTTTTCAGCAATAAAAAGAAACTAACAAATTGATACCCACAGAACTCTGAGGAATCTCAAGAGAAATTTTCTGAGTGAAAAAATCCATTACCAAAGGTTACATACAGTATAATTCCATTAATATAATATTTTTGAAAGGACAATTTTTTCTTGATGGTTTTCTTTTTTTTTCGAATTAATTTATTTTTTTATTGTTCAAATACATTTGTCTCCACCTTCCTGCCACCACTTTCCCCTGCCCCCCTCCCTCCCTCAATCCTTTCCCACTTTGGCTTTGTCCATGGGTCTTTTATACATGTTCCTTGACTTGACCTTTCCCTTCCCTTTTCCTGCCCCACCCCTCTCCTTGCCTCTTGATTTTGTTGGTTTCTTTTTCTTTCAATGTTTCTGGTTATATTTTACTTGTTTGTTTTATTGGTTAGGTTCCACTTATAGGTGAGATCATATGGTATTTATCTTTTGCTCCCTGGCTTATTTCACTTAGCATACTGCTCTCCAGTTCCATGCATGCTGTTGTGAAGTGTAGTAGCTCTTTCTTTCTGCTGTGTAGAAAGAAAGTATCCCATTGTGTAAATGTACCATAGTTTGTTGATCCACTCATTTACTGATAGGCACTTAGGTTGCTTCCAGCACTTGGCTATCGAAAATTGTGCTGCTATGAAAGGACAAAATTTTAGAAATGAAGTTTAGATCAGTGGTTATTAAGGATAGAAATAAGTTGAGATTGGGAGAAGGAAGAGGGTGTTACTATAAAGGGGCAACATGAGGGATGATAGAACTCTTCAGTACTTTGACCTTGTGGATGATTATTTGAACTTATACTGTGACAAAATTCAATGGAACGAAGTACACATTCTCGTACACAACTGAGTACATTTAAAACTGTCAATGTCTAAGAATGATCAGTGGATTGTATCATAGTTATACAAGTTTTACCACTGAGGAAAACTGTGTAAACTGTACATGAGACCAATCCACATTATTTCTCACAACAACATGTGAATCTGCAATTATTTCAAAATAAAAAGTTTAATGTACTTTATTGTATTGCTTAATCCTTTGATAGAAACATCAAGAATACTTTCCACTTTTGAACATAATTCAATTTATATGTAAAATATTTTCAAATGTACTTTTTAATTGGATTAAAAACAAAAATCATTTTTAAATGGCTAGTGTAAAAGTTAAAAACAATAAATGCTAACAGTCCTTTAATTTTTCTCTACACGATGACTTCTTCCTTTATATAAAGTCTATCCTTTTAACATTGCAGAAGTAAATCTTAATTCTTTTAAAAAAAACCCTGTTATTTGCTTCACTCTAATGTAATTTTTAAATGTAACTTTTGTAAAAAAATTTTGTCTTCTTGCTTATTTAATCCCTATAAACAAGATAACTATATTTTTAACCTATTGTAATGAGAGCAATGAAATTGTCTACTTTTATGTTTTTGAATTTTAAGGCACTGATTTGAGATTATTCCATTTCAAAATTAAACTGCTACCTGTTTGTTACTTAATAATAGACATCTCACCACAAATTTTAACTGTTTATAACTTTGGTATAAATAAAGTGAAAATTACATTCATTTATTTAAGTGCATTTAGAGTTAGCTATCTCTCTTCAAATTTATTAACAAGGACAATGGGCCTGTCAGTTTTGAGGAACTAGAAAATGAGTGTGGTATTGTAGCAATATTGAAATTTTATTTTAAAATTCCTTGCTAGTAAAATGAAGGTGTAAGAATTGGCAGCTTCAACTCTTGCAGAGTGGTATCAGCATACTGTCAGAAATACTTATGCCAACTCTGATGAAAATGGGTGTGTTATAAATCAAGCATGAGGCCTGGGCTTCTTATGTCAATGGTCCATTTCAACTTTTACCTTATAACCACATTTCTTGGACAATACAGGATAATATCTTTAAGATTTTTACTACTTCACATCACAAAAAAATCTAGCCAAATGCAATGAAAGTCCAGGGCTATTCCATGACATTGGTTTATTGCATGCTGATCTATGTTTGAATGTACAAATCTGTATCTATCATTGGGGTCTATTGTACTTCACCCATCACCTTGACAAAGCATTTTTCATTGTGTAGACTGTTCTTAAGAGAGTCGCTAAAATAGGCCATGGCTCAGCAAAATTTCTTTCTCTCGAACATCCTCTGTAAATTGAGTACATGTGAGCTAGTCTGCATGAAAAGCATAAGCATTGCATAATAGAGAAAACAACATTATATATAAATATTGGAAGTTATGTGTCCTTTAAATAAAACCACTTATACAGAAAGTAAACTTAGGGATATTAGGGAAAAAATGCTAAGATATGCTTACAATACAGGTTTGTCACAAAAAATGGGCCTAAAAAGAAAATCACATATCAAATTTCTGAAGGAAGAAAAAGGGTCAATTATCTTATGAAAAGTAGAAAATATATAACAAGAGGAACATATGTCAAAAGCATTCTTTATTTACCTTTCATTAGAATGTCTTCCTATGAAAAGGTTAAATACTCTAGGAGAGGGATAGGATTTTTCTCATGTTAACTAATCCAGACAAAAGTGAATAGAGATTTGCTTTCTTCAGCATTTATTGATATTAATTGCTTTATTGAACTAGCTGTGGGAACAGGGATTTCCCAATGCCAGCGTAAAGATCATTACTTATAAGTTAACTGATCCCACATATTCTACACTTAGCTCAACATTTCTGTTGGAAATACTGAAAGAATCTTTAAAAATTATTGTTATATTTCAGCTTTCATACTGTATGCTAAATTACATAAGCTAAATGATAAAATGCTTTCCTTGAAAGGGGGATTTTAAAGTCCCACATACTAGGCTTCAAGTCAAGCTCTGAAGTGTAGCTTATTATTACATTTTTCTTCCATTTATTTTTAATTCTTCCCCTTTGGCTCTCTCTTACAGGTGTCCCTAGTTACAACCATCAGTAAAAACAAAACACATGTGTAGGCTATAAAACTGTATTTGTGCTAATTCATAAGAGAAAAATATCTTCAGTTCCTCCTTCCAATTTTCTTTCCTTTTACCACTTAGAATCTCTCTATAGGGCTCTGAGCTAATGATTACAGAAACCAAATTCTGTCCCACATGATAGTTTAACAGGCAAGTTCCTGTGTGTCATTTCTCATTGCAACTAAAGAAGTCAAGGTAGAAATTCCCAGGTTAATTTAGAACATAAAAGAATTCACAAAGGGAATTAATATTTGGTAAAAGAGGGGAGCTGCCAATTTCATTTTTTGTAGGAACTACAGAAGGTTCAATCAGACTCATATCAAGTATTAGCACTAACTTTTCATATTAGGAAGTCCCAGACTTGCATATCAAATAGTTAATACATTTCCCAGGCACCAAAAGGGAGGCTCTTATAATTTTGTTCAGATATTCATATTATAAAGGCGCCAGAGGCAATGTGAAAGTCAAGGTAGATGTGGTTATTTGCTCATAAAGTCTAATTTGTGTTTAATAGATCAGCTGTTTTAAATCACATCATGTTGAAATGTGATATGCAAATTGTCGGCTTAGAGTGTTTTCTTTTTCCTCCTTTGTTTTTATTTTGATAAAATAATAATTGGGCCTCTAACATGGTTCTTTAGTTGTGAAATAACAACACCAACAGCTAGAAACAAGCAGCTAGACTGTTGTGTATTATAGTTTGATAAATCACTGTTTTGTGTTTGTATTTTGTTTTTCAAATTATTTCTTCCTCCAGTGCTAAGATGAACACATTTTTCTTGTGAGAACAAAGTATTTTTAAAAATACAAAAATGTATCTAATAGTCATCTAACATTGGAGACATAAATTTATATAGTGCTTTCAGGATGTCTTAGATTTGATTATGAAGTTATTCCATGAGTAGATCTTGCCAAGACTATCACAGAATCAATGGACTGGACTTATTAGGTCATCATCCCTTACTAACAGTACAGAGTTCTCAAAAGCTTTATTAGGTGCAGTTGTAAGTGGCTCAGACAAGAGGTTTCAATCATTTCTTTTAGAGATGATTCCACAGCTTCAGAAATTTTATTGGCAAGAAATGACTCCTGATGCCCAGTCGGATATGTCATTTTTCTCTTAGAACACTTGCAATCAATCCTGCCCCCACCACGACACACAGTTTTGCCTGCATTGTTATTTGTGTTTCCACAATCTTTTACCCAGTAAATTTTCCCATATAATTGAATACCCACATGAGAAAAAAAAATCAAAATTGGACAGATTTGCATGAAGAGGGATTAGAATGAGTTGAAGTAAACCATGGAAAGAGAATATTTAGTTTGGCTTAAATAATGGCTGTAATCACTTAAACATGAACAATAACCCATTTGGAAGACATCAGAAACTGTTTTATATCACAGACATATCATTAGGCCCCCATAACATTCCAGGAACTTGCCCTTTTCAACCTCCGCCTACCCCCTGAGAGAGTGTCTATTTCTGTAATAGTGTTCTCAACAGAGATTTTGAATATGATTTTATTTTCCAACTCACAAAGATAGGAAGGCATGGCAAGGCTATTTTCCTGTGTACCCTCTCTTTCTGGGATGGAGACTTTAAGAAACTGATGCAAGCCAACAGGGAGGCTCTACAGTATGTAGGAAAAGTGCCTTATGAGCCAGGAGCCCCACAGTGGGGCCTTTTCTCAGCCTATAAACAATACAGCTATGAATTTCAGTGGGTTAAGGATCAGGCTGGAAATTTGTAATAACATGAGTTCTGATTCCAGATCTATAATTTACTGGCTTGTTGAGTGGCAATGGGCACATAACTTCACTAACATGTCTTTTCAAAAGTTTAGTCTTGAAATGGGTATTAGTTACATATTTGATCATAGTAAAATATATCACCTTAAAAATGAATAATCTAAAAAAATTCATTTAAAGCAAAAAGTCTAAGTAGATGCTCTGTAAATATAATAAAAGCACAGTCCATTTAAATGCAATGAGCCACTCATGACACTTTAAAAAAAGAGTGAAATCTTGAGCTAATAAATATTAAAATGTATTGTTCAACTTTAATATGTAAAAGTGTGAATTGTTATAAAATAAAAAAATAGATAAAGATATCAGAAAAAAGTCTTAGAAAAATCAAAACAAGGATTTGGAATATTATTAAACTGACATCATGATTCAATAGTTTCTTGCATGAATTCACACTTAATGATTCTGAAATTGAAATATTAGTTAAGTATTTCTAGATAACAAGTATTTGTCTTTATTAAGTGCTAAAATTATTTTTCTATTAATCATATTGTTAAATTAAAACATTTACTAGAAACACTTTAGATAAATATGAAATCTATGTGTAGAATCTCTCTAAATTTCTAAACAATGGAGGAATTCACAAATGAGAAATCAACAGATTTTAAAATATTAAATGGAATTTCTAAATGTCAAAGTGATATATTAAAGTTTCAAAGAAAACAAAAACTACAGTTTGTAAAATGGACTCGTGATATTCTTTTTAATTTATAGTTTGTTGAGTTCAATAAAAAATCACTAATAAAATATTGAACAAAAAAAATGAATAGGAATCCACAAAATAAAATTATAGAGTTAATTAATGTATTACTAAAATTCTATTCTCATATTCTCATTACAATTGAATAAATATATACCAAATACAGTTTTGGTTACAAAAAATATTTTTCTAGGATGAACCTCTGCTAAACCACTGATAAAATATATTTGTTTTTATAAACTATATGAAAAGTTTTTTGGGAATATTGTTATGCCTAAACTTTTATATCTTTTATTGAAATTTACCTTTAAAAATTGTCAGAAGCAAGCATAAACATGCCATTGAAGCATTATTTATAATAATATATCTTTGGAAACCTGAGTGCTCATCTATAAAGTAGATAATTGGTTAAAATCAGACCCATGCATGAACTCAACTGATATGATACCAAAAAATCCTAAAATAGAAAATAATAGGTAAAACAGATAAATTAGATAATGTTGGTAACCATCCCACCTGGTTTTAGGGACTGTAGGCTCACCAACAGGTGAGAAGGCACCAAGGCTGCAGCTGAGCAAGGAGGTCTTGGGAAAATAGGCCACTGAGGAGAGAGAACCTGTCCCCCAGCCCCTGCCTCTCTCACATCATCCCGCTTGTCCCTGGAGGATGGCTGGTTAGTCAATGGTGGGTAAGACCCCTCGAGGCAGGGGCAACCTAAGACAGGCATAGTCACATGGGCCATCAGGGAAGGACTTGGGGGACATGGAAAAGGGGCAAAAGACCCTCCCCCCTCAGCTTTGTCATGGCTGGAGTCCTCATTCTATCTGAAAGAAGTCTCCTCATCTCTTGGCTGCTCTGTTCCACCTTCCTGACCTGGTCAGTGAAAAAGGACTAAATGCAGGTATAGCCCTAAACTGGACTGGGCAATTCCTAGGGGCAATTAAGCTTGGAAAAGGAATGCATTAAACCTTATTAAACTTACTTTGCTAAGAATGCCCTCGAGTTAATGTGTACTGATGTCTGGGGTCTGAGCATAGAATAAGATCAGTTTCCCAGGTTTCAGGGCTGAATGGGAACCACACTGTCTACCAGACCCAGACCCGAGGCAAATCTCTATGTTCCTTTAATCATAGCCTTTTGACATTGATTGATGAGATTTGCATGCATGCTGTATACCCCTGCACATATTTTTTTCAGTAGAAGCCACTTCAAGGAAGGGCTTGGGGCATTCTCCACTAGAAGCAATTGCCACCCCCTTTCCCTGGCAGAACAAGTGTCTGGAATAACCTATTTCCTCCATCTGTGGTGACCCAGGGGGACTCTGCAGGATGAAGTATCCTCCTCATCTGGTGCCCAAACAGGGACTCCACATTCGGAGCCTGAACAGGGACCCCCTTCAACCGGCTCCTGGACAGGAACTCCCCTCAGATAATAATCTTGTAAAATTTTACACATGCCACAATGTGCTTTGGGCTTTTTCTTTTTTAAGGTGTCAAAGTATTAATAGTGATTTTTCTTAACAGTAGCATTACAGGCTATTCTTTCATTTCTCTAATTTTTTGAAATGCCTATAATTAGAATTCAGTACTTTTATAATCAAAAGAGAAAAATGTACTTTTAGACATGGTTTTCAAGGAGTCCTTAAACTTATGGCCACATGATAGCAAAGTAAATTGAAAATTAAAAAAAAAATACACACATACAAACACAGTACGCTGTTAAATGGTTATAATTAATAAAATATTTTCACGCAAGTGAAGTTATTCTTTTCTCTTTTTTTGTCAGCACCATGTTTTTCAATTTAAACAAATACAGTTCTGTTTATAAAGAAGAAAGGAAAATGTTTAATTGTTATTGTGTGTAGTCATTAATTCTCACTTGCTTAGATTCAGAGATAATTTTGTGAAAAATTGCATACTTAAATCTCTGAGAATGATACAATTGATGAACACCTCCTTGAAGCTGAGAATAAATGGTTAATATAATTTCTAATTATTCTGAGTCATTGATGAACTTGAATATAATATTAAGACCACCATCTTCTCCACTTAGGAGGGAAAAAAATGGGGAAGCAAAGAAAGTAGAATTAGTTCAACCCAAAGGGATAAAGGGTGAGATTTGAGTCAACATGGGCAAATATGGAGGAAGTGCAATTTTTTTTCCAACTCAGTTTATTGTTTTTCAACCAGGAACAGAGTATAAGCTAAACCATTTATGAAAAGGCAACTGTGCCCCCAAAGCAGCCCCAATGTCTTCACTTTAGATGACTGAACTTCTCTTTGCAAACAAGTTTCTGTCTCATTCCTGACCAAGATGAAGAGAGTCTTTTTCTCATACTCCCACACAGCATGCTGCCCAAACACCCAGTTCTATGACTTCATTGTTTCTCAGCAGTTACTTTTCAAGCCTACTTACCTTATTCACGATCTCATGATTCTGACCCCAGGCCTCCTCCTTCACCTCCTTTGTAGATGCCAATTGCTGGCTCGGGTTTAGGGGCAAACCTCACTCACAGATGAAAGGAGAACGTTCTGCCTCGCACTGTTCCTGCCCTGCTGGTTGTACCTTCTCAATGGAGATTAAAAAACAGAACCGATGGTTCCATTTTGTAACATTAGAAGTGTAAAGTGAGCCCCATAATCACTTAATTGGGCTTTTTTAAAAAAACTTTCAAATAAGGTTTTGGATGCTCACAGCTTAAGCCCAGGTTATCCTGAAAGAAAATTAAGCTTGACTTATTCGCCATTTCCTTTCATTTCCTATTACTTCTGTCCCTTCTCTGTGGCATTATATGGCACCCTATCATAATAAGGTATGCTTATTCTGTTCTTAGATAATTTTAAGATGTGTTAACTGATAAAGTTTAAAAAAATCTCTCTGCACATTACATTTAAAGAAAGTCTTCATGAACACTAACATGGATTTAAGAGAGAAAATAATGAAGTTTGAATGTTGAAGTGATAAACAATGATTCTGGACAAGATTACTACTAGTAATTTTGCTCAATTAATCATCAAGTGTTTTTGTTTTTGTTTTTTTAATACAATATACTCTTTCTCCTGTGCTAGTTACCAAGAATATATTGTCACCTTTGAATTTTCAGGTGTTTGTAAATGGGGAATTTCTGACCACCTCAACATAGAGACCTTAGTGTAATGCTCCAATGAGCCTCAATAAATGTGTGACGGATGGCAGAATCAACATATGTCTATGTGTGTGTTTGTCTATACGAGGGATGAGGGTAATATGTGTAGAAATATATAAGTATTTATGAATATATTTTAAATGAGCAGACACCTCATGTAGATAATTGATTTTTAATCCCACAATTACTTTGTTGAAGATTTATTACATAGTATATGTAAACAATATATTAAAACATAAACTGATGGTCTGAATAATATTTTATCAATGATATCGCGTGTGTTTTTGTGGAAGTAACCTGATATCAACTCCTTTTTAATTCCTATATTAGCACCACTTTAAAAAGTAAGAAAAGGTACAAAGTCTTGAAAACCCACTGGCATTGAGTGTGTTTTGTGAACTATGTTTGAGTTAAATTCAATGTGACAATATTAAGGAAAACCATGCTTTCTTATTTTAGGTGGTCACTATAGTGTGCCTGCCTGGTGTGGCCTTGAACCATCAACTGCCTTTTAAAGGAAAAGACCTAGAGCAGGATGTAGGCTCCAGAGAAACATTCTGATTCACCTGTGTTCTTTGAGGGAATAAGATACTTAGGGAGGGATTCTTTATGCTCATACTCTCCCACTTTGATATAGAGAAAAAGCACACTTGGGAGTTTAAATCAGGGTTTTCTATCCAGGTACGCTACTAACAAGTGACTTGACAAACACCTCAGTTTCTTTGATTTAAATATTCATTTAAAAATCATTTTCCATACCCCTGAATTAGTCAGAGTCTCAAAATAAAATACATGGCATTATTAAAATGTATTATTTCCAGAAGTGTTTCTTTATAGATAGACTATTTGCAAAGGTTCAGTGCAGGAGAATCAGGAAAGATTGTCCAGGCTGGTGGTGGTGGCAACTAAAAAAATCCATAAGAAAGAGTTCTATAGTGTCAACAACCAATTCTAATGACTCTTTTGAATATCAACAATTTTTCCACCTTAATACTTTTTTTCTTAGTGAAATAAATGATTAAAGCACTCCCGCTGTCTCAAATCCATTTTAGAAAGTAGTTCTCTACCATTGAACATAAATGAATGTAACTGAATCAGAATTGGATGTCATTGCAAACATTCTGGCGGAAATTAAGGCAACACTATTTGCATTTCTTGTCTACCTGAAATATCTCACATTGGGTACTAGAATATACTGGATAATACATTATGTTTTCATTTAGGGTCATTGATAGATTCTTGGAAGCCAATTTTAAATAAAACAATGTATAATAAAATCAATTTTACTATAGGCTAATTGACATAAACAAAGGTTAAATCCCTATGAAATATTTCTGGCCCTGGCTGATGTGACTCAGTGGATTGAATGCCAGTCCACAAACCAAGGGGTGCCAGTCCAACTCCCAGTCAGTGTACATGTCTGGGTTGCAGTCCAGGCCCCCAGTAGAGGATGCACAAGAGGCAACCACACATTGGCTTTTCTCTCCCTCTCTCTTTCCCTTCCTTGCTCTCTAAATATTTATGTTTAGATAAATAAATAACATCTTTTTTTAAAAAAGAAAAATATTTCTCATCCCCAAAACATCACCAAACTTATAAATCAAGACTCAAAACACTTTTAATATTAAAAGTTGAAATAAATGTGAGATATGGATACATATGAAAAATTAATAAAAGCAAATAAGGTATTTATTTTCCAACCTGCTTACTCCAGGTCGGGGTTTGCAGGTGGCGGGATCCTATCCTGGTAGCTCAGGGCACAAGGTGAAGCCACCCTGGAAGATGCTCTTCCAATGCTGGCCCACTCACACGCACACCTACATCCGCTCTGACTGGGACAATGTAGGCACACCGATTCACCTCACAGGCATATCTTTGAGCTGTGGGAGGAAACCAGAGTCCCAGGAAAAAACATACACAGACAGAGAAAGAACCTACAAACTCCACACAGACAGTGGCCTCATATGGAAATTTTTTTGTTTTCTCCTCAATGTTATAAAGAAATAATGTTATTCAAGGACCTCCTACTGGTGGTGTCTAAACTTTTGGCATCTCTGCACCGCACTGGAGGAAGAAGAGCTGTCTTGGGTCACACATTAAATATATTGAGACGTATAATCACAAAAAATCTCATAATGGTTTAAATAAATTTATGATTCTGTATTGGGCTACATTCACAACCATCTTGGGCTGCATGTGTCCTGTGGGCCACAGGTTGGATACCCCTCTCTACACTGTGTTTGTTTTGATTTGTTGTTTAAATCTCTTTGATATCTTAAGCAAAATAGTTTTGGAATAAACATTATTGTTAGTGGTAGTTCTGAATTAATGAACAATAAATTTAATAACTTGAAATTATGTTAATCTCTATTTAGTATAAATGTGGGACATTCTTATGTCATTTAAGTTATTGAAAGTAGAATACAATTATTAGATTTCTTTTGCAAAGAGGTTTATAAATAGGGATAGATACAGTAACATATTGGGTTATGTTCATCTTTTTAAAAAAGGATTGGCATTTCTAATAGTAATAATTCAATAAATTGTTTAAAATGCTTCTCATATATTTCAAACACTTTCAGACTCATTTCAACAGGAGCCCTTGTAGAACAATTGAAAACTCACTAGACCTCAGAGGCTTAATTTGCCTCCATTCTACTGCTGATAAGCTACATTTCCAAAATTCGGGTGCTTAATCTTATCGGGGATTTTTGCTTTTCGCTTCAGAAGAGCTGCAACACCAGTTTTTATGTGTGAGGCTTTCCAGGACACCAAGGCTTGCTGGAAGCATAGTATGTAAGGCCATTGCCACTGGTTGCCTATGCAGGGGAACTGAGGAACTAAATGATCTTTGAGACTCAGTCATCCCTAAAATTGCAGCACCCTCCTGATTTTTTTTCTTCTGTTTGACCATCTGTCCATTTTTTAAAAATCCTTTATTACAGTTTAAACAGATCTCTAAGTAAAGATAGGAAAATCCAGACCTTGAGTTACTGACATTTATGCTCTAGATGAGACATTCTGTTAAGAAGATGTGTGATATAAAACAAGACCACTCAATGGTTGTTTTCTCCACTCTAAGAAAAGAAGTTATTTTTGTTAACTAGGTATCCTCTAAGTCAGTGTTTCTTAAGCTTGACATGAATACAAATCTCTCTGGGATCTTGTGAAACTGCAGGTTCTGATTTGGTAGGCCTGGAGGGAGGTTGGGCCTGAGATCATGCATTCCTATCAAGCTTCCAGATGATTCCAAAGATACTGCTCCAAGGACGAGCTTTGAAAGTAACATAGTTCTAAACTATTCTCCTCCCATCTTTATATTCACATTTAAAGAGATCTTGGCTTTGTAAGTGTGAATTATGTTTCTGAACATTCTTCAAATTTTTGATTTCTAAAAATAAAATTGGACTAAGAACTGGAAGGGGTATTTTAGATCCCCAAAAGTTGTATTAAGTCAAAGTCAGGGAAACTCTTTAAAAATGCAGCTCAGAAGGCCCTAAATTCCAAATCACTTTCCAAACTACTCCATCTCAAAATGAAGTTGATTTCTTTATGAGACAACCCCCACTGCTTACTTCTCTTCGTCCCCTTACTAAAGGTACCTTTTTTTGTGTAATCTGCCAAAACACCACATCCCCACATTTCTTGGTCCTTCCCCTGCTTACATACATCCCACAGAAGTGCCCTTTCACATAAGTGGGCACAATGAGTGAATTGTATGTTAAATAGGAAAGAATCCTTATCATTCACAAGAACAGGAAATCCCAGACTCAGAGCAATATGTATGTGATATCTGAATACACAATCAGACTCTTTGAATAGCATTACATTATAGGAGCAATAAACCCAGCAAAGAGTCCACAAAAACTGTATTTTTCAGCGTATTCACAATGCAAATGAGCCATGATGAAGGGGAAAATCTGGTTAATAACACCCACTAGCTGGATACACATATCCCACCTTTTATCTTCAATTTCAATTTTCCAATTTAATGGCTGGCATCTGTTAGGAAAGAAAAATGTAATGGTCAATGCTGTGGAATTAAATCTGTAGCCTACAAAATTTATTAGAGGCATTCCCCTCCACTTCCAAAAAATCCGATGCCCTGATTAAGATGCTTAGTTTTATTTTTAAATAAAGTCTGGGAATATAGCTTGGGAAAGATTATCTCTAAAATCTTTATATTGCTCTAGAAATTTCTGAAGATTTGAAAATGATCTGTATTTTGGGGGTTATTTACTCATGAAAATAGAATTGTAGTGTTTGTAGAAAATACTACCACCACCTACTGGTATATATTGTACATAAATTGAAAATGCTTATAAACCATTTAAACAAGGCCAAATAAGGGTATAGAGAAAAAATAATAATTATTGTCATATTACTACAACTTTAACTTCAAAATTAGTCAAATAACTTTATTTTGCTTTTGATAATATGATATTTACTTTCACCACTTAAATATGTAAACTTGGAAGAAAAACAAAATCAAAGCATATATTATTTAAACACAGAGAAATAAGGTATATTTATATTATTGAAATGAAAAATGTCTTTGCTTTTCACTTGTTGCAAAGTTTATTTTGTTTTTATTGGAAAATTTACTTTATTAAACTCAGAAGGAAAAGAGAGGTTTATGTCAATGTAGCAATTCAAAAAGATATCCATACACATTAGTATGTAAAATTGTTTACCAACCAACAATTTTTTGAGGAAGAATATAAAAATATATACAAATTCCTTTGTAATTTATCAGCTATTTTGATAACAGAAAATAGGCAGAATATTAATTACACTACACTTTTTAACATTTTTATTCCACAGTTAACTCTCATTAGTTTTTAGATTAGCATTAAATCATTTGCTATTTTTTACAATCTCTTTTAGGAAATAATTAAATATTCCTGTTATTTCTTCAATGGCTATTTTGAATTTTATCCTCAGACAATCTAATCTTCAGTCCTACAAATTTCCTACCTCTAAAGAAACTACTTCTTGCATAGAATCTATTTTCTTGTTCAATGGTTTAATATTTTGCATCAATGAACTAGATTCATGAAAAGGATATGGGATTAAAGGCATGGGTTTTCTTTCCCAAACTTTACTGAAATACCCCAGTTTGTTAGAATTTCAGAATGAACAACTTATTCAGTAATATTTATAGTGACATCTGTATGTATATACAGAGATAGTTAGAAGGGTAACTTTAGATAAATAAATCTAATGGTAATATATATAATGTTATTATATGCCAAAACATTTTTTGGTGGTGAGTTTAAATTTTAAAGAGAGTAAAACCTTATATATGAAAAATAGTTATTATTTTTGTTACTTTTTTCCTTGGATGTGCAAATGTGGACAATATGGCAATTCATTCCTTATCATCTTTCTTTTTAAATTTTTAAAAATTAATTCTTCTACATTGTTAAAAATATTTTATTTATTTATTTTTAGAGAGAGGGGAAGGGAAGAAGAAGGAGAGGGAGAGAAACATCAATGTGTGGTTGCCTCTCAAATGCCCCTCACTGGGGACTTGACCTGCAACCCAGGCGTATACCCTCACTGGAAATTGAACCAGTGACCCTTTGGTTTGCAGGCCGGCACTCAGTCCACTGAGCCACACCAGCCATAGCTCATTCCTTATCATCTTAAATTATAATCAAGTCCCTACCTGCTTAGTGATTGTTCAATTATGTTTTTGAAAAAATATAATTGTTTTCCCAAATATTATTTTACATTACATTGATAATTAGGATTTATTGAGACATAATGAACTACTGACTTTGTTGAACTGTTACTTTGACAATTCAGTTTTTGTTTATTTGCCTACTTTCTCACTTTTTGATATTTGATACTACTTCTCCATGTATTTAGTTAAGAAATAGTCACTGAATCCCTATGTTGTGCCCAGCATTAAGTTGGAAGAGTGACTCAATGTTGGATATACAAGACAGACATGCTCTTACATCTTGTAGTTCTTAAAGTAGAGTGATGGAGAAGTGCAATAAAAAAAGTAAAGCAATAAATAAAAGAATACTTTGCTAAAAGTGAAGTGGAGTGTAAGGCAGGAAGTAGGTAAGGGTTTTAGCATTTTAGTGTCTATGAAAGGCCTCTACAGCAACATGATCATTGAGCTAAAAGACAGACAGGAGCCCAATCAGGCAAAGTTTAATTTTATGTTATTGATGAAGATTACCTGTTTAACTGAGACACATAGACAAGCTATTAATAACTATTAAAATATGCCTGTTTTCTTCTATTTTATGCAATAGGCTACAAGGAATCTAATACATATTTCCAAATTTTATTTCAACAAGAGTTGAGTTAGTATTTTCAACAAGAGTACCACAAAATTTACTTGTTTGAATATTTCACTTTTTTATAGGTTTGATCATATAAAACTTCTACTATTTTGCCTAAATTAAGTGGTTACTTTTGTGTTCTTATGAATTTGTGAAAACTAACTAGTGATCGACAAACACATTGAAGTTTTTTAGAAAAAAAAAACTGGACTCTGCAAGGGTTTTTAATGATTTCTTGCTTAGCAAATAGTCTCTTAAAAGTGGTATGACAAAAAGAAAAAAAACTGTGAACTAATTTTTTTTAACTTTACTGTGTTCAAATTGGGTATCATAGCCACCTCCAAAGATATAACTGGATAAATACCCCATGAATAGGTGAAAAAATTAAGGCAAAGTTGAAGAAGGAAAGTTGATGCCAATAAGAAGGTTAAGAAAGAAAAGAGTCATGAAACCTTATATATTTCCTAGAAGTGGACTGTAAATATAGCTCTGAGCATTTTGGTAGCCAATGAAAAGGGGAAATGAAATTAGTGTTGGTTAGGTAAATAACAACTGTATCCCCCAGGCCGAAAGAAATTTCTCCCATGGGAAATGGCTGTTAAATTGTGATGACTGTGTGATATATTGTAGATAGCAAATGCAGTTCCAAGTTTATAATAACATTTTAAAGATTTCCTCAAAATAAGTGGATAGAATATCAACAAATGTTAAGTCTACCAAGAAACTGATTTAATGTTGGCAGGTATACAACTTTCCAAAGGACAAGCTTCTTAATACCAAAATACAATTTAGCACATAGAAAACATGTTCTTATATTCTTCATTGATACTTCTGTATATTGTTTCTCTAAAATTCATCTTGATAATCAATGAATTCAAGATTATTTTCTATGACAAGTTCACGGGTGCTGCCCTGCTATGTACTAAATCAGTACAGAGGTACAGGATTTAAAAATGAGCCATTTGGGCCTACAGAATCACACGCTTCTGGGCCAGTCTACCTTGTGGACTATAGAACGGACTCTTTATTAATGTTTTTTTCTTACTAAATAATTTTTAAATGATGAGTTTTAGGTATTTTAAATTTCTATTTTAGGAAACAGCCATGATTATTACAGTCTGGTAAATGGTTAAAACATTGATGACCAATGAGACCAGAGTTGGAATAAAGACCTTAGAGAATGTCTAACTTAGAGCAATGCAACTTCCTGTTATATTTTCAACCAGTTGTAAAATGGAAACCTAGACTATTGAATGAATGAAATGCTCTTCAAATTTATTAACTGAATGTTGAGGAATGTCAACCAAAAATAATAGCTTAGGCTTTGGAATAGTTAATCTGTAGGCCTTTTTGCTGGCCATAATTAGATCTCAGGGTTGGTTGATGTGGCAATTTAAGAAATACATTCATTTGTTAAAATGGTTTCGAGCTGAAATCATTCCAGATTGTCTCCTTTAAGCATTCTACACAGAGACCTATCACAGCTTTGTCTTCATAATAATCATTAAATTCAGTTCAAATACTAGTCATGGGAATTGTTATTTGACATTTATTTATTTTGTAATTTATCTCAAACTGATTTTACTAGGGAAAAATGCACTAAGGAAGTCTATCTGCTACCTCAGCACTTATTTGTTTACAGAAAATTTAAGTGTAGGTGACCCTGTTCTGGTTGGAAACTTTACGATTAGAGCTCTTTCTGCCTCAATGAAGAGTACATGTACTTTTCGTTTTTCTTTTCAGCAACCACCAGACTTTTAAGGAAACAAATTAAGGCAACAAGCATTTATTAAAAAGCCAAATAGGAAACAAATTTGGATTTTAAACATATTCAATAATTTTAAAGTGGAAACTGATTCCTGTGAGATAGCTTGTCATTTGATATGCTAGTATGGTACATTTGTTCCAAAAAAAAAATGACCAGAGTTAGGAAAATGGTAGGCAGAGCTTAAATACATGTAGAGGAATAGCTGTCCTTATATTTACTGTAAATATAAAATGCATTGATTTTGGTATATATAATCAAAATAATAAAAAATATTCTTTACTGTGCTTTTATCTTTCCTTTTTAAATACATAAAGTGGAATCCTACACATCTAATCTGTGCATATGTACTCTGGTAAAAAAAAAAAAGAAACAACAACAACAACAAAATTTTATCATTTTATGCCTTCTCCAAAGTTGGATAGTTCTCTTTGACTGTTTTCCAAACAACGCCATTTTTATTGTACTTCAGTACTATGCAGGTAAAGTTAGGGTACTGAAAGGTACCTAAAGAAAAATTCTATTGTCAGAGATTACTTTCTTTTTCAGGTCAATTTTTGCCAATATTATCGTTTTATTTTGTTCAATTTCCAGAGGGTTCCCTATAAATAACCTTTTTACAAATAAATATGCATTTTTTTTTTTTGCTATTTAGCTTAGATTTAATGATATTAATTCTTCCATGATGATGATTTCTGATGTATGGATTTGGGTCCACTTCAAAAAACAAACGATTACACAATAAATAGAAAAGTACTGATAGCATATGATATACTTGAGTGTAAGCAAAAAAGTTACAGAAATATACATATAAAGAAATAAAAGAGTTTAGTGGAAGTTATTAAAATAATTCATATGCATTCAATAGAAACAAAGACATATTAACCAAAAATATCAAATTTTACTTTTTTCTGATGTTCTACCTTTACAGTTTTTTTTGAAGACATTGATACTTTACTGCTATAAAGATATACATTTAGAGTGTAGGTTTTAAATTAAGTTGGATTTGCAAAATCTGGTTTAGAGAAGTAGTTATTTTTATTGACATAGGATTGTATTTATTTTAAATGTGAATATAATTCCTTCATTTAAAAATGAGACATTAGATATTGTAAAAAAATCAATAATTTTGACATATTTTGAAAATATATAGGGCTGGCTTGCACACAGGGCACAGCAGCCATCTTGCAAGAGCTGTATGCTCCCTGATCGTTTTAGGTGGACACTGCTGCCCAGGTAGCCAGGGTCCTCTTTCCTTCATTTACTATGCATCCCTGTCTTCCACAAGATTTTAGTTTCTGCCTCCTGGGATAGCCTATGATCCAAAGGATTTTTATTTCTTCTAGTAAAAAATAGAATTATAGCATATTTCTTGTTTTTCCTGGTAACCTTTCCACTTACTCTCAAACAATAATAGTATAACATAGAAAGTCAAACAAGCAGAGGTGCAAAATAATCTGTTGTGAGATAAACTGGCCACAGTCTCTCTGACCCACTCAAAACACATCTTCTTTATGCTTGATACTTCAGCTTAAAATAAAAATCAGTGAAAAAAACAACTATCTTCATGTCTTTCTTAACCTAGGCTTGCATGAGATCTTTAGAAAGGCATACTTTCCTAAATGGCAACAGCATCTCGGTCTGTGCAACCCTGCAGGCTAAACTACAGATGGTGCCATTTAGCAATGGCCAAACTGCCAGTTATGACCCTCTGAAAAATGCAGAGTTTATCATAGAAACTCTGACAGTTGCTGGAATATCATGTCTCTTTTGGGCATTATTTTAACAAATGCATTTGAAAGAAAAATGCTCTCGGTTAACTACAGTTCCCAGAATACCTTGTAGAACATTCTGTCTCTATTGATCATAAACTGGCATAGCCACTCTGCATCCTCTGGCAGAACTCAGGGGAGAGTGAGCAAGTGCATTATACCATGTGACAAACTTTAAATTATGGAAAACACTAGTTTGCAGTTTCATCAGTATTTGCATTCTCTTAGCACAAGAGAGATCTGAAATCTATTTTTATCCCACGAATCTTATTAAACTAAGATTGCCTGTTACTACACGTAGTTGTTTCATGCAGTAGCGCCTAATGGTACTTTTTATAAACAATAGAGAATAAATCCAAACAAGCTAAAAAATGTTCGTTGCAAAATATTGTAGTTCAAGAAAAATTACATCTGCATGGACTGCATATTTTGGTTCCAATTTACAGTGCAGTTTCTCTTCATTAACCACATCTCAGAGAATTTTCTAAAGCTTCAGCTTGCATATTATTAACATGTACTTAAAATAACAATATAGAAAGCTTAAAGATTAAAATAAAAGGGTAAATTAAGGATACAACATAAGATTCTTTCAGTGTTTGTATACATGTAATTTTTTAGAAATTCACCTTTTTAATTAAAGTGAAGTAGACCTTACCTAGACCAGCTAGATTAATAAGTATGCCACTCTACTATAACTATTCTTGACAAAAGAAGATGGATTCATTTTGCAAAAAGAAAATACAATATTAACCATCATTGCTTCTTTTATATAGCAAACCACAGCCTTTTTTTTTTTAATGGAATGGAACAATGAAATAAAGGCAATTATAACATTTGAACTCAGTGGAAATTTTTCTTCAATAATTCTACATTATAGATATGTATTTTCTCTGGTGTTGGACTGTTTTTGGTTATTTTTGCCATTAATATATACAGTAAGTATTATTTTATAGCTTGAGATTTTTTAAGGAATATCTGTAGTATAAATTTTATTTACAAATGCATAGAGAATTTTAAACTATTGAAAAGTTAAATGTGAACGCAATTAATAATTGAGTCTCTGAAAATTCCAGTATTATTCTATACAAATGTTCTTTCTTGTCATTCATACTCAGATTCTTGAAGACACTCCTTAAACGTTAGTGGAAGAGGATTCTAATCTCATACTTAAATATACAATTTCTGTGTATAACACAATAGAAAGATCATATTCTTTTCTATTCAGAACTGGTTTTGAATCCAGCTGGTATTGCTTAAATTATGTGATGTTGGGCAAGTTGGTTAATTTGAACTTCAGTCTTCTTATCTGAAAAATAGAGATAAAAATATCTACTTTGTAGAATTATAGCAAGGTAAAGGGAGAAATCTTTGCAAAGTGCTTATTACAGTGCTTAGCACACATAAGGTAAAAAAAGAAAGGCAAAATGGTTATTGTTACTTCCTTTCCAAATCTAAAGTAATATCTAAAGGTGACCTAAGTCATCCTGAAATTGTATAAGACGTATTCAAATAATAATTAAAATTAAAATTCTTCACTTTTTAAACTGCTGTCGCCATTATTTTCAAAATTCCTAGGTTGGCATGTCCCAGATCTCTCTCACTGATTAAGCCTCCAGCTCCACCAGTGGGGAACTAAACTTGCCCTGCATGACCCTTGCCCCTCCAGGTCTCCAGACTCCCATTGTTTGAATGCGCTTCTCAGTTTTGTCACTCAAGTAAATTCCTAATCACCCTTTAAATTGGTATTTCTTAGATACAGCAAGATAGAAATAATCAAAGCGCGTTTCTATTGTTGCGTCATCAAACTCTTCTCTGTACATCTGTTGATACTTGCTCCCTCCACAGTAAGCCACTTGAGCTGTATGTACCATTGTATTCCTTCACACGAATGTTACCTGCAAGTTTCTAGAAGAGAAATAGCTAAATTATTTGGAAAAAAAAAAGAAAAATTTTCTTAAAATGAACGTTACTCAAACAATGTCAAGAGCAAGTTACGTGGTATAGAACCAACTTTTTGGAAGAGGGGTAGGCAGTTTGTGTTAATATTCCTCATCCTTGGTTTTCATGTCAGAGCTTCTTCACGAGCACTGCTAGTTCACCCTGACATGGAGCGTGCCACGTGGTGCCACTGCTGCTACACTATCAGCCTGGATCGGAGTTCCGCTTCCTCCCCTCACAGCTCCGCGCAATCTTCCCGACGCCTGCACAGCCTCAGGTAATTCACATACAGCAAAGATGCAATTACAGCAATATGGACATTTTAGAAATAATATACCTAACAGTAAAATGTCACTACTGATGTGACAACATCATTTGATCGTCACCATTTTTTTTTCTTATTTATTGCTGGCCTAAAGATAATTATTTTGTTTTTTTCAATAGTTCCAAAATGTCGGTCAATATAGCTTGCCATTCTCATGCCAGTACTTATTCACCAAAGCCATTTGGTCTTGCCACTCCACTGATATGCAAGCTAAAAATACTGCAGGAAAATCAGTCACCATGTGCACACCAGAGACTTTGGTGACTAAATTTTATTTTGGGTGGCGGGTGATGGAGTTATAAAACAGTATGTTTTCAAAGCTGTTTAGCCCTATGCAGTGCTTCTAGAATTTTCAAGTGAAAAATAAACTCCAAGGGAATTTGAAATGTGTCATACCATTTCATGAATATATACGCAAAAACTGAATTATTTAAAAATAAATTAAAACAGGAGAGTCTTATAGTAATAGGTTTGAAATCTTTGGTTTTCTCTGTACTCTCCTGGAATTTATTTACAAACCAAACCAGAGAAATCCCATTGATCTTCTATTTGAAATAAGATAATCTGATATATTTCTCCATGCATTTTTATTTAATCAGAACCTGTGTAACAGGAATCCCTGCTTTCTTAACCCTTTATAGTCCAGGATCTCATAGTGTCCTCAGGTTTAAAAAGGCATTGTTCCCCCTCAGTGCAATTATAAATAACCACACAACTTGCTATTTAGCCTTGTAATATGTGCCATAAGAAGGACACAGAAACCAAAAATTCCCACTTGTTTCATTTGCTAAGTAGTGCTCCAGCTTTTGAGGCCCATTGCTACCCCCAAAATTCTAGCACTGAAGTTAAAGCAGACCACCCCCAGGGAAAACCACAGCAACTTCATTTTTAAAATATATTTGACTTTCTTTTTCTAATCTTTTTCTAGCTTTTCCATCTCAGCCTTTTTTCCCCTTACACTACTGTGTGCTTTAATTTTGCTTTCAGTCGGTAGTTTAAAAACTTTAGCTTCTAATAACTGGAAAAAAATGGTTATTTAAAGATAACTGTAACTTGCTTAACATGCCGGGCTATCATATGCTCAGTGCTTTGAAGCTGCAAATTAATGACTAGCAGGAACAGTGACTATCTTTCAGAGGAAACTGACCTCTTTCTAATGGCACATCGCTAATGTCATCTGTCTACTGCATCTCATTATGTGAATTTCACGGAGTTAAAAAAAAAAGTATCTTAAGGCTGTGCACAAATAAAAAAGACCTTCTAGTATTAAGCACTTTGAAAATTTTTGATCTCTTAAAATACCTTCCTTAGATACTGCTTTCCCCTTTTGTGCATGGCACGCTGCTTATGTCATCTATTCTCTGTGACTAATTATGTTAATTTTGTGCCATAAAAGTAACTGAAGGCTGTTAAGGAATAAAAGCTTTTGAGTGGCCTTATTTCATAAACACCCCTTTTGAACAAGGCACATTTAGTCATATTTGCAGTAACAGAAAGAGTCTTGTGCTAAAAATACAACAAAGGCTCTTGAATATGGCCATTTATTCCCACTTTATTAGGTAATTTATGAAAAAGTATGAAGGGAAGCCTTTTTGTTACTATAATTTGCATAAAGCTGGTGCCCCATTAATGAGATAACTTCCTGCCTTTTGTGTATCACCAGCTGGAAATAGAAATGGAGGAACTTTTCTGTAGCCCAATTACTTAACCTGCTGAGTTCAGAGTTGGAAAGTAAACAGGATTCCTATCTGCCAAAGAACTTTATTTTGGTTCCTCTAAACTAATTTTTAAAAATAAAAATAGAGGACAGATGAATGCCAATTCTAAAACAAACTAAATGTCAGCAAGGGTGTATGTTAAAATGTGTATCTACTCCTGGAGAATATTTTTTATTTAATAATCCCATTTTACCTATCAATGCACAGTTTTATGCTTTTGCTGTCATTGGGTCAAATGAATAACAATTTGATCCTTTATTTGAACATATTGAACTATACATGTGACAAAAAAGAGAACAATAAACTGGTTTTAGATATTTGCAGGGGTTAGATGAGGCATTGAATTGCATTAAAAGTTATTGCAACTATGAATTGCAGTCTTTCAATGAAAGACATTAACAATATTTTATAATCATAATCACTATGTATTATGGAAAATACCTTTTGATATGGTAAATGATTATTTATTAAGGTAAAAAATATGGTAGGAAGAATACACAATTCTGCCTTGAGAGTTAAAAATTCTGCACCTACCATAAAAACATGGGACAATACCATAGGGGTAAAAGAAGAGGGGTGATTTTGAAGTTACAATTTATATGTACTTATGTGCACATGCAGATATGCACATGCAATATTTTTAAATGTTTTCTTAAACATGATGTTGTGAAAGAAAACTATGCTTGTTGAAATGAGACTTTATGATTTAACCTAATCTTTGAAAACTATACACATTAAGCTATTATACTTTTTCTTCCCAGTGCTTAATTCAGCTATGTAAATGGAGGTCCAGATAACAATCTGTAAAAGTTGCCTGGTGGGATGTCAACATGGAAAATAAAACAGAGGTAGCCAAACCAATATCTTTGATTTAACAGATAAATTAGAGAAGTGACTGGATAGCCCCATGGGCTTATCATCATTTAAAATAAGGTCTTGAACACTTTTAAATTACAATAAAAATTGACTTATAATTAGGGCTGAATCTCTGTTTTTTTATACTCCTCTTATCATATCTTGGGTAAATTGCATTTACTAAAACAATAGAAGTAGTTGCAAAAGCTTTGACAACTATCCAAACTTTGTCAATTTTCACTATTTGAATGTGGTTATATTTCTAAGTTCAAGCATGATCATGTAGTCAGTCTACTTGTATTCTTATTCTCTGGACAATCTTCTCTAGAATTTGATGCAAATACTGTTTTTTTCTTTAGGAAGAGACGCATTGTATCTTATACCCTGAATAGAAATATATTGAATGTTAGGCATATTTTACTGAACTTTTCAATAATACCAGGGCAACATTTCCCAAACATAATAACCCACAAAATAGTGTTGCATGATATGTCTATCTTTCTCAAGGGGTCCACCATTTTGGCACCTCTGGGCCACACTGGAAAAGGAAGAGTTGTCTTGGGATACATTAAATACATTGTGATACATAATCAGAAAAAAGTCTCATAATGTGTTAAGTAAATTTATGATTTTGTGTTGGCCTGTATTCATAGCCATCCTGGTCTGTGCGTGACTTGCAGGCCGCAGGTTGGATACCCCTGCCCATATCTTCTTAGATACCCAAGACTGCAATGTGAGAAATGCTGTTCCATGGGAGTACCTTTCTTGTCTGAAGTGCACTGCTGGGGAATTTTTTCTTTTCAGTTGGATTTGTGGTTTAAATTGTTTAAGATAATAGTAAATAAGCAGGAGAAATAACTACTACTTATCCAATCAATGTGACATGTCTTTTTTTATTAACATAGGCTTCTGGAAAAAAGCATAAATAAAAGGCTATCAAGAACACCCCAAAATTCCAAACAGTAGTCTCCCATACATTACCAGGGAATTGGTTGGTGTGAATAGGTACTTCTCACTCTGCTTTCTAACCCCTGTCACCTGAGGAAAATAATACATCCCATGAAATGATCATATATTTCCATTTGTTTGTAATTGAACTTATGCGAATAATATGTACTTCAGATTTTTATGAGGGTTAGTTATTTGAACCACAGGAACCTAGAGGAAGAAAATAATGTAATAGCTAATCCTTTAAGGAAAAATAAAACAAACAAAAAAAATACTCCATTAAACTTAATTAAACTCAGTGGAAATAGTAGCCAGAATGACAGATATATTTATTTTAATGTTTTAGGGTCCCCTAAATTTTATATTTGTATATCTTACTAAAAATTCTATATTCATATTCTACCCTCATATATTTGGACTCAAACTTTTTCAACATAAATCTGAAAATAGTTGATCTTCTAAAATTTTACAGTAAAATGAATAATTTAAGCAAGCTCTGTATAATAGTTAAGTAATATAAGGTATTGAGTTTTAGAGTAATAATTAAGCCATAATTTTGGGACATATGATACTGGTCCATTTATTTATTTTGTAGGATGAAAACCTTATAAAAATAAATATGGTTTTTCTGTGCTTATTACTTTCTAAAATTTATACAAACTCCCCAAAAATCAGTCATAAAAATAAATTAGTAATCAGTATATAATTAATATACTGTTAAAGCTATGTGAAAGTATTGAGAAAGCTATGGGGGAAAGTTTGAATCAACAAATATTTCCTATACTCCTACTGGTAACTCCCAAGACCTTTTTTTCTTCTGTTCTGTTTCCCCCTCCTTGTCTGTTACAAGTTATGATGTGTGGATGAAGGCTTTTTCCCATGCAGTAATGACTGTATACTGAGATTTCAAGGGGCTGTTCATGACAATCCCATTTTCTGTGTAATTTCATGGTTGTCTTCTTGAATGAAGATATTGGCTGCTCTGAAGCAGGGGGTCAGCCGCTCCTGCTCCCTTTCAGTATTGTTCCGGAGTATGTTTCCTTTCAGCTGATGAAAAGTAATTCATCATTTACACCCCTGAATTCTGCCAGCATTTTTTGAACAACTTTTCTTTCCCTGTGGTACCTTAGGCCCCTGAAAGAGATAAATAGGTTCAATACAACACTAGGCCCCAGATCCTGGGAGCAGGTTAGGCCTCTGAGGCCCCAAGCTGCCCCTTTCTCATGATAGAGTTTGTCACCTTTCTACCTCTAGAAGTCAAATCCTGTCGACTCAGCCATCTTTCAGGCTCTCTGAAGTGGCTTTGGCACCCACTGGGGCATGTGAGCTTAAAATTGATTTTTTTTAAGATCTGTCAAGTTCCCTTAAGGGACGGAGTTGACAGCCAGCAGGCCTCAACTATCACAAAGCATTCAATGTGTAAAAGACACCTAAGGAACTTCCTTTGAGAGGCCAAAGGGCTTCAGACATTGTGACACATTGAGAGGGTGCTGTTGCTAAGAAACTAGCTTTTGGCAATAGGATTTTTCCTGCAATCCTGCCACTTTGGGAAGTACTTTAAGCTGCCCCTCATTTTACGGCAAAAGGCGAGATCAACTATTATAAACACAAGAAATGGAAAAATGTTAAATGGAGTCATTACATTGTTCTTCTAACTCTAACAGCCTATCACTTAAGCAGTTTGGGAATTAGTTAACTCTAATATTTGTACCAGCTTTCAGAAGAATAAAGCACTAGGCAACCTAAACTTAATCAAATGATATCTGGTATTTGTTTTAAAAGCAAAGGGTATCAATCCTTTAGGGATTTGGATAATATAGTAAATAATGCAAAAATCAGTTGTTCTTATTCAACTTAAACACTGAATGGTTTAATGCCTCATTAAGAGCACGTTTCTCTAGTTTATCTCCCATTTGTTGAAAAACAATGCTAGGGTAGTTATGATCAGCCATTTGCTCCTGACCTAGGTCTATCAGATCAAGAGACTATTTAATTCTGCCTTTCTTTTTAGCCATTTCTTTTTATTTTATGTGTTCTTTAGGAAGTCAAAATGAGAGGGACAATATTTTAAAAGTTAAGAAAGTGTTCTATTCTTTTTGATAATGATTTTGAACAGTTTAATATGGCAAGTGATTTTTCTGTTCCACATAAAGCAGAAAATAACTTAGCCTTTTTTAGCGACCACAGCATAACCATTTTCTCTAGCCAAACCATTCTTACAGAGCAAGCACAGCATCCTTTGGAAGATTAGTGATTCCTCAAAAGAAGTCAGGAGATAGATCTTCAAATTCAATTCCAACCTGTGTGGTTTGAAGGCTGTGAAAATTTCAACAACAATATAAATACTGCATGTGTCTCTGTCTCCCGAGGCTGGGTTTTACCGACTGGTGTGTGAAAGGCCAATTGTATAAACAGGTGTAGGTCTAAGTTGAAAGAATTTGGTGGCATTAATCTCCCTTTAAAAGGTCTTGTTTTCATGGGCTGTTGTCAAACATAACTGGGTTGATCTGTGATTATAACTGCAGTTATATGTCCCTTGTCATAGAAAAGTGCCTTAGTTTTTGAGGAAATTTCTGTGTGATTTTTCTAGACAGTTCTAGTGCTCTCTGTAGAGGGAGGGAGTGTAGTAACAAGTGAAAAGGATAGAGGCTTTGATGTCAGACATATCCTGGGATGGGACATTGGCTGGCATAAGCTGTGTTGCCTCAGCAAATCTGTGAAACTTCTCTGTGATAACAGCTTCTTTGTGCATAAAATGGGAACAAGCATTTCTGTGGATTAAATGAGGTCATGCATGAAAAATACCCAGCATCGTCACTGGAATGGAAGTTCAATAAATAATAATCGTTATTACTCTGATTGACCAAATATATTCCACAATTTTATGGTTTTGGCACTAAGACCAAGACACCATGGATATTAAGAAAAGGACTCATGGACATGGACAACAGTGTGGTGATTGCTGGGGGGAGGGGGAGGTATAAGGGGACTAAGTGGTAATGGAAAAAAAATTTTAAAAGATTAAATTCAGAAAGTATCCATTTTAATAAGCAGTTTTCTTCCTAAATCCAAACAACGAACATGTTAATATCCAGAATACAGAGATTACTCCCTAGAGTTAATTAAAGATTTAGCTACACTATAATAGGTTTGAAGAAATAACCTGGTCAAAATATAACAGGAAATGCTGAGACATTTTCTGAATGAAGGTTTCAATCTAAGGTTACTAACAAAAGTTCTTTTACAAAAAATAACAGATAAGAATAGGTGTTGATACTACCATACTTGCATTGTTACATAGACTTAATTTACTTTGTCATTAGTGACTGATGAGGTCCTGCACCATACAATGTGAATGCATATGGTCCTTCTGCCTGTTGGTCCGTTCTAGTCATTTACTCAGCTCTTCTAATTTCCTGGTTTAATTATTATAGATTGAGCACCAGTGTTTTTTGAAAAGTTACACAGGTGATTGTGAAGTCCAACCCTGGCTGAACCTCACTGTCTTAGATAAAGAAAATGTAATTACTTAATTATCATTTTTCTCAAAATATGCTACATGCCAGTGGCCATAACTAACTTTGCAGGAAAAAATGTTATTGCAAATAGACAACCATGCAGTGGCTGGAGACAAAATAAAATGGCTATTTAAGAGAAGAGGAAAGAGAGTGCTAAATGTAAAAAAAGAAATTATATTGTTAACTCACTGTGTCCTCTTTCAAATCAGTAACACACAACAATCTTAACAATTACATTGTTAAAATTGTTAAAAGTTAAAAGATTGTTAAAAGTTTATTTTAATTCCCCTTCCATGTAGACATACTGAGGCAAAAAAAATGGAGCATTGGATCTCCTTTTTAAAAATGTACTGGATCTCCCCTTTATCCAGTCCCTTTGTATAAAGAGATTCTCCCAAACCCAACTGTACATCAGAGTTGCTCGTTCTGTGTTTACCTAGTGTTTTCTAACTCTCATAGACACTAAGAGATTGATAAACTGAAGGGCACTAAGCACAGTGAGATATCTCCCGTTTGCTTGTGGGCCATGTGAAACAGTACTTCATCTTCCCAGTGTTCATCTCCTTGTTTGTTGATTGCAGGCACTTAGCATTTATTTGCTGAGTGTGTGAATATATAAATGAGCTATTCCTTCTGAGACTTCCCCAAAACCAACAGCACCCCTGCAAAGGCTTAATGTATCTACAGTCTTTTCTTGAGAGTCTAATAATTATTCAACTGGAAAACTTTTCTATAGTTTTCTGAGAGAGGATGACAAAAATATTGGCCAACAGACCCATGATATTAGAGGAATAAAAAGATGGATTTTCTCTCCTGAAGTGAGAATACATTGGAATTCATTTGAGAAGGCAGGAACAAGGTGAAGTGGGCTCATCCTGTTTCCATATAGGGGAAAAGTTCACAGCAGGGCAGGAAGCAACAAACATATTGTCTATTTTGGACTTTCTTACGGCTATACTCTCCCTGATAAAGAAAAACTGCAGAAGTTCCAGTGCTACAGTTTGATGCATCTATGTGTTCACAGGGTCATCATATTACAGTCATTATGGCAGGAGGCACGCTTCTCTCCCTGGCCTATTATAACTGGCCGTAATGTACCATAGAGGCTCAAGATGCTCTCTTCTTAACTGAGCCTGGAGAGTATCTATTTCACAGTGCATTCCCCTTAAAGGGAGAGTCTGCAAATGGCAATAGACAAAGCACTTATCTGTATATAAGCATCAAAGACAGAATGGGAGTAAATGATGCACTTCATGGAGTTGCATTACTTCTTCACTACAATTTGTTGCACTAAAAAAAAAAGTAATTTGGCAAATGGACTCAAGAGGCTTGAAAGAGTTAATGTGCTTCTTCCTACTAGAAAAATTCATTGAGCCATTTATATATAGACAATCCCTTCTCTTCTGAGTGGCATCAATGCTGCAGGAGATGCTTTCTTTTCCTTCCTTCTTTCCTCCCTCCCTCCCCCTCCCTCCCTCCCTCCCTCCCTCCCTCCCTCCCTCCCTCCCTCCCTCCCTCCCTTCCTTCCTTCCTTCCTTCCTTCCTTCCTTCCTTCCTTCCTTCCTTCCTTCCTTCCTTCCTTCCTTTTCCCATTACCATTTAGTCCACTTCTACCCCCACCCACCGGCAATCACCACAACATTCTCCATGACCATGAGATCTTTTTCCTTTTTGCTTGTTCCCTCTACTCTCTAACCCACCCCGTAGTAGATAGCTGTCATCCTGCTAAGAGACATTTTAAAATGGATCTTCACAGACTATTGGAGAAAAAAAGTTGGTTTTTTCTTTTTTTCTGTCAGTAGTAACTACAAAATTAATTTTTAAAAAAAATCCTGTTTATTTCTTTCCCCCAGTTGTGTCATCCTGACAAGATGGTTGTAAAGACTCACTTACTTACACTTGGAATTACTGTTATGCGGAGGTTACCTCCTTGATATTAGTTCATCCACACAGCTTTTTGCAGGTTTAGCAAATATTTTCTCTTATGAAAAAATAACAACAAAAAATGAGCTAATCTGTCCTTTAAATATTTCTATAGATTTCCTTGAGATAGCTTCTCTTTTTTATTATCTATTATCAATTCAAGTCCATTCTTTAGTATGTGTTTTAGATATTTTAAAATATATTTTATTGATTATGCTATTACAGTTGTCCCAATTTTTCTCCCTTTGCCCCCCTCCACCCCAGACTCCCCATTCCCTCTGTCAACCTCCACCCTAAGTTCATGTCCATGGGTTGTGCATATAAGTTCTTTGGCTACTCTATTTCCTATACTGTTCTTAACATCCCCCTGTCTATTCTGTACCTACCGATTTGTACTTCTTAATCCCTGCACCTTTTCCTTCATTCTCCCCCTTCCTCCTGCCAAACTGGTAATCATCCAAATGATCTTCATAACTATGATTCTCTTTCTGTTCTGCTCATTTGCTTAGTTTGTTTTTTATATTAAAGTGTTGATGGTTGTGAATTTATTGTCATTTTAATGTTTATAGTTTCAATCTTCTTTTTCTTAAATAAGTCCTTTTAACATTTCATATAATAATGGTTTGGTGATGATGAACTCCTTTAGTTTTACTTTGTCTGGGAAGCACTTTACCTACTCTTCAATTTTAAATGATAGCTTTGTTGAATAGATTAATATAGGCTGTAGGTCCTTGCTTTTCATCACTTTGAATATTTCTTGCCAGTCCCTCTAGCCTGCAAAGTTTCTCTTGAGAAATTAGCTGACAGTCTTATGGGAACTCCTTTGCAGGTAACTCTGCTTTTCTCTTGTTCCTTTTCATATTCTCTCTTTATCTTTAATCTTTGGCCTTTTAATTAGGATGTGTCTTGGTGTGGTCCTCTTTGCATCCATCTTGCTTGGAGTTCTCTGTGCTTTCTGGACTTGTGTGTCTATTTCCTACACCAAATTAGGGAAATATTATTTCATTATTTTTTCTAATAAGTTTTTAATGTCTTGCTCTTTCTCTTCTCCTTTCAGTACCCCTATGATTTGAGTGTTAATAAATGAACTTGTCCCAGGGGCTTCCTACCCTATCTTTGTTTTATTTTTTTGGATTATTTTTTTCTTCTGGTTGTTCTGATTGAATGCTTTTTTTTTCCCTTGTGTTTCAAGTCATTGGTTCGATTCCATCTTCATCCACTCCAATATTGATTTCCTATATATTTTTTCTTTATTTCTTTTAACGTAACCTTCATTTCTGACGGGGTCATTTTTATGCTGTCGAAGTACCCAATGAGTTCCCTGAGTGTCTCTTCTTAAAGGACCCGCAATAGACTTAGGACGTACTCAGACTCACTCCCTCTGGGCTCTATCACTGGGACAGCAGCTTGAAGGGTACCAGTGGCATATGGGGAGAACCTGCAATGTCTGGCATCAGCGCAAATATTGGGGACAGTTTCTTCCTGGACAAAACTCTAGAGGACAAGCAGTAGCCATTGTACCTTTTCTAAGCCCTCTCCCACACAAAGCCACAGAGTGGCGAAACTATATTGGAGACTCCATCAACCTGGTTCACATGCATTGCCCTACCATGGAGATGACCTAAGGCTCCACTTCATCCAACTTATGGATAACAGTGGCTTTTCTATATTTGGCCATGCTACTAACACAGGGAGTTAAAGCTACTCTACCTAATACATAGAAACAAAGACAGGGAGGCTCCCAAAAGGAGGAGACAAAGAAACATGGCCCAAATGAAAAAACAGGACGAAACTCCAGAAAAAGAGCTAAACAAAAATGGAGATAAGCAATCTATCAGATGTTTTTGGATATTTTAAATATATTTTCTTAGGTTGTCTTTTTCAAAATTATGTTAGCTTTATCTTTTCATAAAAATTTAAATCAAGATTAAATACATCACAACCTTTTTAATTATAATGTTCTCTTACAAAATCATCATACAGAAGATTCTGATAAATATAATTCTGTATTTTTTGCATTCTTTAGCAAAATATCTTTTCCCAGGGTAACCTCTTTTGGATTTCTTGATTTTCACAATATGTAAATGCCTGGTGTTTCAATAGCAAGTATTTCCCAAACATTAAATATTCACTCTCTTGTTTTTCAAATTCTAGGGAATGATTTCACAAAACATTTCTTTGCTGAGCACAAATGTGAGGTGTACTTTTTTGCCCTGAACAAGTTTTAACCCTGCAAATGAAATTTTATCTAGAAGAAAAACATTTCCTGCTCTATTTTCTCTCCATGCCCTGGAGGTATACTTCAACATTCACAAAATACCTGACTATCCTTATTTTCCTTAATGCCTATCCAAACAGTATCTGCTGTGTCAGCTAAAACATTCACCATTTTTTCTTTTTGCTGGCTATCATCTCTTTGGAATATTGAAGCCTCTCCTTTCTTATTTGGTTTCTAGTTTCAGTAAACCTTATCCTGGCATTTTAAACTCTCAGTCATTTCCCTGACTCAACCATGTCTTTACAATTTTAATATTATCATGCTTATCCTTGATACTCATGCTCATACTTATTATCGATAAGGCTTTGATGTAATAAATCCTTGATATAATATCATACTTATCCATACTATGAGATATAATCAAAAATGAAAGCAGAAACTTAAGGCACAGAGTAAAATATATTACTTGCCAATTTTCCACAGTAACTTTTCATCATTACTCCAAAATTACTTTTTAATGCAAAGAGTAGTTTCAATCACATTGAGGCCCACATGATTCAGATACTATCATAATCACAATTAGATTACATTACTGCAATCAGGAAAGGAGATCATTAAGAGAAGAATATAAATTGCTTTAGTTTTACAAGTACTGAGCTAGCAAAATTATAATTAATCTCCATTTATAATCTTTTCTTTCATAGAACTGCAAAGCATGCTACTTTTTTTAGGCCATCAATACAAATTAGAACTAAGTAATAAAGCCCTAACTACTACTACTGTTCTGCTCACAATTAAAGAAACTTTCACATTATGTACGGAAGGCTTTTGATACAAATAAAGTGCCCTTAGAGTAGATTGTTTCAAAGCAATAAGCCCGACCATTACAAGGTGCTGTTAAAAACAGCAACAACAAAAACAGAATGCTGCAGAAACTATCTCTCTTTCTAGAGTAATCAGTTTATGCATTTCATTTCTTAAATGAGATGGTGCTCTTCATGTGAGATGAAGAAATAGCTTGGCAGTCACAGTGAATGGATCATTCTGTCTATCACATGTTTTAAATACAACCTTTTAGAATTACAGAAAAAATATGAATATGAAGAAATAATTTAATTCAAGATATTGAGACCTTCAAATATAATAAATTCTAATTATTTTAATCGTTCCATATTTTATTAATGGGTTAAGTTGAATGATACTTTGCTATTCCAAGTCCGTCCATAGTCCTATATATACCTTTCAGTTATTAGTCCTTAAAAATTCACCTCAAATTATAACAGAATATATTAGTAAGTGTAAATAAGTAAAAATAATAATATTAGTAAGTACAAATAGAATATCTAATATTATATAGGCTCACAAAACTTTTCTCATAATGCTGAAATCAAAACAGTCCTAAAAATCAGATGATCCCTTACCTGTGTGACTCTGTTGGTTGGGTGTCATCCTGCAAAAGAAAACACTGTTGGTTGATTCCCGGTCAGGGTACATGCCTGGGTTGTAGGCCATTCACCAACTAGGGCACATGCAGGGGACAGCCAATTGATGTTTCTCTTACACATGGATGTTTCCCGCTCACTCCTTCTCCCTCTCCTCTCCTCTTTCTAAAAATAAATTAATATCTTAAAAAATAAAAAATTAAAATCAGATGAATTTTTGGAATTTATTTTGTGGCAAGCTGTCCCCATATGAACCCAACTTGACGTGAACTTATTTTGTATCAAAATGTGACCTGCATGGACAGATTATTCATAGCCTTTAATTATGTTATTTTATATGAATATATTTACACGATACTGATCCAATCCCACTGAAGAATTAAATAACATATGGTATATATACATGAAATTACCTTTTAAAATGAGAAAAACTGTTTTCCATGAAACAGCTTGCACCAAGGGTTTTAGATAAGGAATTATGGACTTGGTAGCTGCATGTAGGTGACTGGTCACAGCTGAGTCAAAACAGTCAGTAACAGTTGTCGCCCTTGCCTTTTGCCTCTCTATGCCCATTTCCTTCTTTTTGGTGTATTTATGATCTCAGCTTCCCTGAGTCCAAACTTTTACCATCTTGCTGTCAATGGGTAGCAGCTGTGCCTTAATTTTGACCCACTCAGCCCTTGAGGAAGCTGATAGGGATTTGGGCAGCTGGAGCCCTGAATGGGCACTGCAGTTGTTGAATCTACACATCCAGGTCTCCAAGTAACTAGTGATTCTAGTGAGCTGCACAGATATTATTTGATTTCTATGTGTGCCAAGACTTAGAAAATGTTTGGAAGCATTATTTCCCTCTATTCACATACCAAGTACAGGCTGTTGATAACGATGTCTGACATAATAGACTATGATTTTTTGCTGAATGTTGAATACCTACAATATTACCATTCTTATTAAATAACTACATTTTAATAGGCCCATAAAGTTTTAATTTCAGGAAATCACAGTATTGGAGATCAGGATGTGGATGGTTTATTGGAGATGCTGAGACATTACAGTATTTACTGATGTATTTCTAAGACTGAGCTTAAAGACGTGGCCTATTAAAAAGAGGGAAGAAAAATAGATCAATATCCTGTTTATTTCTAACAAAATTCTCTATAAATTGTGGAAATATGGTAGCATTGACTTTAAAGGTCATAAATTATAAAACACCTTGACACTTGATAAACCTCTTAAATACCAGAAATTTGAAATGACTCTTTGAAAAACAAGAAAAGGAAAATAATTATAACAGAAATATGTAACAATCTCATTTAAACTATAAAAAGAATATAAAGTTATATTTATAAAAAACTGTTTTAGTGTAAATTATTAAAAGGATATATTAGATGGTTCTATACTGAATCAAATTTAATTAAACAGTGGGCACACTGCTACCCAAATTGTATTTTTACTATATATGTGATATAACAAAGTTTAAAAGAACCAAATGATAACTGTACTTATAGGCAATAAACTTAGCTTTTAGTACTAATAAACTCATTGTTTGCAGCTATGAAATTCGATGTTTCTATGCTAAGAAGTTTTAGAAAAACTGAGCAGCTTTGGAGAATTTTTTTTTTTTTTTTGGTCATTTGGGTCAGTATGCACAGTGATTCAAAAAAAGAATCAAAAGGGAAAAAAACAGGTAACAAATTTTATCTCACAGCATTAATTATTGGATAAATTGTAAGTATTTTCTAAGATAACATAAATGAGTTACTAAAGCATAAAACAAGTTATATTATTTTTTAATTTAAAAAATTTTTTAAAACATGTCTATTCTATTACAGTTGTCTCAGTTTTTGCCCCTTTACACCCTTCTCCCACTCCCACAGTTAATTCCCACTCTGTTGTCCATGTCCATGGGTCATTCATTCATGTTCTTTGTCTAGTCTTTTCTCCTTCTTTCCACCATTGTCCTCTTTCCTCATCCTCTCTGGTCACTTTCAGTTTGCTTCATGTCTCCGTGCCTGTGGATTATTTTGTTCGTTAGTTTATTTTGTTGAATAGAGTCCACCTATAGGTGAGATCATATGGTATTTGTCTTTCATCAACTGGCTTATTTCACTTAGCTTAATATTCTCCAGTTCCATCCATGTCGTCGCAAAACATAGGAGTTCCATCTCTTTCTCTTTCTTTCTTAAATGCGGATTGATTTTATTTATTTTTTAAATATCAAAGTTAATTATAAAATATTAAAAAATTTAAAACCATTATAAAGTCTCAGCAATTAAACCAACATGATGCCAGCACAGAAATAATCAAGTAGATCAATGAAATATAATAAGAATTCTAGAGACAAACATATATATCTGTCTGACAATGTAATATATGATTAAGTTGACATTTCAAATCAATGGGTAAAATAAAGCTTATTGAACAAATAAGGTGCATGGACCACTATTACTTGAAATAAGACAAATATAGAACCCAGTTTCACACATTATACAAGAAATATTCAGGTGAGTTAAAAATCAATATGTAGAATCTAAGGAGTTTTAGAAGAAAATAGAGCTCATATTTTTCATGACCTGAAGTAAAATATTCAAACCCAGAAGCTATAAAGTAAATATTGACAATATGACTATATTAAACATTTAACTATATAGTAATATGCATATACAAAAAGTTAAAGGACAAGGAATAGAATAGGAAAGTATTTGCAACACATCTAAAACATGGTTAATAGGGTTTTTTTTGTTTATTTGTTAGTTTTTTTAGGGAAAAAAGTTCTACAGACCATTAATCAATAAATGGATAAAGAACATCAAAAAGTCACTTAAAGCTTTTTACAAAAATGGAAATAGGCAAGAAATATACTAAATCAGGTTTAGCTGCAACAAATAGTAAAGGAACAATTAAAATAACATCATTGTCACAATCAGATTAATGGGTATTAAAAATATTGGTAATATCCAGTATTGGCGACTGTGAAAGGAACTGGGTATCTATAGAAACATTTTCTTCATCCTAAAGCAGTCACTTTAGCATATTTTGCAAGTGCTGGTTTGGTGGATGTGTATTCTTTTAGCCCTCTTTTGTCTGGGAAACTCCTTATTTCACCTTCCATTTTCATTGAGAGTCTTGCTGGGTAGAGCAGCCTTGGTTGCAGGCCTTTGTTTTTCATGACTTGGAATATTTCTTGCCATTCCCTTCTGGCTTGCAGTGTTTCTGTTGAGAAGGCAGATGCTAGCCCTGTTGGGGCTCCCTTATATGTTACTACCTCTTTCTCCCTTGCTTGCTTTAGGATTCTCTGTCTGTCTTTGACATTTGCCACTTCAGTGATGGTGTGTCTTGGAGTGGGCCTCATTGGGTTCCTCTTGAATGGGACCCTCTGTGGTTCCTGGACTTGTGTGACTTTTTTTCTCCACCAGTTAGGGAAATTTTCTATCATTACTTTTTCAAACAGGTTCTCTATCCCTTCCTCATCCTCTTCTCCTTCTGGGATCCCTATTATATGGATATTATTATTTTTCAGGTTGTCCGGTATTTCCCTCAATGCCTCTTCATTCTTTTTGAGTCTTTTTTCATTTTCTTGCTCTTTCTGGGAGCTTTTTTCTACCTTGTCCTCCAGCTCGCTGATTCAGTTCTCAGATTCATGTAGCCTGCTTTTGATTCCTTCTACTGTGTTCTTCAATTCAGAAATTGTATTATTCATTTCCTCTTGTCTCTCATTGATAGTTTCCATATGCTTTTTCATGCTAATAGTTTGCAGTAAGTTCATCGTAGTTTCCCTGTAGTTTTTTACAATTCTCTGAGCTCACTGAGCTCATTGAGCTTCCTTAGAACCATTGTTTGGAACTCAATATCTGATAGTTGGCTTGCCTCTATTTCATTCAGTTCTCTTTGTGGGGATTCCTCCTTTCCCTTTGAGTGGGGCATATTTCTTTGTCTTCCCATTATTTGTGAGACTCTTCTCTTTTGCTTCTGATTCTTAAGTTGATCTGTCTTTATTCCCTGACTTTGTGGTGTGAACTTCTATGGTCAGAGACCACTGTTTTTACTTTACAGATCTGCCTCTAATGATGTCAGATGTTGTCCCTGTCTGACCTTAGGCAGTCTGTTCGAGACTTCCAGGAATCTATTGTTTGTGGCCTTCTTTTTCAGTTGCACTCAGCAGGGTGCCTTAGACAGCTCAGAGTGGGCGGAGTCCCTCATTGGGGCAGGGTTAATGGGTCCTCTCTAACTGCAGCCATATGGGGGAGGAGTCAGCACTGGGATCCCACTGGCTACTCTCTCTTTTCTCTCCCCAAAGCCTTCATCTCCAGTCTCTCCTCAAGTGTCTCCAGACCTCTGTGTGCCCCCTTTAGCAAGAGATCTACTATCTGTGTCTGCCATTCTGCACTCAGCAGGCAGCTTAGACAGCAGAGGGAAGGGTGAAATCCCACCTGGGAGTGGGGCTATTGAGTCCTCTGAGGCTGGTGCCTCTCAGGGGGAGTGGTCGCTGCCTGAGCAAGATGGCTGCTGCTGCATGGGGGATGAGTCAGCACCGAGATCCTGCAGGCTACTCTCAGTTTTCTCCCCAAAGCCTCCTTCCCCAGTGTCTCCTCAGGCCTCTCTAGCCTATTCTGCCCCTCCTTTGCCAGAGACCAGGGTAAGTGGCTGCAAATAAAAATTTATGCGTTGGCATTTAAACAGTTCTTTGTGTCTCCAGCCTCCTGTCTCTGGCAGAGAGAAACCCTGCCCCTTTTTGCAGATGGCTGTTTTCTGTGTACTTTTTGGGCTCTGGTGCTGTGGGTTAGAGATCTCCGCTTTTGGTTTAGACCCCGCTCTTCTCAGGGGGATCCAACTGGCCATTTCAGTATCTTTCTGGTGCTGTCCCTCTTGGACGCCCTGCCCGTCTTCTCGAGTCTCTACTGCACTCCTTACCTGTTAGATTGCACTAAAGTCGATTCTTCTGTCTCCAGAGTTACAAGGCTCCTCTCTCACTATTGTTCAGTTGTTTGTTCCGGGTGATTTCTCCACAATTTAGTTGTAATTTGAGGTTGTTCCTGGGAGGAGGTCAGTGTGACTTCCACTCTCTCCACCATCTTGATTCTCACAATTCATATTATTTATAAAGAGTAAATTACATCTTATGTACTATACTTTTAAACGTATACATCAGTAGTGTATTTTCCTCTTATCATTAATTAATTAATTAATATATCTGACTCAGTTACTTGTAGGTTATTGATATAAAAGGACATTGTGTTTAACAATAAGGAGAAACAAAATAGACACTGAAATCCATTTCAAGGTACTGTAGATGAATGAGAGAATGCTGTTAGAGTTAAGAGGTGGTAGTTTTCTTCTGACTGACATTAGGGAATATTGTGTGTGTGTTTGTGTGTTCATTATGGTCTCTAAAGACTAAATTTCTTATGCAAATATTTAAACCTCTCTAATATTTAGTCTTAATCTGCATTTATATTCATATAGCATAAGTTCTAACTAAATTAGTTTTCTTGCCCAGTGACTCGGAGTAAAGTGAGGCTGTTAGGCAATGAATAGCACTTGTCTCAGAGAACATTGTTTAGAGAAAATTCAATGTTACCTGTACTTAGATATGAATGATTGAAGAGAAAGAAGCAAAAGTTTAAGAGTGAAGGGAAGAAAAATAAAGACCTGAAGTGGAAAAAAGAAAGGTAAGGATAGGACATTTATACTTTGAAGAAACTACTCACACAACCAAGGAGATAAAGAGAAGGACAAATTGGAAAAAGAACGTCAAAATCCTCAAATGTTTTTAGTCTCTGAACAGTTAGAAATACATTTTCATTGAAGAATTAGAGAAGTAGTCATGAAACACAGGAGAAAAAATGGTTTTATTCTATTTACCCCCTTCCTTTAAACTTTTCTTTTTTAGTTGATATAGCACAAAATATAAACAAAAAATGAAATAATAAACATTTCCAACATCAGACCAAAATTTTGTTATATTCCTGCATGGTATAATTAAATATGGAGCAAAATGGTAGTGAATGTGAAGATTGAGAGTATCTGAAATTTTTATCAGAAAATTGATCTCTGGTAATGGAAGTCCTACAGTGAAGGTACATTTCACTGACTTTTCCTTTAGAGTCATGAGAACAAGGGAGTTGACTAGCCACTCTCTATAGTGATTCAGATAGACAACAGAAGATAGCAGAGAAGATACTGAGGGAGAAACCATGCTAATGTGCCATTTCTATGGTTTAAGAACTATACCTGGGAAATATGAGGGTCCTGAGCAAACATGGAAGATGGTGCAAAGGACTGTGTGTGTGATAATTAGAACTGGTGACATAAATAACATTTCTATGTGTCCTACCCATGAAAACTACTCCCAAATTGAAGTGAAATACACTCCTAATGCAAATGAAGTAAAAAAACTTCATGAATAAGTAGTAAGAAAAACAAACCTAAAATGAAATTGGCTGCTTAGACTACATATCTAGCTGACTTCCACCCCAGCCTCACCTGTGTTAGTCATTAACGGTGCTGTCCAAATATTGCTGGCACAGAGCAAGATAGTATGTACTTCTCCTTTTAGTGATTTGGTGCTATATGACCTGGTCTGGTTGACAGGTTATGAACCTCAGTCATGAAAAATAATATAATTACCCTAGAGGTTACTTGTAGAGATCACAATTGATAATACATAGTTGGTTTTATTTCTGGAATCTCTAATTTATACTACTGATATATAGGTTTTTATTATGCCAATGACACAGTTTATTAATTACTCTAATTTTATAATACATCCTGATATTAGGCATATAAGTACTCCCATTGTAGATTTCTTTTATAAAATGGTTTTGGCTATTCTTGATTAATTACATTTCTGTACATTATAATTTAAACTTGTAAATTTCTCCTGAAAAATAACTTGGCTGAAATTTTCCTTGGAATTAGGTTAAATATACAGATCAATTTGGGGAAAATTAATATCTTAACAGTATTGAGTCTTTCCAGACCTCAAGTATTTTATTTCTCCCAACAATGTTTTATAGTTTTCACTATTTAAATCCAGCACATATTTTGTTCAAATTATTTCTAAATATTTTTTGGTTTGGGCTGCTATTTTAATGGTATTTTCATTTCAATTTTCAATTGTTTACTAGTATATAGGAATGTTATTCATTTTTAAATATTGTCCTTCATTATGGCCTTTGACATATTATGGACAATTTTTTGTTATACAGGATGTTTTGTAGAGTCCTTAGAATGTTCTATGTAAATGATTATGCCCTATGCGAGAGAAGCCAGCTTTGTTTTTTTTCCAGTCTGATTTGTATTTTATTGTCCTTTCTTGCTGCAAAGGCCTCTGCAATGTAATAACAGAAGTGTTGATCCTAGAGAAAAAAAGCATTCAGAATTTTATCATTAAGTATGATGTAAACTCTGTGTTTTGTTGAGCTTAAGAAACCATTAATTCCCTTTGAGTCCTATTTTTCTGTTTGTTTATAGTATAAATACATTTAAATTTTATTAAATGCTTGTCTGCATACATTGAGGTGGGAATTTTTTTGGTTTTATTTTGCAAATATGTTAAATTACATTGTTTGAGTATTGCAACAAACTAACTTCTCATATTAAGCTTCTGGTCAAGATGGTGGGGTAGGTAAATGGAATAGTCTAAACCTCCCAGAACCACATCATATTTACAACAAAACTACAGAACCACCATCATTCAGAACTTCTTGAAACCTAGCTGAATGGAAGTCCTGCAACTGCGGATACAGAGAAAAATCTACATAGAGACTGGTAGGAGCAGTGGCTATGCAGAAGAATCTAGTCCCACACCCACATGCAGTAAATAAAAATAGGGAGGGATATCTCAATGGCAGAGGTCCCACTTGAAGATTCAGGGGTCCCAGTCCTACCCTAGGACCCCCAGTCCAGGGTTGCAGTGTCGAGAAGAGGAGTCCCCTTAAGTTCTGGTTGTAAAAACCAGCAGAGAGTGTGGCTAAATGAGACAAAGTCTTCTGAAGTGCAAGGCATTCCTCTAAGAGACCCCGCATGCAGACTTACTTAGACTCCAGGGCTGGGGAAGCAGCTCAAAAGGCACAAGAGGCATACCACAGGATTTGAATTGTTTGGCATCAGGGCGAGAACTGGATGGGTAGCTTTCTCCAAGGCAGAAGTGCTGTCAAAGGCCATTGTTTCTTTTCAGAGCCCTCCCCCAACAAAGGCAGCAAGAGGGTGTCATATCTGAGTCTCCATCAAACTGGCTAATGCTGTTTGCCCCTCCCTGGTGATTCCCTGAGACCCTGCTCACCTAACTTGTGGGCCCATGTGTCATTTTCAGTAGCTATTCCATACAAACAGCCTTTCTTGGCCCATGCTTCAAACTTTCCTAAAATCTCAAACAAGCAGCATCTGGCCTCAGCTTGCCCCTACCTCTTTCTAAGTGGCCCCACCTGAAACTAGCTGCAGCGGGCCTTGTTTTGCAGCTCGTCATATACCAGGTACTTCCAAGCCCAACACAAGTAGCAGTCATCTTCAGATTGCCCTGTAGCTTATGCTGGGTGGCCCTGGGCATGGCACAGGCTGTGGCCTACCTTAACCTGCACCTCCCAGGAGGCTCTATAGCAAGTACACTCAGTGGACAGCTACAGGCAATGTCAAAGTTCCACCCAATCACCTCCTCCAGTGACGGACTCAGTGGTAAACTCAGCAGGTACCTGAGCCACACTAAAGTGAGTTCTTTGTGAGATTGGTCTTTGCACAGAAATATCTCTATGACTATATGGCCAGTCCTCAAAATCCATCGGCCTGGTAGTGAATCCTTTCCATTTACTTGCCTATAGCAACCAAGGCTCAACTACAATAGGAGGGTGCAAAAAGCCCACACAGGGTATGCATCCAGAGTGCCCAGCTCAGGTGACTGGGAAGACTATGCCACTGGGACCTAGAAGACACTTACTACATGCGGCCACACTACCAAGACTGGAAGATATAGTAGCTCTACCTAACACATAGAAACAAACACAGAGAGACTGCCAAATAAGGAGACAAAGTACATGGCCCAGATGAAGAAACAGATCAAAATTTCAGAAAAAGATCTAAACAAAATTGAGACAAGCAACCTACCACATGGAAAGTTTAAAACACTGGTTATAAGGATGCTCAATAAAATTAAAGGAAGAGTAGAAGAACTAAATGAGAAGTTCAACAAAGAGATAGAAAACAAAAATGTAGATAGTAAACATTAAAAAGAACTAGTCAGAAATAAAGAATACAATAAATGAAATGAAGAATATATTACAGAAAATCAGCAATAGAGTAGATGAAGCAGAGAATCAAATCAGTAATTTGGAAGATAAGGAAGCAGAAATGCCTAATTAGAACAACAACAACAAAAACAAATAATCCAAAAAAGTGAGGATAGTGTAAGGAACATCTAGGACAACTTCAAGAGTACCAATATTCACATCATGGGGGTGCTAGAAGAAGAAGAGAGAAAGCAAAAAATTGAAAATGTATTTGAAAAAGATAATGACAAAAAACTCCCCTAATCTGGCGAAGGAAATAGACATATAAGTCCAGAGAGTTCCAAATAAGATGAACCCAAAGATGTCCACACCAAAGCAGATCATAACTGAAATACCAAAGGTTAAAAACAAAGAGTATCTTAAAAGCAAGGACCTACAACCCAGATTGCTCTACCCAGCAAAGGGTCAAGTAGTCAAGGACAGATAAAGAGCTTCCCAGACCAGAAAAAACTAAAGGAGTATATCACTATTAAACCAGTTTTATAAGAAATATTAAAGAAGAAAAGATTTAAAATATGAATAATAAGATGGCAATACATACATATCTATCAATTATTTTAAATGCAAATAGATTGGATGCTCCAATCAAACAGCATACAGTTGCTGAAGACCCTTACATATGCTGTCTATAGGAGACTCGCATCATGTTGTAAGACATACAAAGACTGAAAGGAAAAGGATGGAAAATATATTTTATGAAAATGAAAACAAGCAAAAAAGGCTGAAGTAGCAATACTTATACCAAGCAAAATAAACTTTAAATAAACACTATTAACAAAAGACAAAGAAGGACCCAACAAATCCACTTATGGGTATTTATCTGAAGAAATCCAAAACACTAAATCCAAAAGATATACACATACATATGTTTACTGCAGCACTATTTAGAACAGTGAAGATATAGAAACAACCTGTGTTCATCAGTAAATGAATGGGTAAAGAAGAAGGGCTGAATATAGACAATGGAATATGATTCAGCCATAAAAATGTGTGAAATCTTTCCCTGGCTGTGTGACTTGGTTGGAGTTTCTCCCATATACCATAAAGGTTACAGGTTTAATCCCTAGAAAGAGAATATACCTAGGTTGTGTGTTCGATCCCTGGTCAAGGCAAATACAGGAGCCTACCAATCAATGTTTCTCACATCAGTCTCTCTCTATCTCTCTCCCTTCCTCTCCTTTAAAATCAATAAACACATCCTCAGATGAGAAGTAAATAAAACATAAAAAAAAGAATGAGGTCTTGCCATTTGCAACAACATGGATGAACCTAAAGGGTATTGTGCTCAGTGAAATAAGTGAGACAAAGACAAATGCCAGGAGACTTCATTTATATGTGGAATCAAAAATCAAAATAAACAAACAGAACAGAAATAGACTCATAGATACAAAGAATATTTTGACAGTTGTCTAATGGGAGGGCTTTGGAGGAGATGGGTGGAAAAGATAAAAGGGTTTAGCTGTACAAAGTACAGAATAGCCATGGGGATACACAGTACAGCAAAGGGACTATAGTCAATAATATTGTAATTGTACCTGGTGTCAGATGGGTACTAGATTTATTGTGGTGATCACTTAGTAAGTTATATACATGCCTAATCATGGGATTTTATACCTGCATCTTATGTAATATTTATCTCAACTATATATATTTTTTTAAACATGATCTTTCCAATCTGCTGAGAGATCCACTGGGGTAGATCTATCCTGTGCAATACAAAGACCCACTGTATAATTTAAATGTAAAAAAATAACCCTAACATTGAAATTTGAAAATATATTTAAATTTACAGAAAATTTAGGATTCTAGATAGTACAGAGGTATTTCATATACCTCAAACTCAGTTTTCCCTATTATTAACATATCTTACCGTTTTATAGAGCACTCATCACAATTGAGGAACCAGTACTGATACATCATTATTAACTAAGATATATATTTCATTTATATTTCTTTGTTATTAGCAAATATCTTTTTTGTATTCCAGGATTCAACACAAAATACCACATTTAGTCTTCATCTTTCCTTAAAGTCTCTTGGCTGTGACATAGTCACAAACTTTCCTTATTTTAATGACCTTGACAATTTTGAGTACTGGTCAGTTATTTTGAAGAACGTTCCTCAATTGTGATTTTGGTCTTAGATTTTTTTCGTGTTAGATGGAGTGATGGATATTTGGCTGGAATACCACAGAGGAAAAGTGTCTTTTTTTTTATCATATGATATCAACATGACATCACTATTTATGTGAAGTTTGATCTCCTGACTGAGGTAGTTTTTTGTCTAGTTTTTCTACTATAAATTTACAATTTTTTCTGTCTTTCCATATTGTGCTTTTGAAAAGGAGTAAAATATATATGGCCTTCTTTTAAAGAGTGACTATATAAATTATTTGGACTCTTTTGTGTAAGGAGTTTATCTTGATTTTAATTAATTAATAAATATCAGAATGAACTATGGATATTTAATCTATACTATTCTTCATAAGTGTTTGTAATTTGCTACATGCACATATTGTGTATATTTTATTGGATGTGTTGTTTATACATTTTTTGCCATCTTATGCAATTTTTAAAATTTCAGTAGCCAATTGCTTGTTGTCATTATATAAGAAAACACTTATCGTGGTGTATTGTTCTTATGTCCTGTGTCCTTGCTTTGCTTATTATTTCAGGAGACTGTTGCTGTTGTTGTTGTTGTTGTTGTTGTTGTTATTTAGATTCTTTGGAGTCTACAAGATGGGCAATTATGTCATTTGTGAATAAAGCCTATTCTCTTTCATCCATTCAGTAACTTTTATTTCATTTTCTTGTCTTATTATACTAGTTAAAACTTTTAATATAGTGTTGAATAGAAGTAGTGAGAAAGCATCCTTCCCTACATCCATGCTTAGGGAGAAAGTGATCAGTCTCTTGTTGTTAAGTAGATGTTAGCTACAGATATTTCTGTAGCTATTCTTTATCAAGTTGAGAAACTTCTCTGTTCCTAGAGTGTCAAGAGTTTTTATCACGAATAGATTTTGGACTTTGTCAAATCCTTACATTTTATCAACTTATTTGATTGTAAGATTTTTTTTTCTTTTTTATCCTATTGGTATGGTGGATTACAGTGATAGATTTTCAGTTACTGAAAAAATTCAACTCAATTGTTATGAAAATCTTTTTATATTGTTTTATTCAATTCCCTAATATTAAGTTGAGGATATTACACCAATGGTCATAGAATAAATATTGGTCTGTATTTTTCTTTTCTCGTAATGTCTTTATCTGCTTTTTAATTAGACTTATACTGTCCTCATAAAATGACATAAGGAATGTTCCCTCTGTTTCTGCTTGTTGGAAGAGATTAGCGGAATGAACATTATCTCTTTCTTAGGTGTTTAATAAAAAATGTGTAAATATATTTATATGTATTTGGATATATACTGCTGAATTCAATGTATTAATACTGTTCATAATTTTTATATTACTGAAGGATATTGGTCTGTAATTTGCATTTCTTGTAATGTCTTTAATTTGGAAATGTGGATATTATAGTTATAATTAAGTATGTGTTACTTCTCTTTTTCTATTTTCTGAAAGACCCTTGTAAGATCATTAGGATAGATTCTTTAAATGTTTGATTAATTATTGTAGTGAACATATGTGTGTCTGGAGTTGTCTTTTGTGATAATGCTTCAATTACATATTCATTTTCTTTATATGCTAGAGAGCTATCCTTGGCTTCTATTGCTTTTTGTGTCTGTTTTTGCCATTTTGGTCTTAAAAATATTTCTTCAAAATTATTTAATATATTGACATAAATTTGTTTTATAATTTTTCTTTAATGTCTTTTAAGTACCTGTAAGAATTCTAGTAATATGTTCCTTTTCTTTTCTGATATTAGAGACCCCTCTTTCTCTTTCTGATCACTTTATTATTTTTAACTAGAAGTTTATCAAAGTTATTGATGAATTTTGATAGTGTTTTTAATTTGTCTTTGGCTTTATTTTTCTCTTATTACTCCAATTTCTCTTGATTTTCTACTGTGTACTATTTCCTTTCTTTTACTTAACTGATGTTTAATTTGTTCATCTTTTTCTATATTCTTTATTGGAAGCTTAGATAATTGACTTTTAATTTATTTTTTCAATATAAGAATATGAAGTATTAATTTTCTATAAGCACTGCCTTAATTGTGCATCACCAATTTTAATCTGTTGTATCTTAATTTTCATTTAGATCAATATAGTTTCTAATTTATATGTAATTTTTCATTGCCCTGATGTTAGTCAGAAATTTATTTCTAATTTCCAAAATTTGAATATTTTCAGACATCGTTCTATGATGTAATATTTTGGTTTTAGTTAAAGAATATTCACTATATTATTTATATTTTTATAAATTTACCAAGATATTTTTATGATGCAGTAAGTAGTCTATTATAGTGAACATTACAGATACACTGGGAGAAAACAGAAAATCTATTCTAAAATTGATAGCTTTTAAAATTTCATAAATGTTAATAGATTAATTTGATTGAGTGTGTTGCTGTTTATATCTTCTACAGTCTTATTATTTTCCCTTTACTACTTTAATTCTAGATTAGCCTTTACCACAAAAATAGTTTACTCCACTGTTATGTAAAATTCTTCTCAGGTATCTATCTGTTCAATAGACCATCATTTGAAAACATGTCTGCGCTTTGGTTGGTAAGAACTGATAATTTCTTGGCCTTTTTGAGTTTACATAATCATTTAGCTTATGGCTCCCAGGTAGAGGTATTTCCTCAAAAATTTTTCTTTGCACAGCTTTGTAGAGATCCCGCCTATGCATGCAAATATGCATCTTCAGCCAATCACCACAGGGGAGAACTTACAGATTTTTGGAGCTTTTCTCTGCATATCTTCTGCTGATCCAGCATTGTGTCCTAAAAATTATATACACACAACCTCTCCAAGCTCCCAGTTCTTCCCTCTTATATCAACCAAAATGATGGTTTCTGTTAACTGATTTCCCATCAGTGATGTAGTTTGCATTTGATTAACCAGAAAATCACTGCAACTAAAAGGGCTCCACCATTTTTTTCCTTTTTGAGAGAAAGTGATCATAGTTCTGTTGTACTTGTGGTTGAAGGTCTAAAACTGATAAATAATATTTTTTTCGGCTCTGTAGTTGTTTGCTAACATGGTAGTGTGATCTTGTTACTGTCTCCTATCTGGAAAAGGTTCTGTAACTGCTTATTCAACCTCTATCTTCCATGCTAAACATATGCAGTCAATCTACCTTCATGCATTTAACCTTTTTTTTAATTTTGATATCTCTACCTAACAGTTTTTTGGGATTCAGTTGATTGCTTAATTCATTATTAAAATATGTTAGAAAACAATTGTAAACTAATTAAGGGAAGTGCAAACCAGAGTACTGATATTAAATATGTTTCATAATTTCACAAAAACAAGAAAAATACTTGCTATGCATGGTAGTGGAAAGAAGAGATATTTATTTTTTATTTAGTTAAAGGTTTAAATAAACAAGAAGAATTTTGAGGAAGTCCCTTATTTCGTGGTAGAACATTAGCATTGTACATGCATTAAAAAGTCAAAAAGCTGATATTTTAAATCATGACATTTGTATAATTAGAATAATTGAGCACAGTCATTCCAGGGCACATAAGAAGACAAGAGAAGGGAATAATATATTGGTATGTAATAACCTGCAGTTATTTTGTCAAGAATTCTCACCTTTTTATTTTATTTAATTTTAGTTTGTTATAATATTAATTGAGGGAAAAACAAGCATTGGTATAGTTAACTAAAAGTCTCTGGCATTTTGAAGAGAAAAAGAGATCAGAGAAATTACCCAGTAACTATCATTTTGAAGGTTGTAGTGAGGTCTCTACTTTAAGAAAGAACATAAAAAAATGAGCTCCTTAGATTCCAGAGAGGGTGGAGTACATAGAACAAAGCTGCTTCAATGTGATTTGAGTAGAGGATAAACAAAATTAAGAGTGATAACCCAAATACATTTCTACTAGCCAAAAAGAGCTCTGTGATATTTGTTTCCCCATCACATACCCTTGCTGCTCCCATAGCATTCTTTAAGTATAAGGGACAGATTAAGAAGATCATCTATTATTCTTTGCACAGTAAATTGATTTTATGGTGGTACACTCAGCTTTTTTTTTTTTTTAATTAATTTATTTACTTTTTAAATACATTTGTCTCTGCCTTCCCCCCTTCCCTCCCCCCCCACCTCCCTCCCTCAGCTCTTCCCCTTTGTCCAATTAATCCTTGATCCCCTCCCTTCCCCCTGCCCCCCTCCCTCTTTCTCTTATTTCTTTTCCTTCATTTCTTAATTCCTTAGATTATTAAATCATATTATTTTCTTTGCCCCTGGCTTATTTCGCTTAGCATGATGCTCTCCAGTTCCATCCATGCTGTTGCGAAGTTTAGTACACTCAGCTTTTCTACCCATAGTGCATTGCTCTAGTTATTTTTATTTAAAAAACCCTGAAATATTAATAATAATACATATTATTATTCTGACTTTTTATGTTTATTGATCTGATAAAATGATAAATACGTTTAGAAGTATTTTATACCACCTAAGCAGCTGGAAGTTAGTTTGGATACAGAGGCATGGTATAGATTTTAATTTGCTCATCTCTCCCCAGTTGAATCTATACTTATGATGACTTCTAAATTTTTAAAATCATATATATATTTTGTATATATTCCATATACTATACTATAATTATTTATTTATTCAAATATGATTTAGGATTGTATAAACAGTGAAGTCATCAAGACAGAAGTTCTGTCTTAAAAATATTTATTTCTTGAACAGTAAATATTGTGACTGACAAGAAGTTGGTTTTAAATAACTATTGTATTAATAATTTACCTAGAAATGGATAAATAAATTGACAAATATATATATTTTAAATATTTTATTTATTCATTTTTAAAGAGAAAAAGGGAGAGAAAAAGAAAGGGAGAAAAAAATCAACGCATGTTTGCCTCTTGTACACCCCTCACCGGAGACCTGGCCTTCAACCCAGGCACGTGCCCTACACTGGGAATTGAACTGGTGACCCTTTGGTTCTCAGGCTGGCACTCAATCCATGGAGCCACACCAGCCAGGGCTAAATATTTTTATTGAATATTTTCAATATGTCAGAAATGTAATTCAAATTCAACAGATATTTGTTAAGAATGCTTTATTTTGTAAATACTGCGCAAGACTTTGTGGTAGGCAACATCCTGGTAACCAGAAAAGGATAAATAATTTCAAGGCCTATATTCATATAAAGAAGGGTCATTTTATCCAATAAACCCAAATGTGCTTCTTTTAAAGAAACACAGAAAAATAATTCAAATACAAAATAATAATAAATCATTTTCAAAATTCTAGAGTCAAAATATTTTGAACTTAAACAAAACAGAATTATTTTAAAAAGCAAATTGATTTGAACCCAAATATTTTTGAAATAGTACATTAAAAAATAAACAAAAACTAGGGTAAATTTACAGACAATATAATAAAGTTCCAGTGTCATTGATAATTAATTAGGTCATACAAATTGATGTGAAACACACTATATATGGGAAGACACATTTTCAAATACCATGAATATGAAATTAAAGTGAAAAAATAACCAGTAAATAAACATGTGGTATATTTTTCACCTAAATTAAATATATAAATTAGAACTTCTTTATTCTTAACAGTAACAAAATTTTGGAGGAAAAAATGCTGTTAAATGCCCAATGTTGCCAAAGGTATGAAAAAAACTGCACCATTTACTACCCTGTTGGTATTGTAAATTATTATGCTTTACAAAGAAATTTTGTACTTTGAGCAAAAAGAAAGGCACATATCATATGATTTCCTAATACCACTTCTGGGAATTTTATTAGAATATGAATTATACTTTATAATTTACTATACATTTATTATTTATAATTATAATTAGAAAAGCTAATATGATTGGGAAGATTAGAATGGTTCAAGAAATCATGTGATATCCACACAAGGTACTATTTTGTGGCTCAGATATCATTGTGTTAAAAATGTGAGCTTTACCCAAAAAATTCCCTTCATGTGAATTACAACTGAAACATAAATATCAGTCTGAGTTTATATATTTTTTTAAAACTTCTGTGCCTAAATGTAATTATTTATAAAATTTATATACATATAGTGTTATTTTTGTATATTAACATATACATAAAATTTGTCCACATGTGTAAATTCATAGATTTTAAGGTGCGATCTTTCTGAATTAACTCCTCTGATATTTTGATAAAGCTTTTGATAAAAACATAAAACCTTTTCTAGTTTTACTCTATGCCAGATGCTCAGAATTCAAAGATGAATAAGAGACTATTATTTTCCTAAGGGAAAGACTATTTAACAGCATAGTCAATGAAGAAGTACATTTCTATCAACAGGATTGGATGAAGGAAGAGGGAGAGCATAGGTCAATTTTCTCTGAGATGTTATACTACCTTTCTATCAATGTGGAGGCTTGTTTCCCCCTTAATCTATATAAAACTTAATTTTCAAACCCTGTTAAAAAGAATATCTATTCTTAATTAGTTTAGGAGTTATGGTAGATTATCCACTGAAAGATTAATTACATGCTTTCCAGTGAAGTATTATAAACCATAAGTTTAAAGTTGGACCAGATGCATTTCAGCCCTGAAAACTCATTAACCATCTGACCATGTTGCACATATGGTAACAAAGTGAAGAATGTATCCAGTCAAACACACATAAACACTTCTTCATCATTATAGGACAACTGCCTCTTATACTATGCCAGTAATCTTTTTTATTTCTCATACCTACAAATATCTACTTTAGGAACAGAGAAGCTAGCAAATGGTGAATTTGTATAAATTTTAATTAATTATGTAGAAGTAGATACTGCTGGTCTTTATTCTGCTTTTATTGGAAAGTTCAGTTTTCTTCTCTCTTAATCTCATTTTAAAAGAGTTTTAGGTTGTAAATCTCAAACCCCATGTTAGGAGTGGATATTTTCTCTGTTGGGGAAATCACTTGCACTGATTTTATTGGCCAAAATATTTTAATACAGCAACGAGTTAACTATTGGTTTATCTGCGAGGAACCATTCTCTCCTCTACTTCTTTGGCAGGTATCAAGCTTCTGGAGTATTCCAAATCTCCTCCACAATTGCGTTTCAGCACAATATGACCACTATCAAAGTAATCATTTTGTTCAGCTCTTCCCCATTACAAGATGGCAGGCAACTTCAGCTGCTTGAACCACATGATAAATGAGATTTTACCAAAGGTTTTAGTTTGATAGGTATTTACTGATGCATAATGAACACTAGCATGGCACTCTATATTTTAATGAAACTTATTATTCAATACAGCGTTTACAAAAGAAAATAATTTCAGCTTTTACTTTAAATGTGAATAATCCTGTTGAATTACTTACAATAATTAGTTTACACTTTTATAATATTGAGATATATTTCTATTGGCAAAGGAGCATTTTATCTCATAATGTGATTCTTAAAATGTATCCATTTCATCATTGGATTTTCAGTGTTAATGAATGAAGAGATAATGAGGGAATTGTCTTTTAGTTTGAGTAGACAGTTTTGTATGTGTTTACAAATTCAGATAGACCTCCAACAATGGTCAAGATCTGTCAAGTAGATAACTTATTATTTTCCTCTATATTAATATAAGAAAATAAATGTCAATATAACTTATTTATTCTACTTTTGAAATGTAATAAATAGAGTGGATGATGATTACCAAATTTCTAAATATATACACTAAGTTGCCTGCATGATTTAAAAAACAATCTGAGTTATTCTTTATGGTTATTTTTAAAATAACTTATTTATTTGATGACTGTGGGTATTTGTTTTATGCAGAAACTTTTAGAGTGGTTGAGCACTGTTATTAAAACACAATGTTTGTGAGAAAGAGGACAATATATCATGTTTTAAAATGCACAGGAAAAAATCATAAACCTTTATTAATTAAATATGCTATTACTACTTTCCATTTTTTCTCATTTCCATTATTAACTGTCTTTATCAAGTTTATTTAGTTATTAAACTAAAGGTTGAAGCTTACCAAAGACTCATAGACTGAAGGAAAGAGTGACACATTTTGGGCGAGGCATGTGTAATCATTCAGTTTAATCACCTGATTATTTTAAGGACATTTTGAGCAGACATTATCCTCATGTTACATAAAATATATTTAAAGGTTTGGGTCACATAAACTTGTACACACATGACTGAAGCTCTTGTCTGTATAGATAGCACATCTTTTATTAAAAAAGAAGAACTGGTGCATAAAGCAGAAATAAATAACTATTAAAGAAAAAATTCTGACTCAAAGTTTACAGTTGTACAAAAGTAATAAGGGCCTATATTTTTATATTTTAGTATAAAATTCAATTAAACAGGGTTCATCTCTACTTCATTCTTTAATAATATTATGTGTCAGTCACCCCATATAAAATAAATAAAGAAAAGTAGAAACAAGGTAAAGTAAGAATAGAATAAAACAAAAAAAATAAAATAAAACCATAACAAGTAAGTACCATAAACCATTCAATAATATTTTATATATTTAGCCAGAAGGATGCAAATCTGAACCACAGTCATCCTTGTGACTAATACAGGGGAAACAGAATCAGTTATTTTACCAATTTTTTCCCTAAAGAAATAAAAAAAATAATCAGCACGACAATAGTTTAAAAGACCTAATCTGTGGAAAATTGGAATGAAAAATAATCAATCCATTAATAAAATCTCAGAAAGCATCACAGATTCTGTTTGCAATCATGGATATTCTTAATGCTTTAGCACAATGATTTGTTCTGAAGGAAACAAAAACTTCAAAGATTTATAAGGAATAATAAAATATCTTCTAAAAATTTGACCATGAATCTTGACTAGTATCATCTGATTTTAACTTTTAAAATCTTATAGATTTGGTAGCTCAGTAATGTTTCATAAAAACCACTTTTAAAATATTTTTAATGCAGCTGAATTAACTAAGATATCTAAAGAGAATATTCATCTATATTCCAAAATGTTAACATGTTATTTAATGTTTTATCTCTCAATATAAACTTCTACACTTATATGGAGACTATGTAAAAAAAATATACCATGGAAAAGTCATCATTTGCTTCTAATGTACTATTTTATTATACTGAAGGAATATTTTAATTGAGGTTTTTAGGTCAGAAACTGCTGATTAGTTCTCCCTGGATGTTGAAATGGAAGAGTAAGAATATACCAGGATGTAAATAGGGATGACAAATAAAAGCCATAGAGCAGCTACTATGCATATGACAGAATACTAGGCTAGTTTACATTGATTTCCTCATTTAATCATTAGTACAAATCCACAAATTTGTTTTTATCCCTAATTATATATGAGGGCACTGATTAAGGGCTGATTTTCTTGTCAAATGTCACAAAACATTGGTCAGGTGGCAAAACCCAGGTCTTCTTGGTTCTAAAGCTTATGTTTGTATCATATCACACTGTCAAGTAAATAAACATGTTCCTTAATCTGTTCCACTTCCCATTTCAAGCGTAGACAGCTTATTTTGTTAACTGCAATGCCCCCAGCCTTCTCATACTGTATGCATCTTCTTGAAGTTCCTTTCTGATATACCCTCCTGGCCATATCCCTTATTCCTCAACACCTGTCCTTTCACATTCACAACTTGCAAAATATCCTTCCTGTATTTTGTAGGCTCACATTCTAACTTGAAATTCCACAAAACTTTGAACAAGAAACTCATCAACTCAGATATAAGTATATATGATACACATTGGATAGATGACTATTTCAACACATATTCATGTCTGCTTAGTTTAGAGAAATTATAGTTTAGAGAAATTATATGGATTCTGAGATTTCTCACTTGATCATTTATTCCATAATTTTCCATATCAAAAATATATGCACCATATGAAGATATGGAGAAATTAGAACTCTTGTACTCTGTTGATAAGTTTAGAGAAATTATATGGATTCTGAGATTTCTCACTTGATCATTTATTCCATAATTTTCCATATCAAAAATATATGCACCATATGAAGATATGGAGAAATTAGAACTCTTTTACTCTGTTGATAAGTTTGTAAAATGATGCAGCTGCTAATAAAAACAGTAAGGCAGTTCATCAAAATCTTAAAACTAGAACTATCATATGATTCAGATGTTCCCAATCTGGGTACATTCCCAATCTGGGTTCATTTCCAAAATAATTGAAAGCAGGATCTCAAAGAGATATTTGCACACCTGTGTTTATAGGAGAAACATTCACAAGAGCAAAAAGATACAAGCAACCCAAATGATATCAACCAATGAATGGATAAAGAAAAAGTGGTATATACACACAGTGGAATATAATTTAGAGTTAAAAAGGATATCCTGTTACATGCTATAGAATGCATGAACATTTAAAGCATTATAGTAAGTGAAACAAGCCAGTCACAGAAAAAAATACTGTAAGATTTTACTAATATGAGGTGTCCAAAATAGTCAGATTCCTAGAAAGAGAAAGTTGAGTAGTGGTTTCCAGGAGCTGAGGGAGGAAGAAAAGGGAGCCATTAATGGGTATAGAGTTTCAGTTTTGTGAAAGAAAAAAGTGCTGGAAATCTGTTGCACAACACGTGAATATATTTAATGCTACTCAACTGCAAATTTAAAAATGGTTAAGCCAGTAAATTTTACTTTATGTGCTTTAAAAAAACACCATATAAAAAGTGAAAGCGAATTAAGACATACTATATAACCTCAATGGTCTGTTGAGAGCTCATTGGCTTCTCAGAAATGATGGGTACATTTATTTCAGAGTCTTTATGGAGCACTCTATCATTTGCTGAAATTCTCATAACTTCCTTTGGGTTTATTTCCAGTGATTGTGGAAATGTTACTTTAGAGACAGAATCAGTGAAATATTTCAGCCTCATTACCACCTGTTCATTGTAAACTTCCAGCTATACTCTGCAGTGTCATCCCCACTTTGGTGTTCTGGTACTATTTATAGCAGAAAACATGTGCACTTTGGTGACATGTGATTATGAGGAATTAAAGAAAATAAAAATAGATAGTAACCTGATTTGATATAACTATGATATGATATACCTGCATTTAAAAATTTTTCTATTTATTACAAATTATTTTCTAAATCTTGGTTTCTATAAGAGATCCCAGCATATTTGATGATTGAAGAACAATAACTTTCTTCTTCTTTATTATATATTGAAACATTTTACTAAAACCTTACTTTATCAGTTGTTGCAACCAAAATCTTTGTGAAAAATTTGACAGGAGTGCTACTACATTTTAAGTGATATCATATTGTCAAAATTCATTCTATCATCTCCCTATTACGATATTTTAAATTAATTTAATTTTGTTGAATTAAAATTACACTAATGGCTTGGTAGTACTATAGGTGTTTATTTATTTAACTAGGCATTTTTCTATATTTTTGAACTCCTTCATTCTTTTAAAATTCTGTGTAATTTTGAATGTTTAAAATATGCTTTTCTTTTTCAGTTTAACTGTTATTCAGCTTTTATCTTTTTAAAAATAATTCCTTAGTGAATCTACCTTTGTTTTTAAGTAGTTTATTTTTGTGGATGAATCACAAAGCCCTTGAAATATTGTACATTAATCATAGGCAATATTTCTTCAGTTTTAACCTTCTTACATAATCAGTTTAACCTATTTTCCAGAATGAAACTCAGCTGGGGATCTTCTTATACATACTGTAATTGCTTTCAAATATGTATGGTTATCTGAAATTGCCAAGCTTATTCATTTCTCTTTATTATCAAAATGGTATCAACTATGGATCATTACTTAGCTAAGCATGTATTATTCTATATATTATTAATATTTTAAAATTGGCAAAAATATTGAATTTGATGTTTCAAGTATTTTCTTTATACTCTAAGAAGTTAATTTAAGGTGCCTTGACATCTATAATATAGTATAGCTTTTAAATAGATAACTCAAATTCCCTGATGAATTGTTACAATTTTTTTTCAAATATGGGTAACTCATAATTCACATGAAGGGTAGGAAGGTACTCCTTCTGAGCATACATCTTCTGTTTTAACAGAGTTGAATGATTTAAACATTCCCAATATTGTCATTAAATAGGGCTTTTACAAGCTGCTTTAATTTCTCTAGGTATATATTTTGATCAATATTACTCTTTATATTTAATGCATTACTAATTATTTTAAAATTAAATTTATGATCATTTGATTTAAATTTTAGCACCTCTTTACCATAACCTTGAATAAAATAGAAAAATCTGACTTCTGGCCAAGAGGAAGGCATAGGTAGATATACTTTGCTTCCTCACACAACTAAAGAAGGACAACAACAAATTTAAAAACAAAAAATAAAAAATAACCAGAACTGCCAAAAAATTGAACTCTATGGAAGTCTGACAACCAAGGAGTTAAAAAAGAATCACCCAGACTGGTAGGAGAGGCGGAGATGGGAAGTCTGGCAGAGCAGATGCACAGCAAGGCAGTGGCTACCAAACTGGGCAGTCCCATATTTGCCTATGGATAAACTGGGAGGGACAGCTGGGAAGCAAGACAGACTGCACAATCCAGGGTTCTAGTTCGGGGAAAAGGAAGCCTCAAAGACTCTGGCTATAAAATCTAGTGGGGATTGCGGTGGCAGGAGAAACTCCCAGCCTCACAGGAGAGTTCATTGGAGAGACCTGCAGGGTCCTAGAATGTACACAAACCCACCCACCCGGGAATCAGCACTACAAGAGCTCAGTTTGCTTGTGGGTGTTGGGGGAAGTGACTGAAAGCTTGTGGAGAGCCAAGTAAGAGACTCTAGTACCCCTCACCCACGTACAGTGCAGTGACCTGAGTTGTCCCACTCTGGCGAATACCTAAGGCTCCAGTTCTTTCGACGTAACAGGTGCACTGAGATAAAGAAATATGGCCCAAATATGAAAGAACAGATCAAAGCTCCAAAAATAGAACTAAGCCATGAAGAAACAGCCAACTTATCAGATGCACAGTTCAAAACGTTGGTAATGAGGATGCTCATAGAAATGGTTGAGTATTGCCACAAAATGGAGGGAAAAGTGAAAGCTATGAAAAGTGAAATAAAGAAAAATATACAGGGCCCTAGCTGGTGTGGTTCAGTGGAATGAGCGCTTGCCTGTGAACTACAAGGTCTATGGTTCGATTCCTAGTATAGGGCGCATGTCTAGGTTGCAGGCCAGGTCCCCAGCAGGGGGCGTGTGAGATGCAACCACACATTGATATTTCTCTCCCTCTCTTTCTCCCTTCCCTCCCCTCTCTAAAAATAAAGAAATAAAAATCTTTTAAAAAAAGAAAAAGAAAAATATACAGGGAACCAACAGTGAAGGGAAGGAAACCAGGACTCAAATCAGTGATTTGGAGCAGAAGGAAGAGATAACTATTTAACCAGAACAGAATGAAAAAACAAGAATTTAAAAAAAATGAGGAGAAGATTAGGAACCTCTGGGACAATTTTAAATATTCCAACATCCAAATCACAGGGATACCAGAAGGAGAAGGGGAAAAACAAGAAATTGACAACTCATTTGAACAAATAATGAAGGAGAACATCCCCAATCTGGTGAAGGAAATAGAATTCCAGGAGATCCAGAAAGCTCAGAGAGTCCCAGAGTAGCTGAACGCAAGAAAGTATACACCAAGGCACACCATAATTACATTACCCAAGATTAAAGATAAGGAGAGAATCTTAAAAGCAGCAAGAAAAAAGGAGAAAGTTACCTACAAAGGAGTTTCCATAAGACTATCAGCTGATTTCTCAAAAGAAAACTTGCAGGTAAGAAGGGGCTGGAAAGAAGTATTCAAAGTGATGAAAGGCAAGGACTTACATCCAAGATTACTCTATCCAGGAAAGCTATCCTTTAGAATGGAAGTACAGATAAAGTGCTTCCCAGAGAAGATAAAGTTAAAGGAGTTCATTATCATCAAGTCCTTATTATATGAAAGGTTAAAGGGACTTATCTAATAAAAAGAAGATGAAAAACTCTGAACAGTAAAATGACAGCACACTCACAACTATCAACAACTGAATCTAAAAACAAAACAAAAAAAATAAGCAAACAACTAGAACAGGAACAGAATCACAGAACTAGAGATCAGAGGGGAGGGGGAGGGGAAAGAAGGGGGAAAAGGCAAGGGGAAAAAAAGAAAAATCTAAAATGTAATTTTCTACAAGAAAAATGAAAATTAAAGAAAATTTAGCAACAAATGCTTCAAGGACTTCTTTACTTAAAGTACATATATATGTATTTTTTTATAATTGTATGGTATTTGAAAATACAACTTTTGCCGTAGCTTGTGTGGCTCAGTGGATTGAGCGCTGGCCTGCGAATCAAAAGGTCAATGGTTCAATTTCCAGTATAGGGCACATGCCTAGGTTGCAGGCTAGTTCCCCAGTAGCAGACACGCCAGATGCAACCACACATTGATGTTTCTCTCCCTTTTTCTCACTCCCTTCCCTTCTCTAAAAATAAATAAATAAATAAAATCTTTAAAAAGATAATATTTAACATTAAAAAAAGAAAATACAACTTTTAAAAATCCAAAAACCAAGAAATAGCAAAACACAAAGAAAGCACATACACACACACACAAACATTACCCAAATATAGACACTAGTCATTAAAGTCATTTTCCCAGTGATATCCAGAATTAATGGTGCAGCATTCACACAGCTGAGTTCCCAGTTCGTTCTCTTGTCTCATGTTTCTCAGTGACATTTTAATTGTATTTTTTTATTTTTAATAATTTGTTATTATATTGTTCCATTACCTCGTATCCCCTTAAACATTCTTTCACTTCCACCACCTTGTCCCTGCAATCACCACATTGTTGTCCATGTCTTTGAGTTTTTTTCTCTTTTTTGCTCAATCCTTTCACTCCCAAGCCACACCCGCTAGACCTATCAGCCAGTTCGCTGTCTATGAGTCTGTCTCTATTTTGCTTGTTAGTTCAGTTTGTTCATAAGATTCCGCATATGAGTGAAATCATATGGCACTTGTCTTCTCCGACTGGCTTATAACAAAGGAAACCATCGACAAAATGAAAAGACCACCCATTGAATGGGAAACTATAATTAAGGGGTTAATGCCCCAAATTGTTAAGAGCTTATAAAACTCAACACCAAAAACATCCAATTAAAACAACTGGGCAAAGACCCTGAATATATACTCTTCCAAAGAGGACATACAGATGGCCAATTACCAGAGAAATGCAAATGAAAACTACAATGAGATGTCACCTCATACCTGTCAGAATAGCTGTCATCAATAAATCAACAAATAACAAGTGCTAGCAAGGATGTGGAGAAAGAAGAACCTTCTGCACTGTTTGTGTGAATGCAGATTGGTGCAACAACTGTGGAAAGCATTCTAGAGTTACCTCAAAAAATTAAAAATGGAACTGCCTCATGACAGAGATTCCACTTCTGGGAATTTATCTGAAGAAATTTGAAACACTAACTTGAAAGAATAGTATGCACCTGCATGTTCATTGCAGCATTATTTACCAATTGTTTCCAAGATTTGGAAGTAGCTCAAGTATCCATCAGCATATGAATAGATAAAATAGTTATGGTACATTTACAAAAGGGAATACTATTTGGCTGCAAAAAAAGAAGATAATTTTACCCTTTGTGACAGCATGAATAGACGTGGAAAATATTATGCTAAGTGAAATAAGCCAGCCTTAGTGACTGACATTTTTTCATCATTCTTGCATGATGTTTTTCTTTAATTGTATTTATAAACTCATCTTTGGCAGTCTTATCTACTTCAATTACTTCATGTTTATTATTCAATATACAGACCACTATTTCTTCAAAATGAAAAAAAAATCTAAATAGATTCCAAATCTCAGGTCTGTGCATTGAAGTGAAAGTCATTAATGATGTAAGTATATTTGAAGGAAATTACTAGGTTCAATTACTTTAATGAGAACTACCTCCTATAAAATGTTTGTTTAAAGGTTGACTACACAGCAGTTACATATTAGTCAAATTCACCTACTAAAAATACAACTTACCTCTTTGTTTTGGTTTCTATTTTGGTGCATTTTTCCATATAAAGCCTTCAGATACATAAATGTACTTATTTTACAGTATTCCAACTTTTATCCTTAGAATACCATTAAAAAAACTATTTAAATACATTAAGGTGACTGAGGATAAAGTTTCTGTCTTTATTATGATTGTCAGGTGCTAAATAAATATTAATAAATTAATGGGTCATACAAAAATAATCAATTGACTAAATCAGTTACCTAAACATATAAAAACCAAATTAACCTACAATTCTGTTCAAATGGACTGATATGTTAACTGCTGTGAAGTCAGTATGAGTAAGTAATGGGCAATGGTCTGACTCTATCACCTGCCTCTACTTAGATGCCAAATCTGTGATCCACTTTCAAAGAAGATTTAAAAAAAATTCTTGAATTTATTGTGGTGACATTGGTTAATAATCTTAATAGGTTTCAGGTATACAATTCTATAATATACGTCATCTGTATATTGTATGATATGTTCACCACTCAAACTCAAGTCTTCCTCCATCACCATTTAGCCCCTCTTTATCCTCTTTTACCCTTTCTCATCCCCTTTCCTTCTGGTAATCACCATACTGTTGTCAGTCTATGAGCTTTATTTGCTTGTTTGTTTTTGGTTGATCCCTTCACTTTTTCACCCAGCATCCACCTCTCATAGCTGCTCTCTTCTCTTTAACTATGACTCTGTTTCTATTTTGTTTGTTAGATTATTTTGTTCATTACGTTCCACATGTAAGTGAAACCATATAGTATTTGTCTTTCTATGACTGATTTATTTCACTTAGCATGATATTCTCCAGGCTGATCTATGCTGTGGCAAAAGGTAGCATTTCCTTCTTTGTTTGTAAGTGAGTAGTATTCCCTTCTGTAAAGGTGCTACAGCCTTTTTTTTTCCCGTTAATCCACTGATCAATTGGTGATCACACAGGCTGCTTCCAAATCTTGGCTATTGTAAATAAAACTGCAATGAACATGGGGGTGCATATTTTCTTTTGAATCAGTGCTTTGAGTTTCTTCAGATATATTCCCAGAAGTGAAATCCCTGTGTCATAAGGCAGTTTCATTATTAACTGTTTGAGGTAACTCAATACTGTTTTCCACAGTGGCTGCACCAATCTGCATTCCCACAAACAGTGCAAAAGCATTCTCTATTCTCCACATCCTCACCAACACTTGTTGTTTGTTAATTTATTGATGACAGCCATTCTGACAGGTGTGAAGTGATATCTCATTGTGGTTTTAATTTGCATCTCTCTGATGGCTGGCCATTTGCATGTCTTCTTTGCAGAAGTGTCTATATAGGTCCTTTGTCCATATTTTTAATTGAATTTTTTGGTGCTGAGTTTTATACGCTCTTAATGAATTTTGGATATGAATGCCTTATCAGATGTATCATTGATGAATACGTTCTCCCATTCAGTGGCTTTTCTTTTAATTTTGTTGATGGTTTCCTTTGATGTGCAGAAGATTTTGAGTTTGATGTGTTATCCTTTGCTTATTTTTGTTATTGTTGTTTTCCTTGCATGAGGAGATACATCAGAAAAAATATTGTTATAAAAAATTCTGAGATGTTACTGCCTAAGTTTCCTTCTAAGATTTCTAGGTTTTGAGTGTTACATTTAAGTCTTTAATCTATTTGAGTTTATTCTTGTGCATCCTGTAAGAAGTTCATTTAGTTTCAATTTCTTTTTGCACATATCTGTTCAATTTTCCCAACACCAGTTATTAACTAGACTATCTTTACCTCATTGTATGTTCTTACCTTCTTTGTCAAATATTAATTGATCATGAGGTGTGGTGTTTTTTTGTTTGTTTTGTTTTTTTCTGGGCTCTCTATTCTGTTCCAGTGATGTCTGTGTCTGCTTTTATATTAGTACCATGTTGTTTTGATTAGTATGGTTTTGTACTATACTTTGATAAGAGGTAGTATGATTTCTCTAACTTTGTTCTTCTTTCTCAAGATTGCTAGGGCTATTCAGGGTCTTTTGTGGTTCCATGTAAATTTTTGGAATATTTCTTTTAGTTCTGTGATGTATGCCAGTGCTATCTTTGTAAGAATTGTGCTGAATCTCTAAATTGCTTCACGTAGTATGGACATTTTGATGATGTTAATTCTTCCCATCTATGAACACATTATAGATGCTACTTATTTGTATATTCTTCCATTTCTTTCTTCAGTGTCTTATAATTTTCCAAGTAAGGGTATTTTACATCCTTGGTTAAATGTATTCCGAGTTATTTTATTCTTTTGATGCAATTGTAAATGGGATTTTTTTTTAGTTTCTCTTTCGGATGGTTCACTTTTCATGAATAAAAATGCATCTTCAAATAAGAATTTTGAGTATTAAAGGAAGAGGAAGAAGAATGAAGTGAAAAGTCATAATACATAAACAAACAATAAATTTTCCTAAACAACAAACTTGACCAGGAGAGAAGTCCTTTAAAAATGTTTTAACTCTGCAAATGAGTTATAATAGGGTAAGAAGTTACTGTAGAAGGCTGAGAATTGTCCAGGAGAATTACCCTAAAGAAAGAATAATACTCAATCCCCCCTCAAAAAAACAAAAACAAAATAAAACTCTAGTCCTAGTCCATCTTAGTCTACTACACTGCAATATCTTGCTGCTTTGGAAAATACCACCCCACTGCCCTGGCCCGAACAATTTGGCTTTGCTTTTCCAAATAGCAATAAACCCACAACCATACAGAAGATATTCTTAATGTAGAAGGCCTACTTTGGTCATTTCTGTATATCTACTGTTAAATTCAATGTTATCACACAGTAAACACTTGTGGGTTATGGATGGAAATAAACAATTTCTAGCCACAGATCTGATTCTAATAGCTCAGTTACTTGAGCCATCTCAATATTCTAAAATATTTTATTCTAAAATTCATAAGGGAATACAAAAGGGTTAACAAGTAAAACAACATTAAAAGAACAACAAATATCCAAAATCTATAAATATTTCATACAACTCAACACCAAACAATCCAATTTAAAAATGGGCAGAAGACCTGAACAGACACTTCTCCCAAGAAGACATACAAATGACATACACACACACAAACATACACACATATATGAAAAGATGCTCAACTTCACTAGTTATTATGAGAATGCATGTCAAAAATACAAGATACCATCTTACACCTGTTATAATGGCTACTCTCAACAAGACAAGTAATAACAAGTGTTGGAGAGGTTGTTCAGAAAAAGGAGCCCTAATCCACTGTTGGTGGGAATGTAGACTGGTAGAGCCAGCATGGAAAACAGTATGGAGGCTCCTCACAAAATTAAGAATTGAGTTACCATATGACCCAGCAATCCCTCTTTTGAGTATCTAACCCAAAAGTTTGAAAATATTTACTTGCAAAGACATATGTACCTTATGTTTATTGCAGTATTATTCACAGTGGCATGACATGGAAGCAACCTACGTGTCCTTTGATAGATAATTGGATAAAGCTTATGTGGTATACATATACAATGGAACACTACTCATACATAATAAAAGATAAAATACTGCCATTTGTGACAACATGGATGGACCTTGAGAATATCATGCTAAGTGATATATCAGACAAAGTTAAGAACTACATGATTTTACTCATATGTGACATAAAACTAATAGCAACAAATTAGTAAACAATAAAACAAACATGAAGACTCATAGATGCAGACAACAGTGTGGGGAGGGGATAAGCAGTGGTAGAGGGCAAAAGGAGCAAAATATATGCTGAAGAAAGATGAGTTGACTTTGAGTGGTAGGCATATAATGCAACATATAAATCATGTGCATCATAGAAATGTATACTTGAAACCTATATAATCTTACTAACCAATGTCACACCAATAAAATTAATTAAAAAAGAACAAAAAAGTTGTAACATTAAGTAGTTTCAATTTTTATTTTTGAGCTACAGTTTTCAGTAAAGTGTAGATTTGCCACAATAAAATTATAGTTCAGTAAAACAGAAGAGAGGGTCCACCAATATATCCACATATTACAGGCAATTTATTGTTGACATATTTGCAACAAAATGCTGTGGACAAAATATAACATTTCCAACAAATGATGATGAAAACAGTAAGGTTTTATATTCTTTTTTTAAAATTCTTACCCAAGGACATTTTATTCATTAGTTTTAGAGGGAGAGGAAGGGAGAGAGAGACATCAATGGAAAAGAGAAGCATCGACTGATTGTCTCTTGTGTGCACCTGGACCAGGATTGGGACCGGGATGCTAAGTGTCTCGACTCAGGGGTCACATGCACCTGTGCCTGGACCAGGGATGAAACCTAAAATACTGGCACATGCCCTGAATGGGAATTGAATCTGAAGCCCCTTGACTACAGGACAATACTTCAACCAACTGAGCCACACCAGGCATAGCTTCTTATTCTTTTTAACAAGCAACCAATTTATAACTTACAGTAAAAGTAAAATTAACTCAAAATACACAACTTCTATAAGAAAATATAACAGAAAAATTTTATTTCATTGGACTAGCAGAAATTTCTTAAAGTCAATGGCAAAAGCATAATCTATAGAAGAACAAATTGGTGTAGTGGATATATTAAAACTTAAAACCCCACAGGTTAATATTTTGGTGATTAAAAAGTATTGTCAATTTTCTCATCAACATTCTCCTATTGAAAAAAGAAGGCAATTTCATATTTTTTTAGACATGGCTGGTGTGGGTCAGTTGGTTGATGTGTTGTCTAGTGAACCGAAGGGTCATGGGTTTGATACCCAATAAGAGCACATGCCTAGTTTTCAGGTTCAGGTCCCAGTTGGGAAATGAACCAGAGACAATTGATCAATGCTTCTTTCTCATCTTGTTGTTTACCTCACTCTCTCTCTCCCTCTCTCTAAAATCAATAACCATGTCCTTGGGTAAGGTTAAAAAATTTTAGAAATAGACTCTTTTATTACAATCTTCCTATTAGTTATTCTGTAATTATTGTAAATATTGTCCTCAAATATAATTTTCAAATTACTTTTTTCTAGAATATAGATAGGGAGTTCCTAACTGCCATTGTATATAACAACCTTACAAATTTTACTTATTCTATTGGTTTGAAGTAGTTATATCATGTTTTCCACACTTAATTTTGGTAATTTGAGACCTCTATTTTTAGTAGTTTATTTACAAAGAACCCAATTTAACTTTACCAATATCTTCAATGTTTTTTGTTTTGTTTAAGATATGTTTTATTTCTTTCAGCTATGTTCTTTATTTCCTTCTGTGGGGGGAGGGTGTTCAGAAAATATCCAGCCATACACTATGAAAAATAGACATTTATTGAAGAAGATACAAGATACAAAAACATTGTATATAGGACAACGATGCTTGAGTTCCCTCCAAAGTAAGCATCTTGGGACCTCACACAGTTCCCCCAATCTCCATCAACTTCCCCATCATATTTTCCTGAATCTCACCAATGATATGAAATCTCTTACCTTTCAAAGTGATTTTAGTTTTGGGGAAAGCCAGAAGATGCAGGGCACCAAATCTGAGCTGTAGAGAGGGCGATTCACCTGGGTGATTTGATGTTTTACCAAAAAATTCTGCATGAGACGTGAGGCATGAGTGGGCACAGTGATATGATGAAGCTGCCAATCACCAGTTGCCCATAGCTGCAGCTGCATTCATTGTATTGCCTCTCTCAACTGATGAAGACCATTTAGGTATTATTCTTATTAATTGTGTGGCCTGGAGGGGTATACTTGTGATAGACAATAGCTTCTCAATCAAAAAACAGAGTTAACATGGTCTTGATCTCACTGTGACTCTGCTGTGCCTTTTTCTGGCATTCAGAACCAGGCAACTTCCATTGTGACTGCAGAGCCCTCATTTCAGGATCATAGCCATAGACCCATGATTCATGTCCGGTTACGACCTTCTTGAGGAAAGCTGGTTCATTGGTAACAGTTTGAATCAAGTCCTTAGCAACTGCAGCATGATGTTTCTTCTGCTCTGTAGCAGAAGCCACAGAATGAATTTTGCCAGAACACATTTCATGCAAAGATCCTGCTTCAAAAGCTTGGACATAGTCATTTTAAGAATCCCCAGATCAGCTTCTAGTTCTTTCACTGTAAGTCACTAATCTTTGTTGATTGCATCCTGTACATATTCAACATTCTCGGGTGTTTTGTTTGTTGCAGTCCTTCCAGAGAATGGATCACTTTCAACAGATTCTCGACCATCTTTGAAGTGTTTGCACCACACTGTTATTTGTGCTGCACTCATTGCATCATCCCCAAAAGCTTTCTGAATCCTAATAGTTTCCGTGAGGATTGTTCAAGCTTAATACAAAATTTGATGTAGATTCATTGTTCTTCTCTCTCAATCATTTTGAATGTGATGGCCACACAGTACACATGCTCCTTCAATGGTGTCTACTGCCCCCACTGACTAGTACAGTGAAAATGTCATTGTTCATGCAGGTGTATTCCAGTCCACTCTCCTTGGCTGCCAGGTTACATCTATGTCTCTCAAACTGTTCTCATATTAACAATGCCTGGGCTTTCTATATATATTTAATTACTTCAATTGGATAGCTAGGGCACTGATATTTTTCATTTCTTTGTTTTCTAATGTAGTAATTTAAAGCATCATTTTCTCTATAATCATAGCTTTGAGTAAAACCCGCAAGTTTGGGTATGTCTTATTTCTAGGAACATTCATTCTATAACATTTTCTTATTTATTAACATTGTGATTTTAGGTCAGGCTTGTTAATCATGTGTTTTGCATAGGTGTGCATGAGTAAGATATTGTCTGTTTATTTTGTCATTTACCAACAAATGTTTACCAATATTTCTCATTATGATTCTAGACTTTTCTATTTTTCTCTTAATTTTGTTATCTTTAAAAATGATAAACCTCAGATGCCCTGTGAGGTGCAGGCAATCAGCTCCCTACAACCTCATTTTCCTGAGGAGGAGGTGACTTATTGAAGAGGCTCAGTAACTTGCCCAGAGTGGCAGAGCTAAGAAGTGGAAGAGTTGGGCCTAGATAGGGTCTGTGGACCAGGAGAGTGCCAGGTGGGGCATCCCAGCCGTGGAGCAGAATTTCTCACAAAGAATGGTTGCAGGCATGATAACAAGGTTATTCAACGATAGTTATGACCTCCTAATTATGTGTGTTGGGTAGAAGAGTTAATAATATATGCACCTCAGAATTACCCAAAGAGAAAATTTGATCCAAAGTTGTCTGCAACATCCGTTTTTTAGATGGCTTGCTCCAGACTTTTAAAGTTAACAAACAAGATACCAGTCAAGTTCTTCTGGATATGTCATACAACCATTTGCGCATGACCAAAAAGGAATATTTTTGTTTGCAGCATGGGGATGAATCAGTGGACTCTCCCAGATGGCAGGAATCAGGCAAACAAGTCAGGAAGCAGTTGAAAGGAGGTTTCCCCTGTACCCTGAATTTTTGAGTAAGATTTTTTATACCTTATCCCAACACACTGCAGCAGGAACAAACCAGGCATCTGTATTTCTTACAACTGAAGATGGATATTTGTGAAGGGAGGTTGACCTGCCCTCTTAACTCAGCAGTGGTCCTAGCCTCCTATGCAGTACAATCTCATTTTGGAGACTATAATTCTTCCATTCATCATCCAGGCTATCTTTCTGATAGTTTATACCATATCAGAATGATGACTTTTTAATCAAGGTAGAATCACTCCACGAGCAGCACAGTGGGCTGAAACAATCGATGCTGAATCTTGTTTCATCAACATAGCACGGACTCTCGACTTCTATGTTGGGGTCCCTGTTTGGGTGCCAGATGAGGGGGTACCCTGTCCTGCAGAGGCCCCCGAGCCACTGCAGATGAGGAAATAAGTCGTTCCAGACACTCTCGGTTTGCCAGGAAAAGGGGGTGGCAATTCCGTCTAGTGGAGAATGCCCCGAGCTCTTCTCTTGAAGTGGCTTTTATTGAGCATGATATGCGCATGGGGTATGCACCATGCATGCAAAGCTCATCAATCAATGTCAAAAGGCTATGATTGAAGGAACACAGAGATTTGCCTCGGGTCAGGGTCTGGTAGACAGGGTGGCACCCATTCGGCCCTAAAACCTGAGAAACTGATCTCATTCTATGTCTGGACCCCAAACATCAGTACTCAATAACTTGAGGGCATTCTTAGCAAAGTAAGTTTCATAGGGTTTAATGCATTCCTTTTCAAGGCCTAATTGTCTGCAGAAACTTCCTGATCCAGTTTAGGGCTGTACCTGTCTTTAGTCTTTTTTCACTGACCCAGTCAGGTGGGTGGAGCAGAGCAGCCAAGAGATAAGGAGACTTCTTTCAGATAGAATGAGGACTCTGGCCATGACAAAGCTGAGGGGTAAGGGTCTCTTATCCCTTCTCCATGTCCCCCATGTCTTTACCTGATGGCCCATGCAGCTATGCCTGCCTTAGGTTGCCCATGCCATCGAGGGGTCTTACCTGCCATTAACTAACTAGCCACTCTCCAAGGCCAAGGAGGGTGATGTGAGTGAGGCAGAGGCTGTACACCTGCCAGGGGGACGGGTTTTGTCTCCTCAGTGGCCTATTTTCCCACGGCCTCCTTGTTCAGCTCCAGCCTTGGGGCCCTCTCACTTGGTAGTAAGGCTACAGTCCCTGAAACCAGGTGGGACAGTTCCCAACATCTATGGCGTGGAACTGCACAGTGGCTGGGATCTGCACAATTTAGATCTAATGACTGGAATTTCTTCCAGGGGCATTGCTGTGTACCGAAAATATATTTGCAGAAATTTCTGTCTTGGATGAACATGCCAAAAATTTCTTTCAGAAGGAAAAAGTTCTTTATACAGCAATTCCAAAACCAGGCTGAATCCAGGGGATCATATTGTGGCCTTCGAAATGTTAAATTACCAATCTTGCAAAAACTTGTGGAAATCCTGTGTTAAGCACCATACATTCTTTGAGACAAAGGAGCTACTACCTCAGGAAAAGAATGCCCCAACTCAGTACTGGACACTGGGCTCTAGGAACCCCAAAAAGCCTGTAAATAACCATTATTGCAAAAAGGTGATTGGAGGGATGGTTTGGAACCTAGCCATGCGGAGATCCATACCCGTGGAGCATTTAGAAACCAAGAGTCTGCCTTCTCATTAAAACAAACAAACAAACAAACAAACAAATAAATAAATAAAAATAATAACCACTTGCTTGAGGTATAATTTAAATACAAAAACATTGAATATATTTAATATATACATATTTATGAGTTTGGAGATATGCTTATACCCATGAAACCACCACTATAATCAGGTAATAAGTATATCTATCACCTTCAAAAGATTTCCTCTGCCTTTTGTTTTTGTTTTGCTTTCACTTTTATTTACTTCTTATTAAATTTATTGTGGTGACATTGGTTAATAAGATCATGTTGGTGTTAAGTGCACATTTATATGATACATGATGTATTTTGCATTGTGCACCCTCAACCCAATGTCAAATCATCTTACTTCACTACAGATTTTGCCCCTTTACTCTCTGCTACCCCCTGACCTCCATCCCTCTGGTAACCATGATACTACTGTCTGGGTCTATGAGTAAAATCATATGGTTCTTAGCTTTTTCAGACTGAGTTGTTTCACTTAGCATAATATTCTCAAGGTCCATCCATGCTGTCTCAAATGGCAATATTTCATCCTTTCTTATGGCTGAGTAGTATTCTACAGTATATATTTACTACATCTTCTTTATCCTGTCATCTATCAAGGTGCACTTTGATTGTTTCCGTGGCTTTATAAAAGTCATTCAATCATCTTCTAGTTTCTATAATTTCTCAATCTAACCAGGATGTTAGCCACTACTGTCCAATTACTTCAAAGAGTTGATTTGTTCTTTTTATTTTATCCAGTTTTTCTAGTTACTTTGGGAAGGGATTTTTTTAAGACAAGGTACTCCATCATAGCTGGGAATAGGATTCCTTTCTAACACATTTTAAATTATAAACTAAAATAAATAAAGGGAGAAATGTTATATCTAATTTTAATTGCATTTAATTATTTTAAGTATTCTGGTGCCTCAATATTTGTTTGACCTTGCTGACTAGAAGATTTGAAGGGGGAAAAAATCTGCTACATTTAGTCTTTCCACACATTACTTCCTGTGGTTCTAAATCAGAAAGCTGAAATTTGTCTTTTGTGTCAGACTCTAGTACTTTGAAATGAATCATTTTGATAAACCCTCTTAGTCATGCATATGTAAGCCAAGTACCTTTGTATTATGTTGGCAGCAGTCCTAAATATTTGTTGAGTAAGAAAAATGACATATCATTATAAGAGGTTGATAAGTTTTTTCATTATAGTGTGAAAGGTTATACCAATTGAATAGTGTGAAATGGACATCTCAGCAGAGAGATAATTTGTACATTAAGAAGGAATCTTCAGCATCTTATTGTAAAAGTCTGAAGAAGGAGACCAAGGGAAATGAGGAGCTGAATGTGAAGGTAGGTACTCTGGAGGAAGGGGTCTTGCAAGATAAAGGGAAAAAAAGAGATATAGCCAACAAAGACATCCCAAATATAAGGGAAAAAAGCAATGAACTGCAGTGGAGCAGAAATCCGCTAGACAATTTTCAACATTTCATTTCTGAACTTTAATTCCTTAATGATATTTTCTAGGATGACTATATGGGATTAAATTTCCAAGGCATTGTTTGATGAAGACATTTTAAGTGGCACAGGAAAACCTCGGAAGGGCAGTTTATAGCAAGGGGTGTATGTATGTGTGTATGTATATAGATATATTTATATCTGTATAAATGTGTGTATGTATGTATGTGTGTGTATGTGTGTGTGTGTGTGTATATATATATATCTTCAAGATCTATCTCTTCAAGAGATGTCTATTCCCTAGAGCTCCTAGGAATTGATGAAGTTATTAGACTGATTGTGCTATACAGAAAGGTACTTGAGTTATTTTATTGTGAAAAAGAAAATATAGTTCAACGTCTCTAGTTATATTTTGCTTGCTTGTTTGTTTTGTTGATTAGGTTCCAACAACAAAAAAATAAAACATTTTAAAAAGTTAGAAAGGATAGAAAATATGAACATGTTCAAGTTCTAGGATCTATGAAATTAGGATCAAATTAGAGAATTACATAGAAAGTTTCATAGGAAGGCATTTTTATACTTGAAAGAATAAGAAAACAATCCACATGTTTGTAAAAAAAGTACTAAAATATGCAACATAGTAAACAGTAAATATACATAAATTAAACATAATATTCACTTCTATTTCTTTTTAGTGCCACCACCAATGACAGAAAAACACAGCATCTTTGATGACGTTACACCTTTGAGAAAAGTAGTTCATATTGATAAGTAGTTCCAGCCTTTAACTCAAAGTGCTGTCTAGAATGAACAGGCCTATGGTTATAACTTCTAATAATAAGTTAAGGAGATTTTTAGTTATGCTCTTTTCTGTGGAACCACAAAATGGCAAATCTCTAAAATTCAAAAATTTCAAAGCATTGTTGAAATTGATTTATATTATTTGAATGGAAGGTAAGTTTTCTTCTACTTTATTTGTTCTCCTTAAAAATGTCTACAAACCTTAAAGAAATGTTTGCAGTTTGAGAAAATAGGATGAAGTAAAATAATAATAGCATTATTTTCATTTGTTTAAAATCTCTATACTTTCATACTTATATGAAAATTACACTAAACCACTGGAGAAAATATATTTTTTAAAAAATCAGTCAACCAACTAGTAGTTTCAATTCTACATATATTATTCTGTAATAATTTGGCTATGTTTTTTAATGAACTAAAACAGTTTATTGCTTGGTATAAAAATATTATTTTATTTATTTAAATATTCTAATTTTAAAATGGAGAATTCTACTTTTCTCTTTCAACAGACATATATTTGACATAGGTATATATGTCAGATATACATTCATCTAAATTTATATACTTATATTCCTATATTTTATATTAATACAAATACACAAGATACAATATATATATAAAACATCTGTAGATCCCAAATTTCTATTGCTTTATTTCCAGTTCCCTGCATGCATTCAGTTCAATACATTTATTAATTAACCATTAGAAATGTGTTACTATGTTGAAGCAGCCATGGCCTTTGTTCCACGTCACTTGTGTTGGCTTAGGCTGACACATAGCTACAAGCATGACGGATCAAAGTAATTAAACTTCCAATCATTCACCTTTTATATTCAACATCAGCTCAGCGAACCTGCACCTTAAGCCCCTAGCATTTTAATATTGCCCAATGTGTGCATATATGTGTCTGTGTGCAGGCACACCTGTATGTATATGTGCTTGTAAATAACATAGGAGCGTGATTACTTTTGTTGTATTTAAATAATTTTCAGAAATTTTATTTAAAGTTTACTTATGCATTATTAAACTCATATATATATTTATTTAAAAACCTTGAAATTCAATGAATTTACATTTCACCCAAATTTGGGTCTGTCCTTGTCTTGTGTATAATATGAGCATCATCAGCATATATACATTAGGGCCATTTATAGAATTGTAGATGCTGAGAGAAAGTTTGCATCATTTTCTGATCAATCCGTCTACATTAAGCCAGATAAATATGAGTTCATCTATGAAAGCTGGTTAAATAATAAACTTCTTAAAAATTTCTCACATAAAGACAGTTTACAATTTTATCTCCAAATGTCAGTTTTTCTAACTAAAGAAGGTAAATACAAAATAATAGATTTAGATTAAAATTTGAGTTTCCAACTGAAGTTTAATCACATAATGCCCACTTTTAAATATTAGCCTAGTCGATGGATTCTATTTCACATTATTGTTTAACAGTTTCTGTTCTCTAGATGACAGGAGCTAAGATTTTAGCCAAATTTACACTTCAGTGTACAACCAACATCATATTCACACTTACCATGTCTATTCAATGGCACCAGTTAATAATCTCCACCATTAACCCTTGGTTTTACATCTTGGCTTTTTCTTGTTTGATCATGCTCTAAAAATTTGGCTGACCATACTAAAATATGGTAATAATTCATTTTAATATTTATACCTAGGTAAATTTGGCAAAATTTGGGAATTTTTGAAAATCTTTGTATTCATATTTTTGTGGCAGCTTAGATGGAAAAGAAGTGTATTTCTAAAATATCTACTAAAGAAAAAGAACCCAAGCATTTTTCAATAGAAAAAAAACAAATGGATCTAATTACGTAATTATTATTTAGACAGAATATTAGATTCAGAGAATCAGTGCTTTTTCAAAGGATATCAGCTAAAGAATTATATATTAACAGATTTATAGCATAATAATTCAGTCATTGTTAATATTTGACTAGTGTAATTTTTAAGTGTTTTTTTGTTGAGAGATGGCTCGATGGCTTTAGGATAATATATTTGGTCCAACTTTTCTGCATGAAACAGTATTTTGATACCGACAGTTATTCTGTTTGGGTCTCCTGACCTTTGGCATTTGGCTGTTCCCTTAGCTGTGGATGCCATAGCATTTTAAAGGAGCATTCCCGCAGGAGACTGAGTCACATGTGACAAATTAATAAGGCAAGACTCTTTTCATACAGGTGCTTTGCCTTGTTAAAGTCATTGAAACTTGATACCAGATGCATTGCTTTTTTGTTACTTTATTACACAAAATTCACTACAAATTCCCTGGCTTTTTAGTTAGGCCGAACTTTCTGGTCCATGAAAACCAGTGGTAAAAGCTATTTTTGCCATATAGTTCATAAACCAATTGGGTATGGAGAGAAAAATGAAAGATTGAAAAACGGTATAATGTGTAGCTGGGCCTGTGTCGGTGTCTGTCTGTATGCACACATATGCTGTGTATCTAATGATCAGTCTATCTCACATTGCAAGGTGTGTATATAAAATCCAAATTAAAATAATCTACTCTCATCATTATTCAGAAAATCAAAAATATTTAATAAAAATGTGAAATAGACTTAATTTTACATTAAACTACTTTTTCCTGAAATATAGGATGGGGCAAAAGTAGATTTATGACTATTTATATGGAAAATAATAAGACTGTAAGAATAAATTGTTTCACATACTTACAACTCTAAACCTACTTTTGCCCTGCTCTGTATTGACAATTGGCAAATATACTCAACAACCTATTTTAGAGTTTCTTTGTTTAAAAAAAAAATTAATGATACAGCTTTGGTCTGGGTGTAAATTTTACAGTGTATGAATCTGTATCTGACAAAATGAGATATCACATACAAATGTTACCCATTTAAGTCATAACCATGGCTCTTTTGTCCCTGCCTCTCTAGAATTTGTATCCATATTTCTTTTTCAAAGCTTTATTATATCCACTAGAACAGCCAGCATGGTATTGAATTGCAAATTGATAATGAGGATCTCATTTTGCACATCTAGATAAAATTCTTCTGGGATTTTACTAGCGAATATAATGAAGCTCTTGGTTTAAAATAAGTTGTCTTTATCACCTAAAGAGGATTTCCTTTCTTATTTACATATTTTTATTAGAAACAGTTCAACTTTATCAAATGTGAGTTATATATATATGTTCAAATATTTTTACAATTTTAATCAACCTGTTACAAATCTGTTAATAAATTTTCTATGTTAAATCATTTTCATATTCCTAGGTTAAACTTGGATTGATTGTAATGAGATCTGCCTAATATGTGAGACTCACTTTTCACTATCTTATTTAAATTTTAAGCATTTATTAGTATTAGAGATTGAGCTACAGTTTTCTCTTGGATATTTTCTTATATTTAAGGAGTGAAATTATACTAATTTTATACAATCCATAAGGGAGTTTCACATCTTTTTATTCACTCATATGGATGGAAACAAACTTCTCTCTATTCTTTCATAATCTAAGTTTTAATTCTATAAAATAGAGAGTGAAAAATAGAAACCTGATAATAGAAAATAAAGGTAAATTTCATGAAGAAATTGATGCCAATTTAATAAATTAAACTTTTCCATGTTGCATTTGTATGAGTAAATAATATTCAGTACTGAGAGTGTTCATGATTGCTTTATGGTGTTTGTTGTTTAAAATAACTAATAATATCAATGCAAAACATGAGAAACAAATCTGAAACATAGTCTCAGGTGACTTTTTTATTGGCACTCATTATATCCCAGAAGTATACTGATTCTTCCAAATATTTGTGTACGTTTATTAGAAGCAAAATAACATTTATTTTTAAATTCTGAACAAGCATTTGTACTTATCATTTTAAAGATGTGATATCCTACAAAGACTTAAAATTCATTATCTATTCCTACTTGCATCAGTATATTCTGTCTGCTAAATTTTAATATTTAGGGGACTAATCCTGTTTAAATATAATTTATGACATTAATTCTTAACATTAAAAAGAAATAACAGACAAAACTAAATAGCTGATGCATGTTTTTGACCTTATAAAAGGAAAAATAAATACAAACCTACAATTGTACATTGAATATCAAGGTTTTTATCAATTTATTATAGCTCATTGAGGGGGGGGCCTCAATTTAAATACTTATAACCTGAGAAGCATTAAGTACTTAAATGGTCTTTAGGCATTTTGGTTTTTAATAGGATTAAGTGAATGGAGAGATTAAAACTTCATCCCAAATAAACATTTTTATACCATAGATAATTAACAGTGTAGCTTTTATATTAGATATATGTAAAGATGTCAAAGAGAATTGCATATTTTCCACAATTAGTGCCTTTTCTATCTTTGAAGTACAACTTAAATTCTACTGGAATTACAGAAATGAAAATAACTAAGAACAATTTGTTTTTTTCTAATGTGGATTTTATACCTTACCCAGTTTCCAAAGTATGCAAATATATGTATATATATATAAGAATATATGTATTTTTATCACATGCTATATAATAACTAATTTTAAGTCACATTAAACTTGGCTATGTGGAGGGGTTTCACCTATATTTAGTTTGGCCTCATTTAATCTAAGAATATGTTGAGGTTCTACAAACCTGATAGACTTTATCTTGACTTATTTCTAAATTTTGATATGTTTTTGTTATGTTTATAATTTATGTCCATATCTTCCATAAAATAACAAATCACAGGGGTGGGCAAAGTAGGTCTACAGTTATAATACAATAATAACTACATTATAATACAAGAATAAAGTCTGTGTTTCACATACTCACAATTCTAAACCTACTTTTGTACACCCCTGTAATCTGATTTCAACCCTACATCTTAAACTTTGGGGAAAGAAAACATGTATATCTTATTTGCTTTCTGTGTGATGAAGAATATATTCTCTCTGAACTATCACCCCAAGCTTCCTCACTTATACACACACTCACACACACACATACATGCAACACATACAGTTTCTGTAAATTTTGACATTTGGCACTTTCTGTTTTTGGTAGGTTTATGTTAATAAAGGCACTGATTGTGGCAGAATATTGCTAATGTTTGGGTAAGACAATCATTTTAAACTTTGAAGACTGAAGGTATCAGAAAACTATGCATACGCACCTAAAATGTATGGAAATCTAAGGTTTGGAGGACTTCAGTCTTCACTAAACCATGGGATTGAGGGACTGGAGACTTCAAACAATCTCCTTTAGCTCTCTTGTGAAGGCAGGCCCCACCTGATATACAAGTTATGAAGGAAGTATGCTCCTTCTGGACATACTTTTAGAGGCAGGGAAACAATTGTTGGCTATGGATATTTTTGGGTTCTGTGCTGCCTCTAGTCTGTCCTACAGCATAAACTTTTTGCGCATGCAAAATTTCAATAAGTAAAACTACTTAAAGCTTAAGGTTTTAGGTTAGAAATATAAATAATTAAAGGTAGTCAGCAAGGGTACATGGATAAATCTCTTTCTTTTGATATGTTTACCAAATTTTTATACATTTAAAAATAGTTTTTCCATTAATAACAGTTATATAAACTCAACTTTTTAAAAAAAATTACTTTGAGTGTGTGAGCAAAGCATTTAAGTAAATTCATATTATTTCAGTTTCTTGTATTCCTTTTTGTAATAGCAGCATTATTAATAATAGAAAAGTGTGGAAACACCACAAATGCTCATCTGTTGATGGGTAGAAATATAAAGTGTGGTATCTACATCTATATAATAAAATGTTATTTGACAATAAAAAAGGTTGATGTATTGATAGAAGCTACAACGTGGATAAGCCTTGACAATATTATGTTAAGTGAAAGAAGCCAGTTATAAAAGAATGTTTTATATGATTTTACGTACATGAAATATCCAGAGTAGACAATTTCATCCAGAGAAAATGAATTTGTGATTTTCTACAGTAGGCCAGAGAGGGGACTTGAAAATGACTTCTAAAAGATGCAAGGGATCTTTTTTTGGAGTGTGGCATAAAAATGTTCTTAAATCATTTGTAGTGATGGGTGCATTTTGAGAAAATATTGTAAATCACTGAATTGTACACTTTAAATGGATTAGTTTTATGATGTACTAATACTACCTCAATAAAGAAAAATAAATTTTATTCAATTTATATCTTATGATACATTTTAATCTCTAGATAACCACATGTTTTTGCTATTTTATTTTTCTTTATTTAGCTGGAAAAATTTTGAATCACAGGATTTTTTAATTTTCTCTAAAACCATTCTATTTTATTTATTAGTTCCTATATTCATGCATAGTTTCCATGGCTATTCTTTAAACTCTTTGCTTTTTTTCTAAGTTATTGTAGAAATAGTCATTTATTCTCCTACCACATATCGTCATGGATATTCACTGTGTTGACAAAATCAACCTAGCAACCTTTCCTCACTTTGAAAAAAAAAACACATAGATGTTATATACAATGATTCAATGAAAAAAAAACACTGTGGAGTCTCTTTCTGTGCATTTCTTTATGTTTTCTTAATTATTATTCAAGATGAGGTCAGATTTTTTCATTGATTTAGGTAGTCTCATTGTTTCATAGTAGCACTGAATGCCCAGGATGGTCCAGGTGTTACTTAACACAATGTATACATATATTATGTCCCACTTCACTGGTGAAGATATAATAATAGTATATCAGTTTACTAGGGCTGCTACAATAAATCACCACAAACTTGGTGGCTTGAAAGAAGAGAAATTTATTCTATCACAATTAAGGAGGCCAGATGACTGAAATCAGGTGTTGGCAGGGACACGCTCTCTCTGAAAACCTCTACAGAATAGTCCTTCCTTGTCTTTTTCAGCTTTAAATGGACCTTGGTATATAATGGCTTGTAGAAATATGACTTCAAACTTGGCCTCCGTTTTCACATGGCCTTCTACCCTGTGTCCTTCCTCTTCTTATTAAGATAGCTGTCACTGAATTTAAAACCCATGCAAAATCCAGAATGATTTTATCTTTATTTACAACTGTGAAGAGCCCATTTTCAAGTTCAGTCACATTCTAAAATTCCCAGGGGACAGAAATGTTGGGGAAACTATTCAATCCACTACATGCTTAAACATTTAAGTAGTGAAAATTGCATAAGTCAAAACATTGGTTTCTTTCCTTTTCCACTGTTTCCTGGGGGCAGGATTTAGGGTGAATTACTTAAAGCCATGAACCCCAAGATTCTCATTAGAGGCTAAAAAATAAGGATAATGACTCCTATCTCATAAAGTTGTATGAGAATTAGAAATTATGCACGTAAAGTGCCTATATACTCTGATTTAGGAATAAGGAGTATTTGACAAATGGGAATTGAAACATTAAACTTGTCCAAAGTAAAATTTTAATAAGAGGTTTAAAGCTTTGAAGTCAAGTGTCTCTTACTCAAAAAATACCTCTTTTCTAGAGATTTTATTTTTCTGGTAGATGTGAAATTGCATTAAAATATTAAGTCTACTAGGGGACTATTCAGATAAGATCATTTTAGGTATGTTTATATGTTTATATTAATATTGTTATTGAAGTCTCCATGAATTGTTTTCTCTCTCTGCTCTCTGATTTGTGAAAATGCAAGAAAAATTCAGCAGTCTACAACCTGGAAGATGCTGCAGAACTCACCAGAACCAAACCTTTCTAATACCCTGAGCTTGGACTGCCACACTCCAAATGTGAGAAATAAATTTCTGTTGTTTATAAGTCATCTATGGTATTTTTGTTATAGCAGCCCAAGGTGGCTAATACAGGAGGTATAAAAAATATAACCTTAACTGTAACATTTAAGTAACAATCTTAAACAATTTCAATCAACTGTCTCTCATTTCTGTACAGAACTAAATTGAAAAATGAAATTTATGTTTTTCTAAATCTTTTTAGATAGACTTGGATAATTGTGTGTGAAACAGAAGCTGTAGAAAGAAGGTAAATTATAGAATTCTTACTTGTTTAAATATTAAGAGTAAATTTGTTTTTAATACATTTAAATGTTAAAATAGTAAATTACTAACTATATTAGGAGATGTAACATTCATCTTCTTGTTACAGAATTCAGGTGGCAAAGCTAACAAAGGTTTGCGTCTTTTCACTTAGACAATAATCCTGTTTTTTTAAGCAAGTCCTAACTGCTGGGAACATGTGAAATCTGTCAAGAAAAAGTCCAGCCATCATTAATACAATGAGAACAATTTGCGTGACATTGATGTAACCTGACAGCCAAGGAGAGTGGACTGGAATGCACATGCATGAACAATGATGACTTCACTGTACTAGTCAGTATGGGTGGTAGACACCATTGAATGAGCATGTGTACTGGGTGACCCTCACATTCAAGATGATTGAGTGAGTAGAAAGTAATGAATCTGCATCAATTTTTGTATTAAGCTTGAACTTTCTTCCGTGGAAACTATCAGGATGATTCAGAATGCCTTCGGGGATAATACACTGAGGACAGGACAAATAAAAGTGTGGCACAAATCCTTAAAAAGTGGTCGAAAATTTATTAAAAGTGACTCACATTCAGGAAGGGCTGCAAGAAACAGAACACTTGATAATGCTGAACATGTACACGTTTCAATCAACAAAGACTGGCAACTAACAGTGTGAGAACTAGAAGCTTATCTGGGGATTCCGAAGACCACTGTGTCCAAGATTATGATTCAGGACCTGGTCATAAAGTGTATCATTGCAAAATTCATTCCATGGCTTCTGCTACCAGAGCAGAAGGAATATCATGCTGCAGTCGCTAAGGACTTGATTCAAACTGCTACCAATGAACCAGATTTCCTCAGGAAGGTCATAACTTTGAATGGGACTGAGGCATCACTGTCCTATGTACAACGTTTCTTGTATCTTGTATCTTCTTCAATAAATGGCTCTATTTTCCATGTTGCATGGCTGGATACTTTCAGGACAGACCTCATGTGTCTGAATTATGACTTAATGGATGAAATAGCTAAGATTATTTGAGACTTGAAATCTCTGTTGTTAATTTAGTGTTAGCAAAGAAGAATTTGGTCAAATTAAGAACATCAGAATAATTTATTTCAAAATAATTAATTAATTGCTCAACTGCTGGTCAGATTACATATATATGGTATAAACACAACTAATTTACTTTGTAATTTACTATCTGATTCAGGAGAATAGCAGTCTATATTTTTAAAAACCTGGTTTGTGTCTTGACTAGTATGACTCAGTGGGTTAGGCATCATCTTTCACATTGAGATATCACCAATTCAATTCCTGGTCAAGATGCATGACTGAATTGTGGGCCAGGTTCTTGGTTGGGGGCATGAAAGAGGCAAAGGACTGGTGTTTCTTTTGTGCACCATCATTTCTCTCCTCCCTTCCCTTCTCTCTCTCTAAATAAACAAATATTTTTTTAAAAATCTTGTTTTGATTAATATTTAACATTTCAATCTCAGTGAGCAGTTTATACTGAAAAAAAAAGTGTTAATAGTTGAAACAAATCTAAGGACATTTATAGACTAGTCACAACACTTGACTTAGAATGATCTTGAATAAATTAATTTCCACATTTTCCGTGTCTTCTGAAAGCTAATCGCATTTTAAGAGAGTGGGAAGAAAAGTGGGGGAAAGCATGGAGGTATAGGTTGGCCACACTGGGTCCTTAGGGAAATCTATTGAGCTAATGAAAATGTTTATTAAGCCAACTCTAATTTCCTTTAGAATTGCCTTTAAAGATTTCTTGAACTACTGCCTGTCAAACCTAACATTTTGGAAAACCATTTAAAGGCTATTTTCTGAGGATTTTAAAAATCCTCCCCTGCCTCTGACCATGTTTTTGTTTATTTTTTAATCTAGGTAATATCATAACTTTTATAATACAAAATATATCTAACAGCCTGTAATTTCTAGATCGCTCTTACTGTAGTAATATTTTCCTTTGTGTTTTGCTTCTCTGAAGAGTATATAAGAACACACACGCATAATTTGATAGTTATTTCAATGGAAGTTTTTAAAAATTTTTTCATATAGTCTAAGGTAAGAATTGGTAATAAATTAACTTAAATATATTTTATATCACTCTCTGCTTAAGATCGATAAATTAGAGTTAAAAATGACACCTGGCTATATGAACCAATAAACTGTGTTAAAATTATAATTGTACTACCAAAGGGCATTGACATCAGTAACCAAGGCAGAAAGAAGTTAATGTACCTCTACTCTTTGACTGGTTGACTGATATGGCTCTCCACTTTCCCACCATGCTGGTTCTCTCAGAGTAACTCAAACCTACCTTCTCTTCCCAGTCTCAGTCCTTTTGCATTTGCTCTTTCCTCTGCTGCATACTCTCACATGACCATAAATTTACATTAATCTATCCCCTCACATAGCCACTTCTATCAACATTTAGTTCTCACATATGATGCCATTTCTTTGGAGAAGACTTCTATGACCACGTGTCACTTGTAACTATCTGAAATTATTTATTTATTTATGTGCTTAGTATATGCCCTTCCTTCCCTTCCAGACTTCCTTCCCGATCTGAATAGAATAAACTTAGGGAAAAAAAGATCCTGTCCCTTCTTTGCCACTCTCTTTCAAGTAACTAAACAATGGTTGACATATACAAGGAGCTCAATAAATATTGTTGATTCATGGAATATTTTTAATAGAAATAATATATTATTAAGTGAACTTAAAAATTACCTCTTTTGCTTTACTTACTCCTACTAATTTTCCAGTTTGTTTCTATATTTTTTCTTATATATAAACATAAATTGAAGTAGGCATTTATAAATTTAAATTTAAAAGCCACAAGTGATGTTACAGAGGTTCTACTCTATTTACATTATAATAATGGAAACAAAAGTTCAGATAATAGTACATTGTATTTTTCTTAAAATTACACTAAAATAAAATGAACTAGAACTTTGCTCTACCAGTCCTTTGTTGTTTTCATAAAACATGCTGTAACCTAGTTAAAAAGATAAATAAATCCTTCAACCTGTTTTTTTTTAAAGTGAAATAGTAAAAATGACATTGGATCAAAAGAATTGACTTTCATTCTTTGATACGTTTCTGACTAGTAGTGTAATCCCAATATATTTAACTTCTGAGATTCAGAGGCTGTAAAAGCCTCTGGATACCATTTATTTAAGGCTTAAATAAGAAAATATATTCAAAGTGCCTAAAAGAGTCCTTGATAATAAATAGTCTCTCAATATATCGTACTTTGCTGTCATCATATTAACTAGTGAGTTAATTGGTATAGTTCTTATAATTTTAACTGATTGGCATCAAGAATTGCAACATTCTCCTTCCAAATCTCCTCTGTATTACAAAACTGGGAACATTACCCATTATTGACTCAGGTTATGCCTTTGAATGCTTGTTGTTACCTCCATGGCTTCATTAAAGCACCATGAAGTCCTTAAATTAAATAGAAGTAGAAGATATAAAGATTATTGTTCATTAATTACTTTAATTCTTATTTATTAGCACTTTGTTTTTGCCTCATTAAATTTCAATCAAAACTACAACTGAAGTGGGGAAAAGGTAGTGGTTCCCATCCTGTGAGAAACTGGAGGAGGCTACCTGAGCAAAGGCCGTTCTGGCTGCCTGAAAAAAGATTCCAAGAGTTAGCAGGAAGAATTCTTCATCTGAGCGAGTTTGGCAGTGCTTCTATTGCCAGTTCTTCTTCAATCCTCTCAACCTTTAAATTTCCGCTAAATGTTATTAAATGTCAAGTAAAATCTAAATATTTTACAAAATTATGAGCTCATCATCACTTAATAAATTGCTTCCTAACTATGTAATACTATTATCTCTTTCTTGGACCAGCAAAATATATGGCTGAAATAGAGATGAATTAAAGTAAAATGCAGAACAACTGAATGAGAAAGGTATGATATTTAATATGATCTTCAAAATTTCTGCATGGGATAAGTATTCTTAAACTGTATACAAATGCTTAGAATAAAAGAGGAGGCTTTTATTTTTCAGTCAAGGTCCTGTATATTCATAACCTTTTTCTTAAATGTGCATGTCTCTTTTGGCATATAAGGTCATGTGTGATTGTCATAACTGGTAAGAGACCCAGAGGCCAGTAACTGCCATTATCTGGTAAAGCACTATATTTCTAAATTGAAGACTCATAGGGTGAGGGTGATTGTAAGTTGGAAAAGAAAATATCAACCAAGTATTATAGGTAATAAGTTAGTGCAATTTACTTGGAAAATATTTGATAAATGATAGCAGTGGTATAATTTTGCTTTTCAATATTTAACGTGCAAACTTTGAAGTCCCTCAGCTGTCCCCAAATTCAAGCTTCCAGCTGCTGGGCTGCAGCCAGGCAACATTCAAAGACCACTGCTTCAATTAGTTCCCCCCTACTTAGAACAGGTACTTATTGCCAGTAGTGATAAGTTAATCAACTATTGAGTCCATTAAAGAAGTAAGTAACAGCAGGAAAGGGAGTTGCTTTAAAAGATGCTGCAATACTTAAGGTTAAGTCAGATCAGCTTACTCACATTGCACCAGGTCTGTCTAAAATGAAATTGTCCTGTGGCTCTTCTAGCTGGTGAATTCTACTGAGTTATTTGACATAGTTAGTATGCCTATCTACTATTGCCACAGGAGAAGTGGAAAACTCAGTCAATTTCTTTTAATTATTTGTAAGGGCCATGGTGTATTAAGAAGTAAAATGTTCATAGGAGGGGAGAAACAGATTTAAAGTCTCTGTTGTCTTAATAGTGCCAAGATTATGTGGATCAATTGCTCATTTAACTAACTTTGCTTGTAGCACTGTGCAGAAAGAGTAAATGCATATAAATTATATTTTGACAATATCTCCATGCTCTTTGAATGATTCTTAAGTTGATGTTTATTACATCTCTGAGGCAGTTCTTTTATTTGGAAACGACTTTGAAGTTTTAATGGAAATCAATTAATTTGGTGATTAGAGGCACACCTATTCTAACAGATGCACATTTTTCTAGAATGTATATTGATGGTCAAAGTTCTCAATATAGTACATTACTAGACTGGAGATGTCTTATGCTAGTTCCAAAGATGTTTTAGATCAGGTGAAATAAGTTCACATATTGGGAGAATCTCTTTCATTTTTTGTCTTCACTATTTCCTATAAAGAAAGTAGTTACATAGTGTTATTCTACTTTTTAGGTTAAGAAATCTAGGTATAGGATAATCATGAGCCTTGCTCAAGTTCGCAGAATTTTTTAAAAGATTTTTTTTATTTATCTTGAGAGAGATGAGAAGGCAGAAAAAGAGGGAGAGAAACATTGATATGTGAGAGACACATCAATTGGTTGCCTCTTGCTAGCCTCCAACTGGAGACTTGGCCTGCAACGCACGCGTGTGCCCTGACCAGAAATCAAAACAACAACCTTTCAGTTCACAGGCTGGTGTGCACTCCACTGAGCCACACCAGCCAGGGCTCAAGTTCACAGAATTTTTAACTGCCCTGCCAAGAGCTGATACATTGATCTTAAACTACTTGTGTACACTATTAATAACTGGGTTATGGTATTAGTAAAACCCTAAACTCTTGTTGTGAGACAATTTCAACTTTTAGAAATATTGTTAATAACTTGTAGTGAAGGGTAATTTTAATTAGGTACAGAATTTACTTACCCCTTTCTGTCTAAATAGAATAAAGAATCAGATATGCCTGAAATTCCTTTACCATCTGATGTTATTTTAGTAGGCCTGGTGGAATATGTTAAGATTTCATCTCTTGTCTGGAGATTAATATTAAAACTATACATTTGGTGCCCTAAGTGATCTTCCTCTTTTCATTACTTCTCCCCCTTAACTCTAACACAGTTATTTCTATCTGTAAATCACTTCACACCAAGGTGATATTTATACCTGATTATATATATACATGAATAACTAGACAAATTTCACCATGGTCTAGAATCAAATTGTTGGTTCTCAAATTTAGAATCATCAGAATTGATTGAAGTGCTTATTCAGATTGCTGGGCTCAATCCTGAGGTTTCTGAATGAGTAGGTCTAGAACGGGGTTGAAGAATTTGCCTTCCTAGCAAGTTCTCAGGTGATACCAATGCTGCTGGTTGGGGAGACCACACTTAGAGGAGCACTGGTGTGGAAGAAAGTAAATTATTTGGAAATAAAATGAATCATGGGTAATCACTTTGTACGATTTGGAGCAAGGTACTCTGTAAGTCTCAGTTAAATTATCATAGAAATCTAATCTACTTCACAATTTTACCTTGGGAACTTAAAATCAGTCCATGTATAATACATGATGTTTCTTAGGTATTTATTTTTCTTTTCTTTTTTATTTTTGCAATTTGTTGTTGTTCAGTTGGCGTTGTCTCACCTGTTTCCCCATTGCTCACCCCTCCCCCATTCCCCCCACTCCCACAGTTAGTCCCCAGCCCATTGTCCATGCCCATGAGTCCTCTATTAACGTTCTTTCGTGTGCCCCTTCCCCTTATGTCTCCTGTTATCATTCTCCCTCTTCCCCTTCCCCATGGTCACTGTCAGTTTGTTCTTTATTTCCGAGTCTCTGGTCCTATTTTGCTGATTTGTTTGTTGATGAAGTCTATTTTTTTCTGATATTAGTAAGCCACCCAACTTACTTTAGATCACTAGCTAAGTGAAATATTTTTTGTCTTCTCATATTTTCTTAATCTTTCTTCTGTTGCTAGACCCCTGTAATGAAGTTTTTATTTCAGTTATGATGATTTTGATCTCCTGAGTTGTTATTCATTTCCTTTTAAAATTCATATTTTTAAATATTCTTTATTCATCAAGATATCATTCTCCTGGTTTCCTTTAGTTCTTTTCCAATGATTTCCTTTTCCTCTTTGAGCATATGTAAGTCAGTTTCTTTACTGCTTTTCTTTAGTAAATTCAATGTTTGTTTTTTGTTAGGAAAAGTTTCTGTTAATTTCTTTTCTCCCATTAATGGTCCATTTACACTGAAAACAATACATTTTACATATTTTAATATACTAATTTTGGAAATAGATTATTCTCTCTCCTCAGGGTTTATTTTTTTGCTTGCTATTGTTTTCAGTTATTTAATTGTTTGTGTCTTTACCAACTTTTCTAAATTGTTTTTAAAGACTTCATTTTTTTGCCTGTGTGATGTCTGATGTCTCTGTTTCTTTAGCTTGCAATCAGCTAGTCATTTGACAGATTTCATTAAATGCCTGGAACAAACAACAAACAAAAAGAGCACTCCCTGTATCTTCTGCAAATTGGCTCTGTGTTATGGTAATTATTCAGTGCTTTGTTAGGACACTTACAATTCTGCCTTAGCATTCACTTCCTATTTGTGGTGAGCAAAAAGATCAGCTCAGTTTAAAACCCTAAGGCCTTCTCAGGTCATTTGAGCATACTTCTTTCCTAGTCATGCATCTAGTTTTCCAGATTTTCTATTATAGAAAAAAGATTTTCAAAGGCCTTATGCCCAAAATAATTCTCTACTCAGCCTTTCCTCAAAGCCTTTCCGCATGTCTATTTGTCCCCATGTGTAATCTTTTGCCCCTTGTGTCTGTCACTTTTCTTCTAGCATTTTTTAAGAAACGTCCTTGGCTTAGTTGCTGTTCCACCCTGAAAGAGATCCAGGTATGGAGAAACAAAGCCAGGTGCATTGTTTCAGTCTTTTAGGGAACTCCCAGACAGTTTCAAACAGAAGACAAAAAATTTTTTTGAGAGGTCAGCTCTGGTCCTTCTGGAACTAGGTATGCACACTGGGAATGTGGGCTACTATTTTCGTTTTTTTAAATCTTTTTCTTTTATTGTTCAAATATTGTTGTCTCCATTTTCCCGCCACCACTTTCCCCTGCCCCTCGCATTCCTACTTCCCTCTCTCAATCCTTCCCTGGCTCTGTCCATATGTCCTGCTTACATGTTCCTTGATTTGACCCTTCCCCTTCCTTTCCCGGCTAACCCCCTCTCTCCTGCCCTCTCATTTCTGTTGGTTTCTTTTTTCTTTCAATGTTGCTGTTTATATTTTCCTTGCTTGTTTATTTTGTTGGTTAGGTTCCACTTACAGGTGAGATAACATGGTATTTGGTTTTCACCTACTGGCTCATTTCACATAGCATAATGCTCTCCAGTTCCATCCATGCTGTCAGGAAGGGTAGTAGCTCTTCCTTTGTTTCTGCTAGGTAATATTCCATCGTGTAAATGTATCGTAGTTTTTTGATCCACTCATTTACTGATGGGCACTTAGGTTGCTTCCAGCACTTGGCTATTGTAAATTGTGCTGCTATGAACATTGGGGTGCAAAAGGTTCTTTTGAGTCAGTGTTTTGAAATTCTTAGGGTATAATCCCAGCAGTGGAATCTCTGGGTCAAAGGCAGTTCCATTTTTAGCTTTTTGAGGAAATTCCAAAGTGTTTTCCATAGTGGCTGCACCAGTCTGCATTCTTGCCCACAGTGTACCAGGGTTCCCTTTTCTCCACAGCCTCGCCAACACCCGTTGTTTGTTGATCTGTTTATGATGGCCATTTTGACTGGTGTGAAGTGGTATCTCATTGTGGTTTTAATTTGCATTTCTCTAATTCTAGTGAGGCTGAGTATCCTTTTATATGCCTCTGGGCCCTCTGTATCTCTTTCTTGGAGAAGTGTCTGTGTTGGTCCTTTGCCCATTTTTTAATTGGGTTGTTTGTCTTCCTGGAGTAGAGTCGTGTGAGTTCTTTATATATTTTGGACATCAAACCCTGTCTGAGGTATCATTGGAAAATATATATTTCCCATATGGTTGGCTCTCTTTTCATTTTGCTAATGTTTTCTTTAGCCATGCAGAAGCTTCTTATTTTGATGAAGTCCCATTTGTTTATTCTTTCTTTTATGTCCCTTGCTCTAGGAGACATATCAGTGAAAATATTGCTGCGTGGGATATCTGAGAGTTTCTTGCCTATGTTCTCCTCAATGACTTTTATGGTATTGCAACTTATATTTAAGTCTTTTATTCATCTTGAGTTTCTTTTTGTGTATGGTGTCAGCTGGTGGTCGAATTTCAATTTTTTGTGTGTAGCCATCCAGCTCTCCCAACAGCATTTGTTGAAGAGGTTATTTTTTACTCCATTTTATGCTTCTGCCCCCTTTGTCAAATATTAATTGACCATGGGTTTATTTCTGGGCTCTCTATTCTGTTCCACTGATTTATGTGTCTATTCTTATGCCAGTACCAAACTGTCTTGATTATAGTGACCTTGTAATATAGTTCGATTAAGCTGATTAATATTGTTTCTTAGGTATTTAGATACTCTCTTCTGTAAGTGCCTTTCTTAGTGGTTTATAAAAATAAGTTTATTCTATTAGTTAATCTCTTTCTTTGTCCATTAGGTTGCATATTCTTTTGAAAGTTTGTCATTCTTACTTATTTTACTTTATTGACATATTCTAATAATGAAAATACATTTATTGATAGTCAAAATATATATAATTTCTTGAGTTTTCTGCTTTTATGTGTTCACTGTAGAAAACTTATGCCACAATCAGATACACTTACACTCATATGTTCTAGTTAATTTCTGTTTTGATGTTTAGTATTTAATCAATGGAATGATATATATATATATAGATAGATAGATAGATATGTCATGTGGTACGTGTGTGTGTGTGTGTTAATGTGCTTCTGGAGAGAGAACAAACCCAAACCCAAATCAACTCCTAACTAGATTGACTCATGTCCTGTAATGAGGATCTGACAGAAGAGCTATGCTTATTTCTGGAAAAAAAAATTGTACCTACTGTAGTCTTTACCACTTTTCTATGAATAATATTTAATCAAGTACAAGGTATGCCTGAAAAAGAAAAAGAAAAGAAAAGCCTCTGTCAGCAGATAAAACAAACTATTTTATGAAGCTTAGCAATGGCCACAATATTAAAGCTATCAAAGAGGGATTTAAAAAACCTATGAAAAATATATTTAAAAATCTAGTGTAAAAGTGGGAATATGAGTAAACAGAAGAAGTATTTTATCAGTGACATGAAACTATAGAGAGAGCTAAATTTAAACGATAGATGATACAAGTCTGAAAACAGTGGAATGACATCTTTAAAGTACTGAAAGAAAAAGAAAAAACTGTCAAATAAGAATTCTATACCCAGTAAAAATTTTCCTAAAACAAAGCCAAAGTAGAGTCTTTTCAAACAAACAAACTATGAGTTAATCTATTTCCAGAAGACTGCACTATAAAGTATGCAAGAGAATGTTTGTAGGGCAGAAACAGCATGATTTCTGATTAAAAATCTTGATCTGTGTAAAGAAGTGAATAGTAGCAGAAATGGTTAAAATGAAAATAAATAGAAAAGACATTATTTACTTTATTTTAGTTGCTTCAAATTTATTAATGCAAAAAGAGTAATAACAGAGTATAAGGTCCATATAGTAATTAGAATTAAAATGCATGATAAGAATAACATAAACTATGAGACAGAAGAAAAGAACATATTTTTAAACATTATACATGTCACAAGCTGCATGTCAAAGATTTATATTTATATATTCATGCATACTTCTATATGTGTATATTTATATACTTAGTACATATACCATTATAACATATATATTTATTTATGATATTAATATTTATTAGATATTTACATGTTTTTTGTTGAAACATTTCTAAAAGATACATGTTAAATTCTTTATATATCTTACTGCTTTTATTCAATTTTTCAATTGATTTTATTCACTGTTGATATTTTATTTCAAATTTCATTCCATTTTTTGTCACTGAATAAACAAATGTTTAAATATTATATATGCTGTTTTGGTTTTTCAGTTGGTTATATTTTACATTTAGAAATTCATGCTTAGTTTTCTATATCATTTTAATAAGTACATTAATATTTACATTTTTCCTCATGTAAGCAAGAACTTTCACTCCTAATAATCTCCTTACCTGTCCTTTTTTCCTGTCCTGCCCCTAATAATACCTTCTGAAATTTAAATTCTGCATTATTACGGTTGAGTTATTTTCATATTTTTAAAATCGTCTTATTTCAACAATAATAAATCTTCCAAATTATTTACTCACTGTTCTGCATTATTTCTAATGTTATTTTTAGAACTACATGTTTTCAATACTTACATTTCTAAATAAATTTTTATTTAAGTTAAGTTCCTTAGAATGTATTTAGCAGTTGTCTTTTAGTTGTTATATTTCTGGATATAAAATGCTAGGTTTCATGTTATATTGCTTCAATATTTTGAACATATGCTAATATCCTTGGCTTTATTACTGCTGTTTAGGAATCTTATTTCAGTAAGATTATTTCTCTATAAGAAATTATTTCTTTTGAAAAGAGTTTCAAACTTTATCACAAAGGGTTTGTTTTCTTCATTTTCTTCTTGTATATCTTTTTTATAGTCTATGGAGCTTTTTGCATCTCATATTTTAATCTCCCTTTGATTTTTATGACATTTTTGGTTATGATTAATTTAACTATTTCTGATCCTTTACACTTTTTTCTTTCTTTCAGAAACTTTGGTCATGTGTATTGACACTTCTGTTTCTACTTACACTTTTAATTCTTTTATTTTCTTTAATTTCATCTGATCCATTCTTGGGCAAACTCATTAACTTGATTTTTTTAACTCACATATTTTGTCATTTGGCTATATCCATTTGACTATTCAAACTATATATTAAAGGTTTTCAATAGTTATTTTATTTAAATGCCTAGATCTCTGCTTATATAATCTTTAAAGTTGCCTGATGCTGTTTTATGTGTTTTTTTTCTTTAAGAATATTGTCTGTTTTAAAATTCTGCCTTTTCTGCACCACTAAGTCTGCTTTCTCTGTGCTAAGTTGCTCAGTGTGCTCTCCTGCTTTGTGATCCTGAGTTGTCTCCTTAACTTACTTTATGACTTCATACTACCTGGAAGTCTTAGCTACACGTTTTATGCTTTACATATAACTAGCTATATGCTTTATAGCTATGTGGCATATAGCTTTGTGATACCAGATGTTGAAATGTGGCTAAGAGGGCAGAACTTAAACTTTGGATTTTTCCCTTTTAGGAGAATTTAGGGAATAAAAGGGGGATAGGGCATCTCAAGGGAAAGACCTATTGTTATGGAGTATGTTTTTGCTCTTCTATTTTATACTCTACCAGGTGGAATTTCCTCGGGGAACATCCCAATGCCTCTGCCCTGACTACAAAATATTTTCCTTTGTGTTTTAATTTTCTAGTAGTTACCTAGCACATGGTGCAGGCTAAGTGACTGAAGGTGGTCAGAAGCTGATCTCTGTATCAATTTCAGTAGCATCCTTTCCAGCTAGGTTTCAGCATCGGACTGGTGTTATTATCCACCTCTAGCAACAGTGAACTGGCATGATTGCTTGTTCTGTAGTAGAATGGGACTAGCAGTGCCCAAACATTAAAGGGCAGAGGAAAGGTCTCAAGTAGCAAGTTCCTCCTCAGGTTATCTCTGCTCTTGACACCTAGTGGCTTTCTATTAGATGTCATCATTGTGGTTATGTGTACCTTGGAACACACCTTACTTCTGTCTTTTCCTTGAGGGTTTTCACACTAGTATGTGGCTTACAGGTTAATAATGACTGTTTTATATACATATTTTTGAAGCCTGCTGTCAAAGATTTTATGCATTTGTGCACTTTGTTAGTTTTATAATCAATAAAGAAAAACCTTCTTAGTTTTCCAGGGAGAATCACAAAAGACAAAACATAAACATTGTGAGAGAGATTTTTCCAAACACAAGCGCAATTCTAATATCTGTGCTGTTATGGTGGGCAATTATGCTGTTAAATATTAGCTATAAATCTGAAGAGTTTTTCCACAATAAAATTGTGCATAACTTTTACTTTAGAGAAAAAGAATTTCTGAGCTATTTTCTTTTAAAATATTACAAATAGCATTGTTCTATTTGAAATTACAGGCTACATATGTAATATCGTTAACTTTTTAATTATTTTAACTACCTAATTATACTTATTAATTTAATTTTAATGAGAATTTTAGGTTTTTATCAAGATTTGAATTATTTTTAACATATAATATTGTCTTTATTCTGTATCCTTAATAATACCTTTTGAAATTTTCTCTGAATAATTAAAAAGGATATGTTTCCAAAGGAAAACATACATGGTTTAATATAAAATCAGACTTAATTATGAAATGAGATACTGTAACATGTTCCTTAGCTTGCCTAAGATACCATTGCTGTTTTAATTGAGGTTTTGAACTTATTTAACTTTTGAAAATCTTTACATGTATATATTACATTGCAAATTATATCTCTGCATGTGTTTAAAGGGTGTTCCTTTTTAATACAGAAAATTTGTCTTGTTCTAGCTCATGAAAAGATGATCATATTCATGCAAATTATAATACCACAGTTTTTACTAAAAAGATTTTACAAATAACCATTGTTTGTGACTTTGTTATCATTTTTCCTATTAATTTAAATAATAATAATAAATTGGTGGAGTTAAGAGGAAAATTGACTTCTTTCTCTTTTGATTCTTAGAAAGAGATTCATTACATCTTGTGAATGTGGCCTATTTCTGACTGTTTCTCAATGGGAGGGAAAATAAAAAACAAGAATTATCATCTCCCACAGTGATGTGCTAAATGAAAGGTGCTAAGAGATGTGGAAAATAATGTGAAGCATTAAAAATAATGCTGAGCTGTGAATGTTTTCTTTCTACTTTTATTTATTCTTTCTGAATTATGCTTCATATTATTTGGATATCAAATTTTCTTATGGGTGGCAGTAAAGTCAAATTGTATTTTACACAAATAAGAGAAAACACAGAAAAAAGGTAGAGAAAACATGGCTCTGGGATAATATACTAAGGTTGTTTATTTGTGAGATTTGGGAACTTTGTACTTTAGAAAGCTCCATGTGATGTATTAATTAACTGAAAACAGGAATGTATTGTGTCCAAACAGTGCATATATTGAGAGGGTGCAATGTGCTAGGGGGGCCTAAGTCGGCAATTGTATTGTGAAATCACAATGAAAAGACTCAGGCAGAAAACAACATTCTGATAATCACACCTTTTGTTGTGTTGGTGACATAAAATTGATGGAGGAAATTGAAATAATGACTTTAAACATTAATCCTTCCTCTTCAGACAGGCGGTATCTTGAGGTGCTCATTAGGGCTTATTTGGAAAGAAAGTTTAGCAACTTCCATTTTTTATCTTTCGCAAAGCTGCTAAGTATTTTGATATATACATGATTACTCTGCTAAACAGTTCTCCAGAGCTGGTAAGTCTGTGAAGAAGCTGGTCAGATCAGAGTGCTTACACTCCAGGACAGTCTACACTGTGAAGTGCACGGTACCCACTACGTCAGCTCTCACCGAGGCCACTGAACAATTTCATATCAAAAGCAAGGCTTTCAGGTTTGATCCACCAGCCTTCTCTTCACTGCCTTGCAGCCAAAAGCTTTCTTTTATAATTGCTGTAATCCTAGGCTCCTAGGTGCTTCCAATGTCATAATTTTTAGAGGAACATCACCATAAATGTTGTAATGTAGAGGACTACAAAGACAATGATTTCCACCTATGTATATATATTAGTAGTCATCAAAGGTTTTCAGATCTTTTAGTTTTCAGGAAAATTACTTTTTGTCATTTTTAATGTTTCCGCAAGGAATAAGATTTTCTTTTGTATCTGCAGCATTTGGGAGAAAGGTGTATATATGACAATGACATTTCCTGAGCTAATAAAGATTGCATTGCTATTAAATGAGTCACCACACTGTCAAAGCCTCGATAATGAACCACTGGATGTTTGATCTTCATGACTTTATATTTCAGTTTTAAACTAGCATTGCAAATTGATGTTTGAATAAGAAATCCACTCTTTGTGTGTAAACACACATATCACTTATGCATGATTCTTTAATTCTCTAAAAATGATCATGCTGTACCACCTAGCATTTTAAGATTAAAAACACAAGAAGAACAAGAATATATTTAGTATGAACATGTATAAAACTAGGTGGAAAAAGATAAAGGAAAGACCTTAAAAAAAACTGGCTGTCAAAATTCAAAAGTACACAGGTTTTAAATTCTTGTTCATGCTTCCAGAAAAGCAGTAGAATTACCCTTGTCTCAGACCTTTCCAGTGAGCTGCTCAAATGGAGTTAGGGAATGGAAGTTTCAGAAGTAATCTTCCTGTGAGGAAATGGCCTATCTGACCTAATTGTGGAGTCTTTTTCTCTCTTTTCTTTCTCTCTTCTACCACTTGGAGGAAAGCTGCATGGGAAGCAAAAATTCTTCTTCTCACTATGTTTTGCACATTGTCAGAATTTATTAACACAGTGTTTTAATAAGAATGACAGGGTTATTAGACATTTCATGGCAGAAACTCAAATATAATTTCACATATTGTTTGGTCAAAAGTTGTAAAATTTTCAAGAATCACAGAAGCAAAAATGGTCTTCCAATACATATGTTAAATGCAGATCTGCCAATATGATAGAACTTGAGCTTGAGAGAGAAAAATGGAAAGTCAAGTGTATAAAGTCATATTATATATTAGTATGTGTGGGGTAGATGCTATTATACTTTATGATAACCAAAGAACATAAAATATGTATCAATAGTTCATTTTTATTTAGAAGGCCTACCCTATGTGCACACCATATGGAACACGATCTGTGCCTATACCATTCCAGAGAAATAAGTAAAATATTTCAAAAATAAATATAAATAAATTTAAAAAATAAAATAAAAATAAATTTTAAAAATACCATTAGTAAATCAAAAGTCAAAAGTTTCTTTTTCCTTTGTTATACAAAACACTGATTTGACCTCTTCTTTTCTAATTTTGACAGTTTCATTGAATCAATTTGATGGATACGTATACTGTTAAGCAACATGGATAAAAAATAAAATAGTTTATTGCCATGCTTGTAATGTAAATTAAGAGTTTTTATAATTTAAACAAAAGTCATTGTTTTTCTTCAAGTGAAAGATTATATATAGCTTGTTTTATATTTTGGTTTTAATTTTATTTTCATTTTATCCCCAGGTTGCTATGTGCTCATAGTAAAACTTTTTTTTTTAATCTTGTATTCTCTGGGTTCAAATATATTGCTGTTAAAAGAAAACTATGAAAAAATTAATCTATAGAGCAGCAAAACAAGTTAAAAATAGACAAAAGACAGGTTACTATTCAACTTGATTGCAAAAGGGGGAAATACTTGTTATATGAATGTGTATTTACATTTATATGGACATATTTGCCCAGGTAGTTAATTACATAATTCAGTAAACATTTAGTAAGTACCTATAGTCTTGACCACATGTCTAAACATTTTGATAAATACCAGAAATGCAAAGATAAATATGACTTAACCTCTGTCATCAAGAAGTATGAGACAGAGGAAGGGAGATATAAAAAAAAATTTGTGTAAAGAAATCATGAATGTATGACATAAGCTTGTGTACAACACAGTGATCTACCCGCAAGGGTGTGAGCAAATCCACCAAAGGATCAGAGGAGCTTCAATGATAAGGGGTTTTGTTTGTTTCTTTGTTTTTGAGTTGAAATCTATGGAAATGTATGACAGGAGAAAAGAAGGCACAGCAGAGAAAGTCAAGTTAGTTTTACTATTATGGTATAGGGAGTAAGAGCATACTTTCAAACTATAGGATAAGATAAAAATATACACAGAGAATAAAATCTCAATTAATATAGAATGATTGTTTACATCGGCTATCAGGACCAATCATATAACAAATTTACAAAATAATTGATTATCTAAATTTTAGCACTGCTAGTCATACTCAATATTTATACCAGGTACCCAGATTTCATACTACGACCCAGGCTATACTCTGTCAGCTTCCTTCAGAAATGCTTGTGTTTTGGTTCTCAGCCCATCCCATCTCTTCTGCTTTGTGCTCCATTGCTTCTCACTTAGTGGTTGATGAAAAGCAATCTGATAAGCTAACTCTTACTAAGGTTTAATTACTTAACAGCTTGATTATTAAATCTCCAAGGGTATTTGAATTTTGAATAGAGGACTCTGAGATGTTAAGAGTCTTAATTCAATAGAACTAATTAGTGAATTTTTTTTAAGTGAGAAGACATTTGATTGGGGCAGGAAAGATGACAGAGAAAAATAATTCAGTAATACTTCAAATTTTTAAGGAACCAGAAGCTAAAGTAGAAACAGTATTAAATTTGGAGTTAAAGTCCCAAACATGCCATTATCTCTCCATAAATTGTCACTTTTGGCAAATCTATTATCTTTGCATCTATGTTTTCTCATCTTTTTAATAGAGATAATAACAACAACAGTTATGTTACAAAAGGTTGGTAAGATCATATGAAAAGTAGGTAGAAGTTTTTTGTTTGTTTTTTTGTAAAGTCTAAATGCATTTTATCTTATTCACAAAAATTTAGATTTATATGCATTAAAATGATTTTTTATTCCCAAGTTTTTCTTAAGAAGTTAATCAAGTACCTGTAAGGACAGATTCTAAAGAGTAGACTGAATTTGTAATTAATAAAGTTTATCTTGTGCACATATATATGAGCTTATTAAATATATTGTTGAATCTTTAAAAAATTAAAAAAAATATGAAAAGAGAAACCCATGAACAATAAAAATTATATGATAATATATTATGGGTTTATGAGTGGTTCTAGGAACAGTAATGAAAACTTGATTGATTATAAGCATATGAAGGTAAACAAAATAGAAATTCAAGTTGTTTACGTAATCAAAGATACAGATGTAAATATATATTTAGCATACCTGGTATAATGAATATATAACAACAAGAAAAGTAATTATTTAAATCTTATTTTTAAGAATGGGACACAAGAATTCAGCATCAATGCATAATTATGGGTAGACTAAAGTAATGTACTCTATTAGGCACTTTGGGAGTACCTATAAAAATTCGACATGTATGTATGACTCAATAGTTATTTTGAAATGTTTTGTAAGTAGTTTTTGTTTTTGGTTTTTTTTTAACAAGCAGAAGTTTATTTAGAAAGTCACAGAGGTTGAAGAAGTGAGCCATGGAAGAAGCATGCCAACTGGGCTGAGTGGGCCCAGGAAATAAGTTACAGAGGAAAAAACAAGGACACTGGAGCTTAGGAGAAAGAAAGGCATAGAAAACCTGCCTGGAGGAAGACAGGAGGAAAGGCGTGGGCATACTCCAGAAAAAGTACACAGGAAAGCTTAATTTTAATAATCATTACTTAGAGACAACTGAATATCTATTTGTAGAGAAATGTTTAAAACAATCTTGAAGTTAAAAAAGAGGGACTGTGTTAAGTAAAGTGTAAATTCCAAGAAGGTAGAGTAATGGTGTAAAGAGCATTTACCTAACAGGAGAGAACACATTGTTTCTAGGCAGAGGAGACTGCTTGTAAGACCATTGAAAAAGTGTGTACAATTGAATATGTCCATAAATAACATAAGGAGATGATGGAAGATAGGAGAAAAAAAGAGAAAATTGTATAAATGTTTAATTTATATAAAAGGGGATTTGTGAATTCTAGATTCAATAAACATGATGTCTATCCCAAAAATTATATCATGGTTTTTCAGGTATGTATGTTGGTAACATTTTGATATTACTAAGACATACTGTGACTTATTTCCCTGATTTGTTAGACTGGTAGATGAAAGAAATGTCTCCTACACCTTTATTTTTATGCAAATATGGCACTTGGTCAAATCTCTAAGATTCTTTGGGATTACCAGAGAAGTAGAGTTTTAACAATCACTTAGAAAACTTCTTTAGAATGTGAATAGTGGACACAGAAAATCAGCAAGTAGAATGGGACAAAATATCTAAAATTGTTGCTCTTCAAATATCTGAAGAGTCTGCATGCTTGAAATAAGTAATAGATTAGAATTTGGTAGGGAAAATTTAATTTTGAATCAAATTTTGATTCAAAGAGAAAGAATCTAATGTTGAGCAAATATATGGGCAAATATTTAGGGAGAAGATCTGGTGAATTAGATGTTTTAGGGATTGAAATTTTCATTTTTGACCATCTTTTAATGATCTTTAATTTGGACATGAGGAGAAAACTACGTAGGATGCTTGTCAATAGGCTCCTATCCTTGAGCTGTGGCGTATATTCTCAGTCAGTCCAAGGCTCTTCCTTAGTGGACTGATAGATAGCCTTTAATGCATAATCTTCTATTTTTTTAATCCTCAACCAAAGATATGTTTATTGATTTTAGAGAAAGAAGAAGGTGGAAGAGAGAGTGAGGAACATTGAGATAAGAGAGAAACATTGATCAGTTGCCTCCCATACAAGCTCTGACCCATGATTGAACCCACAAACTAAGTATGTGCCCTGACCAAAAATCCAACCCACAGTCTTTATGGTGTATGGGATGAACTCTGATCAACTGAACAACCTAGCCAGGAAAATCTGTAATGTTGACAGAGTCCTTTAATTTGCATTTAAATAGCCACTGACAGTGTGTCATTCTTCCTAGTGACATTTGAGGCCCTATACATTCTAATGCCTCATGATATTAATATGAGAATTATATTTTATCATCTACAATACAGGGCATTATGGCCTCCATTTACTTATATAAAAGTAAAGGGAGTCAAATTTTCAACTAACTTTGTAATGTCTATTTCTACAATAAATGATGTTGATATAATCCTCAAATCTCAACAGAATCACCAGACTGTATATTTTCTAGACAAATCAAAGTTATAACAATGCATTTTTACATTTTGCAATACAACATAAAGCCTAATAATAAGATCTGAATTCTACAAATACTAGACAAATCTGCAAGTACAACATTCTTCTCTTCTAGTGAACATCCTGTGAATTCATAAATATTTACATATTACAAGTTATAATTATGTAGCACTGGGGAAAAGGGAAATGTAACTGTATATTTATATCTACAAGAATATAAAAGAACATCCATAAATTACAAATGTGCATTGTTCTAAGAAGGGTACCTACTGAGCTTTTGTTTCTTAAAGCCAATACATAAGACAAGTTTCTACATCCCCCTCCCTCACTGGAATAAAAAATTATAATTGTAAGTTTGAATGACTACTGATTGCTTATTATAGTTTCTATTAATAGTTGTAAATGATTATGTATGAGCACATCATTGTAGGTATTTGATAATGTAGAAGAGAAAGTTTGTATTGCTACAGGGATAATTCTTAGAAGCTGACAAGCATGATTATAAAAAAAATACTGCAAAGTATGTATTTGCCTTAAAACAATTACCAAGAATAGTACAGTTAAATGTTATATTGTATTAGTTGCCTTTCTGTAGTAAATTCTATATCATAGATTAGACTGAACACTAATAATGTTCTTCTAAATAAAATAGGATTTAAGTTTAGAAATCTGTTTTGCATATCTTAGTTTTGAGTTATCCCAAAGCTTTTAAAAATAAAAACTGAGAAATGTTTTGTATACCTTTGCATTTATGTTTTCCAAAAAATATTATTTACACTCTTTATTATTTTAACACTCCTCTTTTCTTACTATTTCCATAGAAAATATTCTAACATTTTAATTACTTCATAACTATGTTGTTATATATATCTCTGTAGGTACATTTATATATAAGAGTAAATTTATACTTAATAGTCTAGTCTCTGAGATTGACAGCCCTTATGAAGCAGTGACCTCCAGTCATCTGATCAAATTTTGGGTTACTTACTAGCTATAATCAAATATATTCTCATCTCTTATTTGAACAAATCATACAGAAATTGAATACAATTTTTTTATGAACACTAGCAATATGTTCGCTTCTCTGATAATTTTGACATTAAAATTCCATCTTAATAATCCCATCCTTCAGGCTTTGCAGACTCTTAAGGTATTAAAGCAAAAATTATCCTAAGCAGTTAGATTATAATGTATTTAAAGATTAGACATTTCATGTTGAATATTAACTGCTCCACTTCCCAGGAAAAGAAGACTTTGCTGGTTTTCTTCTATAATTTATACAATTCAAAGGCCAGCTATCCAAGTTCCAAACTATGTTACAGGAAAACATACTTTAAAATTGACTTGAATGCTACATAGACTTTTAAAAGTATATGTGATGAATGGCATATTTAGATAAATTAGAAATATTTACAGCAATTATTTAATTTTACTTCACAATAAAATATATAATTTTATTTTAAAAATTATTGTGGTAAATGTTTTACAAATAGTAAAATAGTTAATTAAAGTAGTTAAATTCTCTAATTTAAAAAGTAACTATGAACAAACTGACCCCAGGTAATAAGGTATTTATTTATTTACTTATTTATTTATTATCTCCTTTATCGTGTGGAAAGAGAAAAATTAAAGAAAATGTAAAATAGCAGATGAGAAAATGACCTATTGTATTGTTTCTCCTGCTAAAATGGACAATGTGATATTATCTATTATCATTTTCTCTTCTGGAGAGTGTACATTGACTTGTTCATAAGAACGAAAGCCTGTCCTATTTTAAATTGATCCCCCCAAAAAAGTTTGAGCCAATTTATGCATTTCAAAAGTAGAACAGTAATTTTTCTAAACCTTTTTTTTCTTATGGTATGTTCCTAGAACATGTGAAACTTCAGTATGATAAAACTTTATTCATATACAATTTGAAGAAAGTAGGTCTCATAGACTAAATGTTCATTCCTCACCTCCCTCCCCAAATTCATGTATTGAAACCTCAAACCATTGTGATGATATTTGGTGCTGGGCCTTTAGGAGATGATTAGGTCATGAGAGTGGTGTCCTCATGAAAGAGATCAGCGCCGTTATAGAAGAGATCCCAAAGAGCTGAATATGCTGACCCTTGATTTCAGGCAGCCTACAGAACATGAGCAATATATTTCTTTTGTTTATAAGTCATCCAGTGCATGACATTCTGTGACAGCAGCCCATATGGACTAAGACAATAAGCTTGAAAATAAATAAAAACCAAGTTTCCAATAGCTAAATCCTGCTTTTCACTGCTGAACAAAGAATGCTAACTTAAAAATGAATAGAAATATCCATAATGTATACCCTTTTGCACAGTATATGATAATGCCATTATCTCAATTTGGACTTATTAGCAAATAACCTCTACTCAGTAAGCTCCATTTCCCACTCTAAAAATATAATTCCTTATGGGTTTTCTTGTGTGTGTGTGTGTGTGTGTGTGTGTGTGCGCGCGCGCGCGAGACAAACTGATAATGGGAAATTACCTGATTTTATAATGATTTAATTCATTTGAACTGTTAATTACATTATCTTGGTCTGGGCTCCAGAAAAACTACATTTTAGGATTACATGTGTAGTATAGGTTGTTTATTTGGGAGGTTTTAATGCAAAGCACCTACATGAAAATGAGAATACTAGAGAAGGAGAGATGTAGTTTTCTGCTACTGCACTCCAAAATTATTGGCTTACAAGGACAACCACTCATTATATCTCATAATTCTGTGTGTTGACTGACACCAGCTGCTTGGTCTCATTTGGGATTTTTTATGGACTGCAGTCAATAGTGACTTCTGCTGGGTCTTAGCAGGACAGCCGGATATTAGGAACTGGCTTGTTGTTTCTGTAAACTTAGAGCCTCTTATTTTTTATCTGACCTCTCCACACAGTATCTCAATATGACGTTTCCAGCAGTAGTGTAGTCAGCTATCTTACATGGCATCTCAGAATTTCCAAAAGTGTGAAAAAGGAAGTGAATGAGTCATTGTAATATAGGCTTCAAAATGCACGGTTTCATTTCCATTGTTTGAAGTAGGAGAGTTTTTGGAGCCTGGTAGCTACAAGAAGAGTCAATAAATTGTAGGTAAATAGAGAGGTTTACATTGAATAACAGGCTGAGTCCTGCTGGAGACAGATGGGATATCTATAGAACCACCTTAGAATTACCTCACTTGAGAGATACAGAAGCTGAGATACCTAACAATTCCTATTTGACATTGTTAAAGGGATGCTTTTGAAGGACAGCTTCCTGGCAGATAGTTAGGCCTGCTAGATATGTAGGCAGAGCACACAGCTCATGCCAGAGGAAATTCCTTCAAAAAGAGTTGCAGGAAATTTCACTAAGTTGACAGAAGACATGGAGATACAGAGACTTAAGGAGACAAGGGATAAATGTATAAAACATATTTGTATAGCTTACAAATATAACAAGATGAACATTCAGCTCAAGGAATAAACTTTTAGTATCTTAAAAGTCCTTGTGTTTCTTTATTCATAATTTCATCTTGTCCCCAAAAGAATAATCACTATGATATATTTTGCTTTAATTATTTCCTTGCTTAAAAAAAAGTGTTTCTCCTATGCAGTTAGTTTGGTAAAACTTACATTGCTTAATTTTATTTATTTTGGAAATTTATATATATGAAGGGATATTATAAATACTTTCTGCAACTAGTCCATTCATTGTACATTGTTTTACTCATTCATGTTTATGCTTGAAACTAAAGTTTTGGTTCATTTGTATTTCATTATATAAATATACCATATTTAATTCATTTAATTTCTGAACAATGGCTTTCCTGGATGCCATAGAAAACAGAAAAACATGTATTGTATTGCTTTATTTGGGGATAGAATGTAATCACATGGACAGTTCCAGTGAGGATGAAAGAAAAGTGAGACAGGGAAGGAGTATAAGCAAATGAAGTGGAGCAATATTGAGCAGCTCTTTAAAAGGAAAGTCATGCAGGATATCTCTAGCTGTGTTGAAATTCTCCCACGCACCTCAGAATGTTCTCATGGGGAATGGAATAGGAGAAACAAATAATTGCCTACTCCTTCCTATTACTTTTGCCTTTGTTCAAAATTTACCTCACCAGGCACTTAATTGCATAGCACTTCTGAGTTTGATTCCCAGTTTCCTACAGAAAGAAGCCAGATTTCAAACACTGTGATGCAAGTATTCATAGATGTCCAGAAGGAGTTGAGTTCCAGCCCCGATGGGTTCTTGTGCACTGGGCTTTGATACTAGAGATTTCATATTGCATTGTTAAATAAATGTTTTCAGCAGGTTTTTAATAGATAACTTATAAAGTTAGATGATTTCCAGTGCAGTTATAGCTTGTTAAAAATAATTATTTTCTGTTCAATATTATTGAAAATTTTATCTATCTATTAAGATATCATATGCCTTTTCTCACAATGAATTATATCATTACACCATTAGCTATTGAAACAACCCTGAATTTTTAGGTAGGAACAACTTGGATATGATGTTTTCCACTTTTACTGCACGACTGGACTGGAATTGCTAATATTTTAAGATTATTGTTTGCATGTTCATGACTGGGATTATTGTGTCACTTTTATGTGCTGCTCTGTATCTGGAATGGTGTCAAATTGAGTTAACCTCATAAAAATGAGCTGATTTATTTTTTTTCTATTCCTAGAAAAACTGGTAGAACTCACTTATAAATTTGTCTATGCCTCTGTATTTTCTTATGGGAAGTTGTTTTTTTTTAACTATTGATTTAATTGATTTAATAGAAATGTGAGTGCTCAGGTCTGTGTTTTTACTGCAATTTTGACATATTTTATTCTTATAAATTATTATTCATCCTACTTTTATTTTTATTATGTAAGCCAGAGGTGTCCAATCCATGGCCCACAGACCACATGGAGCCCAGGATGGCTATGAATGCGGCCCAACACAATATTATAAATTTACTTAAATCCTTTTTGTTGCTCATTAGTTTTTGTTAGTGTGTGCATATTTAATGTGTGGCCCAAGACAACTCTTCTTCCAGTAGAAGAGCCCATAGCCTCCAAAAGTTTGGACACCCTTGGCCCTTGTATTATCAAATTTATTTATGCATCTTCTGTAATTATAAAATCTCTTTATTGCTAATATTATTTATTTTTCCTTACTTCCATTTTCTTTATTAATCTATACAGTTTTATATCATTCAATTCCTTTGGAAGAAATATTTTCCATTATTAACTAATTTTTATATTTTGTTTTCTGTTTCATTAAATTGTGAAATGAAAATAATTTCATAACTTTCTACTCTTTATCCTACTCTTAGATGTTTTATTCTGTTGCTTATTTCAAAATTTCTAAAAGAATTAAATATTTTGTTATTTTATGAATATTTAATATTTTCTATTCTAAGCTTTTAAGACAATAAATTTTTATGTAACATCTGTTTTAGCTCTCATAAATTTTAATCAGAGTATTCTTGTAACTGTTAGTTAAAAGTAATTTCTAAGTATATTATTCTTATTAGAATCATTGAATAATATTTAGCTTTTTTCTAATGTGTTTTTTGCTATTACATTTTAAAATTTTTACCTTGATGTCATTGTGATAAAATAATGTGCTCTGTATGACGGTCCGTTTTAATTTGTAAGTAAAGCATATATTTCCACTTATAATTATTTCATAGGTATCATAGTAGTATGTATTATACAATTATTGAGTATCCTGATCTATGAATCTCCATTTTATGATGCATACTCATTGTCCTGTTCAACTCTGTTACATTCTTAGTCATTTAAGACAGTTTTTCTAATTAATTAGTGAGGAACTATGTTAAATCTAATGATAATAGTAAAGGATTCAATTTCATATTATAATTATTTCAATTTTTATTTTATATATTTTAAAGTTACATTTTTACATGTATACAATTTAGAATTATTATAACATCTATTAAATTAAATTTTTATCATTATGTAAGTTTCCTCAATCTTTTATAATGGTTTATGCCATGACTCAAATGTGTCTATATTACTATAGTTTCCCATTTTCTTGGTAATTACCTAACCTATGTTTATTAATCCTTTTAATCTAAGTCATTCTTTGTTCTTATCTTTTAGGTGTATCATTTTCTTTTTTTACTGGAATGCTTATCCCATTTATATTACCTTTGATTATTGATATGTTTGGATTAAATTATATCAAATTACTCTGCATTTTTTATTTATCTGTGTTTGTGCTTCTCTTTGACCCCCCAGCCTCTTTTTCAGTAGAGAGGCATCTCTTTTGGACACTTCTTATTTTCATTCAACTTTTCCTTTACTTTTTAGAAGTTATATAGTCTATATTTTAGTTTCTAGTTTTTTGATAGACATATTTAACCAAGGTTAAGATTAATCAATATGTATACATGTTTAAGTCATGTTTCTCCAGAGAAACAGAACCAATAAAATATACAAATATATTTATCAAATATGAAATATAAATGGTATCTGTATATATATATATATGTTGTGTTTGTGTAGGGGTGTGTGTGTGTGTATGCTTGTGTGTGTATAAAGACATTAAAATGTAGTATACAAAAACTGGCTCATCTGATTACGTAGACTGAAAAGTCACAAGACCTACAGTTGACAAGATAGAGACTAAGGGGAGCCAATAGTGCTGTTTTAATCTGTGTTCAGAACCCTGAGAACAGGGGGAGCCAATTATCTGTGAGTCCAAGTCAAAAAGCTGGGGAAGACCAATATCCCAGTTTGAAGACACTCAGTCAGAGTGAAAACTTTTCATTACTCAACCTTTGTTCTCATTAGGACTTCAACAGATTGATTGAGTCCTTCCTATATTAAGGAGGACAATGCTATTTGCTTTACTCAGACAACAATTCAAATGTTAATCTCATTTAGAAACAGTTTCATGGGTACAACCAGAATAATATCTAACCAAATACCTGGCACCTTGTGGCCCAATCAAGATGATTTATAAACTAGCTATTCCAATATCTTTAACTGAATAATATAAAGTACTTATAATACTTTAAGTAGAATTACCTAACTCCAAAAACATGTGTTGCTCTTGTCCATAATTCCTCTCTCTCCTTAGTTTTCCTTCAAATCAGATATTGTTATTATTGTTTTAAGTTGTCAAACTTTGTTCAAATTTATCCATGCATTTAGCAATAGCACCACTCATTCTTTCTTATTTGATCTGGATTTTTGCCCATGGTCTCTTTTCAAATTCACTTTAGGGAAATTCTTTTGGTGGTCAGCTGGTTTTTGTTTTGTGTTTTATATTTTTATTACACACCAGTTCTTAAAAACCTGCTTTTTCTAGGTATTTAGTTAGAGATGGCTCAGGTTTTATTTTTGTATCATATGGTTCTGATTTTTGCTCGCAGCATAAAAAACTGCCAATCGTCAATTTAAAAGTCATTTCTTTTTCACTCTGATTCTCTTCAAAAAATTATATTATTAGCAGGGAACCAACTGTATGGGAAAATATATTTGCCAATGATACATCAGGCAGGGGTTTGATCTCCAAGATATATAAAGAACTCACATGAGTCCACTCCAAGAAGACAAATGATCCAATCACAAAATGGGCAAAGGACCAAAACAGACACTTCTCCAAGGAAGAGATACAGAGAGCTCAGAGATATTTGAAAGGATGCTTGGCATCACTAGCCATTAGAGAGATGCAAATTAAAACCACAATGAGATACCACCTCACACCGGTCAGAATGGCCATCATAAACAGATCAACAAACAACAGGTGCTGGCGAGGCTGTGGAGAAAAGGGAACCCTAGTACACTGTTGGTGGGAATGCAGACTCGTGCAGCCACTATGGAAAACACTTTGGAATTTCCCCAAAAAGCTAAAAATGGGACTTCCTTTTGACCCAGAGATTCCACTGCTGGGATTACACCCTAAGATCCCAAAACACCGATTCAAAAGAACCTATGCACCCCAATGTTCACAGCTGCACAATTTATAATAGCCAAGTGTTGGAAGCAACCTAAGCGCCCTTTGGCAAATGAGTGGATCAAAAAATTATGATACATTTACACAATGGAATATTACGCAGCAGAAATAAAGAAAGAGCTACTACACTTTGCGACAGCATGGATGGAACTGGAGAGCATTATGCTAAGTGAAATAAGCCAGGAGGTGAAAGACAAATACCATATGATCTCACCTATAAGTGGAACCTAACCAACAATACAAACAAGCAAGGAAAATAGAACCAGAGATATTGAAAGAAAAAAGAAAAGAAAAGAATCAAGAGGGAAGGATGGAGGGGGGACAGGGAAAGGGAAAGGAAAAGTCAAGTCAAGGATCATGTATAAAGGACACATGGACAAAGCCAAAGTGGGAAAGGATTGAGGGAGGGAGGTAGGGGAGGAGGGCAGGGGAAAGTGGTGGCAGGAAAATGGAGACAAATATATTTGAACAGTTAAAAAAAATTAAAAATCTTATTATTAGTAATAATAATGTTTTAAGAATGATCTAAGTTTGTTTGATGGTCACTATTTAGGCTTGAATTTCTTTCATTTATTTTATTTGTGTTCCATTTGAACTTGAATTTCTAATTATGTGGTTTTGTGTATTTCAAATTTATGTGCAATTTTTAGTCCTGATTACCTTAGATGTTGCCTCTTGCCCCCAGTTAGTACTCCTTATTGGAAATCTGGCTATATTAATATTAGAGCCATCTCGTTCTGTCCTCCATATCTCTTAGATTCTTTCCATCTGTCTTCCCCCTCCTCCCCCACACACAGTACATTCCAGATAATTTTCACTGGATTTACTTTGTTCCTTGCATAGCTAAAATTAATTATAATGACTTCCTTTTGTAAAAAAAAAATTTTTATTTATGTCTTTTATGCCTGCATCATGAAAAATTTTAAGCTTCAATATAATTTCTTTAGACATATCTTATGTATATTATTTTATAATGTATATCAGACAATTACAGTTACTGAAATACTTATTAGTATCTTTCTACCATCTGTCCTTGCTGCTGGTTCTCATTCACAGTGGCCTGTGTATGTATGTTTTATTATGATTACTGGCTGGTATTTTCCTTGACATATCTTGAGAAGTGTTTGTCACTTGAATTGAAACATATTTTTTTAAACTAATATCTATATTTTCACAATCATTCCTTTGTGAGAGGTGGCTACCACTGTCTTGAGACCATATTAAATTAAATTAATTATTTGCTTGAGACTTCTCAGGCAGTAAGTCATGAATTTAGAAAACAAAAGTTTTAACCAGTTTATGAATTTCAAGGGAGTAGTGTTTCCTCCACCTCCCGTGCCAAGTTAAAGATAGGCAACTTTTCTTGCTGACCTTCTCTTCCAGGTTAAATTATTTCTCATTCACCCTTCTTATCTGAGTCCCCGGCTTATGTTAGGGGATTATTCTATTAGATTTCTTTCCTCAGTTTGTTCCTAGGATTTATGTCTCATGTTCTGTTTTGTGAGCAACCATCAAAGTGGAAGCATAACACCTCCAGGGATTGACAGACGATTTCAGGATGAAATCTAACTTGGGTACATACTTATTGCCCAGGATCCCTACATTTATTTCGTATTTTAGTTTTGTAGGGTCTTTCTTTTCTGCCAGCTCTTATATGTATTTAAAGATCAAATTTGTATTCATTACAAAAGCTTAGTTATTTAAATGTGGGTGGTAGTGTTATATACTAAGGTCATTTAAGAAAAACTGGAACAACATTGCTTATTTTAATGGAAAGAGTTTAACATAAGGAATTGGTTAGACAGGTTTTGGAGTACAGAGAAGCAGAATAGAAACACACAAGTGATGTAGAGATAAAAACTAGGGAAAGGAACTGCCATGCTTAGGGCTGGGGAACAAAGAAAAGATGGTGGCGAAATTTATAGGATTAGTGCTGCAGACTTGGAAGCCATCTTTAAGAAAAAGCCCACTTGGCTCAGAAACTTCTAAATAAGTACCTAAAGAGTAATAAATCCAAAAAGGACCCCTAAAGAGAGGATATTAGAAGAAGAGGGACTGTGCAGCTGGTTCCTGTGTGTGTCAGAAGCCTCAGAGAGGCTCTCTACAGAAGTAGAAATCAGATTTCTGATAAGGGATCTCTGGACAGCGAGTGCAAGCATTTTTGAAGAAAGGTCATATACTGGGTCTGGGAATGTGGGGGAAAAATCCTGGAATCTAGAACTAACTGTTACTGCCAATGTATAGAGCAGCGGCGGTCATCATGTTTACAGGAATACGGAGCAGCATAGCGAGAGGCATTTCTTCTCCCTTGTGCAATCTTCCAGCCACTCTTTAGCACTCTTTTTGAGAAAACCTAGTAAGAGCCCACTGCATTTATAGACATAGGTCAGTAGAACTTTATTCTTTAAACTTACTATTCAGAGGGGCTGATTTGAAGCTGAAAAATATTAATCTGATAAATAGCACTGAAATAATATTTCTATATTATTGAAAAAGACATTTATTGGTTGAATTTCTATGGTTATTATTTTCCAACAATGAGACCAAATACATAGGTTAGTCTCATGATGGAAATTTTTTTTAATTAAAAATGTTAATAAATAGATGTGTAAGATGGTGGAGGAGTGAATGGAAGTCACGCTGACCTCCTCCCAAGACCAAATTGGAATTGCGACTAAATAGTGGAGAAATCACTTGGAGCCGCGGACAGACAGTGGATTCAACTCTCACACATCCCAACGGGTGAGAAGTGCTGTGGAGGCTTGAGAGGGTGGGCTGGGTGCCCTCGGGCACCAGCACCAGAGGGACATTGAAATGGCCAGTTGGATCCCCCTGAGAAGAACAGGGTCTGAACCATAAACAGGGACCCCTAGACTACAGCAGCTGAAATTAGGAAAATGCACAGACAAAATGCAACCCCGGAAAGCTTAGGGGCGCTCTCTGCCAGAGACAGGTGGCTGGAGATGCCAAGAGATATTTAAAGGGCCAATGCAAAAATTTGCAGTGGCAGCCACCTTCCTTGATCTCTGGGTAGAGGTGGCAGCAGAGTGCGCTGGTGCCTGAGGAAAGATTGGTGAGGAAAACTTTGTGAAGAGAACAGATATGGTGGCCAGTAGAGCCCCGGTGATAACGCACCTCCCACTCTGCAGCTACCACCTCGCCCAGACACAAGAGAATCAATTAACCTGCCTTCTGCATGCTCGGCACACAGCTTGTGGTCATGTGGGCAGAGGGGCTGAGTGCAGACTGGCTGGAAGAAATAGAAGATCCCTGGCCAAAGGGGACACACAGCTGCGTAGAGACCCTTGAGGAGAGACTGGAGATGGAGGGGTTGGAGAAAGAACTAGAGGATTATCTGAGATCCTCAGAGCAGAGTCCCACCCCATTCCGTAGTCCCCATTTGCGCAGTCAGGCCGTTCCCCCCGAAGAGGCAGAAGCGGGCACAGGAGCCAGAAGGCTCACAATTACAGTCTGCAGAAATAGTGGATCCCTAGCCAAAGGGGTCACAGAGCTGCCCAGAGTCCCTGGAGGAGAGACTGGAGACGGGATTAACCAGAGAGTCCTGGAATTGACTTCTTCTCATTTCCCTAGTCTCCATTTTGTGCTGGCAGGCCGCGCCCCAGAAGAGCCCAAAGCGCACACAATAGAAGACCCTAAACTGACCAGAGCCAGAGCGCCTGCCAGGCGCCGGCGGCAGGCTAGTGCGTGAGGTCAGGAGAATAACACCCCCCACCCTGCATCCACCCTCCCTCAGTTGGGGCAAGTATGAGTGCCCAGGCGGGCGGGAAGGGAGGGGGTCCTGCCAGTCCAGGGTGCATGCTTAAGGAGCTGGAGTTAGAGTGCAGAGCGATCCACAGAAATAGTGGATCCCTGGCTGAAGGGGTCACAGAGCTGCCCAAAGCAGGAGTCAGACATAAGCAGTAGATTCCTGGAAGGTTCAAACAAATGACCCAAGGTCATATGGGGTCAACAACTGACATCATCCAAGGCAGGCCCAGGAAGAATAAATAAATAAATAAATAAATAAATAAATAAATAAAAGACCTGCCTACTACCATAGAAGTTTAATCCACAAAGTAAGGAAATCTAGATGGATCAACTGAAGCAGAAGCAAAAATAAATAAATAAATAAAAATAATAGACTCTCATAAAAATGGGAAGAAAAAGAAGTCTCCCCAAATGAGTGGAAAAGGGGACTCCCCACAGAGAGAGCTAAATGAAATAGAGGCAAAGGAACTATCAGATATTGAATTCAAAACAATGACTCTTAGGAAGCACAATGAGCTCAGCCAGCTCAAAGAGAACTATGAGAAACTGCAGAGAAACTATCAGGATCTTACAACAAACTATATCAGCCTGGAAAAGGACATAGAAACTATCAAGAAGACACAAGAGGATATGAAGAATATCATTTCTGAATTGAAGAACACAGTAGAAGGAATCCAAAATAGGCTGGATGAAGCTGAGGATCGAATCAGTGAGATGGAGGATATGGTAGAAAAAAGCTCCCAGAAAGAACAAGAAATGGAAAAAAAGACTCCAAAAGAATGAAGAGACATTTAGGGAAATGCAGGACAACCTGAAACACAATAATATCTGCATAATAGGAATATTAGAAGGAGAAGAAGAGGAAGAAGAGATAGAGAGGATACATCAGATAGAGGTTTGATCTCCAAGATATATAAAGAACTCACACGACTCCACTCCAAGAAGACAAATGATCCAATCACAAAGTGAGCAAAGGACCTGGGCAGACGCTTTTCCAAGGAAGAGATATAGAGGCCCCAGAGATATTTGAAAGGATGCTCGGCATCACTAGCTATCAGAGAAATGCAGATCAAAACCACAATGAGATACCACCTCACACCAGTCAGAATGGCCATCATAAACAGATCAACCAACAACAGGTGCTGGAGAGGCTGTGGAGAAAATGGAACACTAGTACACTGTTGGTGGGATTGCAGACTGGTGCAGGCATTGTGGAAAGCAGTGTGGAATTTCCTCGAAAAGCTGAAAATGGAACTGCCTTTTGATCCAGTCATTCCTCTGCTCGGACTATACCATAAGAATCCCAAAACGCCAATTCAAAAGAACCTATGCACCTCAATGTTCACAGCTGCACAATTTACAATAGTCAAGTGTTAGAAGCAATCTAAATGCCCATCAGTAGATGATTGGATAAAAAAACTCTGGTACATTTACACAATGGAATACTATGCAGCAGAAAGAAAAAAAGAACTAGTAAACTTCGCGACAGCATGGATGGAACTGGAGAGCATTATGCTAAGCGAAATAAGCCAGGGAGCTCAAGACAAATACCATATGATCTCACCTATAAGTGGAACCTAACCAACAATACAAAGATGCAAGGAAAATAAGACCAGCATCACTGAAAGGAAAAGAAACCAACAGAGACAAGGGGGAAGGAGGGGGGGCGGCGGGGAAAAGGAAAAGAAGGGGAAACTCAAGGAACATAAAGCAAGGACTTATGGACAAAACCAAAGGCGAAGGATTGAGGGAGGGAGAGGGGACAAGGGAAAGTGGTAGGGGGAAGGCAGAGACAAATGTATTTGAAAAAATAAATAAATAAAAATTTTTAAAAAGTTAATAAATATATAATGTCCCAAAATTTTAGCTTATCATTCTCCATACCACTGTCTCACTGCTATAACATAGTTTTCTGACACCACCAACCAGGAGAGAAACGTAAGCAGAAATGGAGACACCTATTCTGCAACACTGAATAGGAAGTACCCACAGTTCCTCCGCTACTCCAAAGCAGGGGTCAGTGGGAAATAACTGGACTTCACAGGTAAAAGTCCTGGAACATATACACAACGGAGTCTCAGTAATATCATAAGTTGCTGTTAGTATGGTTAGTGTGTCTTTTTTATGATTGACACAGGCACACTAGCTTTCCAAGAAAATTTGAAAGATTTCTGACACACCTTTCTTATATTTTCTCCAAATGTGTCATCTAACATAGAAAGCTTAATTTTGTATTATTTTAAATTGTTTTTATTAAATGAACCTTTATTAATTGTATAAAGAAAGAAATAATGGGTTTTTTGGTTGTTATTTGCAACTATAAATTTTGTGATCAAAGATGATATTTTAGCACTTCCACAAAATGCTGTATTGATGAGAGCCTTCTGGTTGGTTTTCAGTAAACCTCAACCAGACAAAGTGAAACATTTTCAGTGTAGACAAAATGTTGCTTTTTATGTATAAGAATACATCTCCTCCAGTATAGAATCTATTTTCTGTATAATTGTGTGTGTCGATCAGCACATACACATTCTAAATCCAGGTGTATCTTTATGTACCTACCAGAAATATTTAAAAATATTTATGAACGAACTGAAATTTATGGGAATCAGTACATAACTTGCATGTTTACCAATGAAATGAGTTTATAAGATTATGTTTATAAACTGATTCCATTTTGCATATATATGTGCGTGTGCGTGTGTGTTTATGTATGTATGTGCGTGTGTGTGTGTGTGTAAAAACTCATTTGAGACCAGAGTGAAGTTTTAGAGTTTTATTTATTTAAAGTTTAATATAATAAAAAAAACTTTTCTATAAATATGAAATCATTTTATTCAACATATAGTCACAGTGCAATCTATTTCAGTGTTTGCTAAACAGGGTTTGGCATTAAATATAAATTCATTTTAAATTAAAAATTAATCTTGAATATATAATTAGACATTTGGAAATTGTCTTACTATAATCTTTTTTTATATCATGTCATGGGTCAAGAAATAAGCTAGTGCAATTAAAATATTATGGTGAATTTTTAAACTCTCAGTATTTCCACACACTGAATCATATAGAGGAAGAATTATTGGGACTGTGACCTAATATGTGAACTACACCTACATAAAAGCATGATTGCATTTTACTCTGGGATCTTTCTATTTTGATATTTTGTAATAAATGTCAATATTTCTAAAGAAGCATTTGATTTTTATTTTTTTACATTGAATTTAATAAAAAGATTAAAATACATTGTTTTTATTTTTACTTTCATTGACATATTGTTTTAGGACATTCTATAATTCTTAAAATGATTTTAATCAGTAAGTTTTTAATATAATTTTATGTTGATATTTAAGGAAATTAAATTATTGTGTTTTATATAATTGACATCTTATTCCTATGAGCTGTGAGTTGATATGGCCCACATTAAATCATTACTTCCATTACTTTCAAATATTGTATAATATTTTAACTTAGAGTTTATGATTTATTAGTAAACCTACAACAAATAGCTTTGCAACCAATTTTATAACTATTTTTATTAATCTTCAAAATTTTAACTTTTATTTTTAAAGCTAAGGATATATATTTTACATGTATCAATTTCTCTTTGACTTCTGTAAAAACTGAATACAACAATTCAATTCAATTTATAATATTACTTCATTTGCCACAACATTTCTTCATTCAGAGCCTGATTTAAGAATAGTTATTTTGTAAATTCTTTTAAATCCCAGGTCACAAAATACCATCAACAAAATTGATTGTTTTTACTTATTTATTCATTCATTTTTTTCTTTTTTCTGATAGATTAATTTTCTATTGTGATTTTTTTCTATTTTTATTTTCTAAATAATTAGTTGGAAACTAGTGAATGAGCTCAAAAAAGGGTCTTATATCAACTCATTCATCACTTAGTACCAATGGTTTCATCATTTTTGTCTCTGTTTTAGGAAAATAAGTCCTTTTTAATCCTAGCCTGTTAAGAGGCCTGGGATGTTGGTCAGATGGATGATTAGAGTGGACATCTTATTGTTCTGACCAAAAGGGGTAGATGCCTTTTTGTACTTGCCAGCAGTGTGTGATAAGCTGGTGATGTATGATGTTTGGTTAACTCCATCAAGAATTTGTAACAAAAGTAGGATTTATTTTTCCTCCTGTGTTAGCAGAAGGCATTTCCACTTGTCCTCTACCTTCCTGTTGCTCAGATAATGCAGTGGCTACTCATGCAGGTGGACATAATAGAAAGAGCTAAAGTGGTTTTCTCTAAAGGTTTCCTGGACCACTTTCTACGGCAGAAAGTAGTAATTGCCTATATAGCTTTATGACTCAGGTACACTAACTTTCTAAGAGAATGTCAGTGATGCCTAACACACTCACCTTTCCTCTATTCTTGGCAAACATGTGTGTCCTAACAAAAAAAAACTTTGTTGTATCACTAAGTGTATTTTCTTTGATAAATAATGACCATCTATTTATTATATAGATAAAAGGAGGAAAGAAAGATGACAATGTCCCAGGAATTCTTCTTTATGCTCTCATGCACATTATTTCACTTAATTTAAACCTCACAGCCATCTTGAATAAAATGATTTCCAAACACATTGCCATAATTAAAATTTGTGGTCTGTATATGACTTTTATATTTTTAAATTTACATGGTGTTGGTGGGAGCCAATATTTTTAGGATTGTCTGCTTTTCTAACAGAAGAAACTATTATGGCTATGCGCCCATGTAACTCGCCATATACATTTCTGCATTGCTAATGTGTATCCAATTTTAAATTCTCTCTCTCTCTCTCTCTCTCACACACACACACACACACACACACACACACACACACACACATACACACACTAATTTGTGTATGTTGGAATTTTCCCCCATCCTCCCCTACCATTTGCCTACGTGGTGACACTTTGTAGTGATAAGAATAACTACACATTTCAGTGTCAAGATATATGCCTTTTTAAGATCCTTAACAGATTCTAACTGCCCAATAACACTGAGATAACTGTGGTCATAATACATTTTTCCCTGGATTGCAAGCACATAAGAGACATTTCTCATAAACTACTATAGAAGTTACCCCTACCTTGTGTTACAATGAACTGTATGTATATACAAACCATGTTTTGTGAACACATTCTGAATGCTTCCTGAACACAGTTAAAAATAATTTTTTGCCTGTTTACAAAAGAAAGGATATGTAACAGGCATATCATAAAATACATTTTAAAAGCATGCTGCAAAGTATATCCAGAAATAAGGGGGTGAGAAAAATTCATATGATCTTGTCTAAAACATAAAAAAAGAGGGGAGATCTTTCAAAACCCTTTAGAGAGCATATTGGACCCTATAACTCTATGCCCCCATCATCATGGACTTATAGTCTAAAAATTTTTCCTGAAAGTACTCTGTGATGGATTTTATCAGATATTTTTTAAAAGTCTACGTTTATCCTCACAGTAGGAAAATCAGAAAAAAAAAATATGGGCAGTGTTTCCAGTCAACATCCATTTATATAATTGCATCTTTTAGACCCCAAGCTCCTTGAAGCAAGGGGAATGACTTTTTCTTTCCACATGGCCTTGTGCTGCACAAGTAGCTTTTGTTAAATGAACGACTAAGTGAAAGTTATATCACCGTGTGTTTAATACTGCTTAATGCAAACATATTTAACCATGCATTTCTTGCATTCAGTCATAGTTCTCATTAGAAACAAATGTTTTTAGAAAAATAACTATTTCTGTTTTCACATCAGAATGCAAAGAAACTTCATCATCTGGAGGTAGAGGAATGTCTAATGGTCTGCAGGCCATAAGGGGAAGCAGGCATGTCATTTCTGAAGCCTCACT